>NW_024100553.1:4047500-4357500 GCF_016545835.1 Crotalus tigris | reverse complement strand
TTCTATTGTGTTTAACCAAATTATTTGTTGCAAGTGTCATTATAAAAAGAAGAGCAGCTAGTTTGCATGATTGCTAAACCGTGGTTTAATTAATTGTTGGTTAAGCAACTAATCATTGGGCTTGGATAATATTCTAAGGTATGACACATAGTTTATAAAGCATAACAGTTGGATACAGAACCACACTAACCAAAGATGTGCATGAACTAATCTTTAATTCTTTTTTCTCCATTCTTCTTCTTACAGGACGTCTGTTGCCATATTCCCAGAAGCCCAGTCCGCTGACTTCTCAAAAGCCATCTATTTCTCCTAAACCCCCACCTGCCCCAGATCCAGGTGGCAGAGGCAGCTGCAAGATCATTACAACAATGTGGGAGCCCCACCAGAAACCCTCCCCACCTGAACCAGGTACAAGCGGCATGTTTGCCATTGATCCTGGAATGTGTCCAGTGGGGCTGTTCAGGGACAACTTTCTTCAGATAATTTGAAGCATGAAATATTTTCCATTTCATGAAACCCTCATTTCATAAAATTCAAAAGCATTTAGGTTTAGGACAATGGAATAGATTGAGTTTCACCTACTCATAGACTCCTCTGCTGGGCTGCAGGTATTCTAAACACTGTTTATATAGCACAGAAATTGGCACTGGTCACAGAATTCAACTTCCTAAGAATTGCTCTAGGTTGCTTTAAAAATTTGAAGATGTGCCCGCTAAAATGTCAGAGTACATGAGAAGAAAGTGGAACTGGAATCTAGCATATAGAAATCTGTTAACATCCGAATAATTGGATTTTAATTTGCTTTCATAGTTTATGGATGATGGCAGGTTTAATCTCGAACAATTGGTCAAATGCTTTTTAGAAAGTTAATCTACACCAGTACCAATTTTATTACACATTGATGGAGCAGGAAGTTCCTCTTTGTTATTTTTGAACATGTCAATTTCATGAGATGATTCCAAATTCTTGTATTAGACAGAAAATAATTGTACTTTTAAAATAGTTTCCCCGCCCCCAGGGATCTTGAGGAGGACCTGTTCCTCCTAAATAAGTTATTTTAATCCTTTTAATCATTCTTCTTGTCCTTTTCTGTGATTTTTCTTACTGATTTTTCTGTGATTCTTCTTCAGCGGTGTTCTCCTTTTGCAATTATGAAAAGTAACTGAAAGGAGAGTGGGTGTATATGTTGAGGTTTTATGACTAAGGGTTTGATAATGCAAATATAGATCTGAAAGATTTCATAGGGCCCACAATTCTCATTCCTCTCCCCATCTACAATTCTTGTCACAGAAACAACTGTAACAATGCAGTTTTCATCTGGAGGGTGGTCTCAGAAAGGATGATGAGGCCAAGCATGCATTTTTACTTTCTACTTTAAGCTTTAGCACAAGTGAAAATGTAAAATTTCCCTCACTTCTCCTGGCATTGTAGCTAACTGGTTTGGCACATTTAGCATTTTTATTGGAAAAGCATGGTAAAACTATTTTCATAAAGTATCTTATGAAGCAGGAAGGTTGGTAGAATAGCAACAGCTCAACTTCTAGAGCACGTACTACCACAGAAGTCTTGCAACCAGGTTTTATAGAACAGCACCTCTGGACAATATCAGAGTATCTCAGATGACCATAGCCAACTCCCTGTTCCTGCTCTAGGTTCTGCTCTGATTGATGCCCTACATCTCTGAGAGAATAACTATTCCTCCTCCTCCACCCCCCCTCCCGTGCCCAAACAGATTTTATATGAGGTTTTATTGTTGTGGTTCAGGTTTACACTGCATAAAATGTTTAATAGCTTCCATTCTTGAGTGAATCTGAAATGTAAGTATATTTACTTTTGATTATATTTGCTTAGGTTGAATGTATGTATTTAAATTTTTTGATTTATTTTTTTTTCATTTTCATGTTTACTCTTTTGAATTGCCTTGAGTGATTTGTTTTTTTAAAAAATGTATACTCTAAAAAGCCTAATAGGTTTTTATACTTTCCAACCCACCAGAATGTTGGAAAGAAATTATGTAAAAGTATTTGGGACTCTTATTGGTCAGCAGAGTAACACAGAATAGAGTGGGACCAAATTTTGTGTGGTGGTAGAAACTGGTTAAGAACAAGGGAATTTAAAAATGGGCAGATTAGTCGCTGTGGAGAAATAGAAATCTAGAATAAAAAAAATCACAAGGCATCCCTATAAGAAAGGCAAATGAGAAACAGCCCAGAGGCTACCGACTGCTCCTTTGTTAATCCCTGCTCTTCCTGCTTCTGAGTTTTTTTTAGTCTGGGTGGAGTTGCTATTAATGGGATTACAAGAATTCCAAAAGCTACGCTTCATATGTTTTTCCTTTCTTTATTTTTGTACTTGAAATTGCCTTCCACCTATGTTCTCAACTATCTACCATGGTAGTCCGCAAGCTTTTATAACTCATTTTGTCCATTTAAGCTACTCCTGGTGTAAGAGCAGTATGCCAGGAGGGAACATAAGCTCACCCATACCAGAACTCTTTGCAGACATTTTCATAGTTTGTTCATTTCGTGTCTATTTTTTTCCAAATAAGTGGCTGTTAATAAGTTTCTCTTTTTCCATGATTTGGTTGTTGCTATGGTTGTAGATTATGTTTTAAAATGTTGATACATTTTCTTAAGAGTTTACAATCTACATTTTTAAATGGAAATCAGAACAAATCCATGAGCTTCTCACTGGTGAGATAGTAAGGAAAAAGTTATGTAGGAGTTTTGAACTTTGACATGGGAAAACTTTTATTGCTATTTGTTTAACCTGACAGATTATGGACAGGTCCCTTCATAACTCTTCTCAAATATTTAGATTGAATTTGCTCAATCTGGAGAGCTTTACACTAGCTGTGTAATAATCATGTACTTTTCAACTTTGTTATTTACATTATCAAATGTGAAGTTGGTGAACAAGGTAATTCTTTGCCTTGTTCCCAAGTTTTGGAATGCACTTCCTGGTAGCTGTATTTATTCATTTGTTCATTTGTTCTCTTGTTTATGGGCCACTCCAATAAACCAACTCTCAGCAGTATAGAACTCCCCAAATCCTTAATTTGGCTTAAAATAGTACATAATAATCAAAACCAAAACCGGGGACTACAAACAATTATGTGCTCCATCAAACTTTCACATTCCAAAAACACAACTACAATGGTTGCTAATTCAGAGGAACTGTCATAATGACTTAAGGCTTGATAGAATAGTTTGTTTTTCACCATCTTTCTGAAGATCAGAAGATCCTAAACAACACGAGGGAAGGGATCATCTGAATGTCTGAGAGAGGAAAACTATTTCAGAGGAGGTTATAGCAAATACAAAAGTATGTTCCATGACCCCCTCTAGGTGGTGTCTCAAATTAAGTGGCCAGCATAAGGCACCTGCTGTACTGTCTCTTACAAGGGAGGCTAGTGAGAAATTTGTCCCATAGATATCCAAGCCTTGAATCATGCAAAGCTTTAAAATTAATCTTGAATTGCACCTGGAAACCAGTGCAGCTCTCAGAATAGAGATATATATGGATTCCTCAAGGTGCTCCCATAAGTACTTGAGCCTTGCAACTTTACAGTCTGTCTTTTACAAAGGAGTAAAAACTAGGGTTACACAATGGTCCAGATTCAAATGAGGAAAAATGATTCAGAGCATTCAGGTGCTCTCACATGGTATCTGTTGATGCCTCCTCAAAGAATCTGCAGGAAAATACACCTCTGATTTAAGGAGATTTTGATAGGTGTGACAGGTGAGCCCCCATATTTTCCAAGTCACTTTTTTTTGGGGGGGGGGGAAATCTGGAACATCGCATAGTCCCAGGAGCGATCTCCCTTTCTGTCAGGTCTTTAGTGTTTGAGATACTTGAATTTTAATTGCTAAAATTAACTGGGCTTTAATTGTTTTATATCATTTGGGATTTGGTATTGACTGGATTCCTGAACTACCCTAAATAAATTGCAAATTGAAATAATAGGTTAATAAATAAAACAGTATCTTCTTGCCTAGAAGACTACTTTATTTTATTACACAGCAATTGTAATTTTCAAAATATGTGTGGTGAAAAATTGCTAATGTACATTTTTGAATTATCACTTTTTGTTTGCTATTACTGTCTCTTTCAAATTCCTGCCCATCCCATGCACATTTTAAGTAGTCCCAGAAGCCAGATTACCCGGTTCTGTCTTTAAAAGACAATGTAGGAAGACTCTGCCTATGATTCAGTTTTTTTACTCATCGGGGAGAGAGCCTTTGTAAAAGTTAAAGGATTTGTCAAATCATTTCTGGAAAGTTTAGGCTTCCTAGTAATAAAATTGTTTTTCCAATAATCCACATAAGCAATACAGTGCTTCTGGGGAAGCTGAATTTCACATAAATTGAGGTATTTCCCACCTTCCCTGTTGTTTTTAAAAGTGCCTATAGAAGTGATTGCTTGAAATCCTGCGGGGGGGGGGAATGATTTCACTGGGGGGGGAAATGAATGTGCTTAATCCCCTCCCTCTTCCTCCTCTTTTCTGGAAGTGACGAAGTTGAAAAAAAATGATAAATGAGACAAGGATGGTACCAGGTCCCAAAGTACCGCATGTACTTTGTGGTTTGCTCCTTCTGGGGCTTGTAAACTGAATGCCTCTGGAAGGTCTTTGGTTAGGAAAAGCTGTTCTCTCCCACAAGATGGAGTCAGATGGATTTAATGCAATGAGAGATGTGTCTGGCCCATAAGTAGGAAGTATACCCCTCCTTGCCAGAAGTAAAAAAAAAAACAAACCCCTGATCCTTCACCAAGTTTATTTGGTTTGGTATTAATAGGGTCAGTGAGGAGAGGGAGGGAGGGAGGGAGAGAGAGAGAGAAAGAGAAATCACTCTGGTGATATTTAAGATGGTTAATTAATAACAGGAGGAAATTGTTTTGCTGGCTTCCTTATTAGAAGCTCCTAGATACAGCAAGCTCCTAATGACCAGAACTGTGCTCTGCAGTACAGAATATTAAAGCCCACAGGCAAAAGCAGCTAAAATTTGTCACCAAGAAAATCGGCTTGGGATCTTGAATAAACTTTGCGTGCTTGCCTCCCTCCTCTCCCAAATTTTATTTCTGTTATTTGTGGAAAGGCATAAAAAAAAATAGTCAAAGGAGCCACTGAGGTCCCTGAAAATTTCATATGCACAACCAGTGTAAAGGTGCTTATGAAGTTTCATCTGCTTTGAAACTTGGTTTGGCAGCCTTTCTCCTTTCAAAGGAAAGTGAGAACTTGATGACCACTTATTACTACTTCTACTACTTCCTTCTAGAACATCTGTCTTAGGATAGAGACAACCAATTTCAAAAGGATGCCAAATGCAACATTCATTACTAGAACTAAATGCTCACAAGTTTCTTGGAATACACCGTTTCTTGTATATAATTCTTAATGACACACTAATGTGGTGCCTCCCCTTCCTCTTTCATGCATGACTTTTCAATTTATTTCCATACGTATTCTTGTTTCACCGAAACAGTCACTGCTCAAAGAGGTGGGTGGGCTATGAACACTAGGGCTATTTTGAATCTTTTTTTTTATTGAAAAGTTTTACAAAAGTTTACAACAAAACAATCCCAAACACCCCCTTCCCCTCCCACACTTCCCAGAGCTGAATACAGGGTTACAAATATGACAATCATAATCTAAATAACATTAACCGACTATATAAAAACCAAATCCATAATACACTTTAACTCCCTTTTAACAAAAATAAACAAATTCTAAATAAAGCATAATAAATAAACAAATTCATATCCTAATTCTTAAACAATACGATATAATAAAAATTTGGCTATTTTGAATCTTGTCTGCAACTGAATTCCCATTTATTTCTTGGGCAAACAGATCAGCCCAATCCTCTGCTCCCTTCGAGAGACTCCACTCCAAGTAGCCGTTGCAGCAGTGCAGCCTCCAGCACCCTGCCATCGCCTCCAACACACAGTGACACACAGGTATGGACTGCATAGTGGGATGTAGTCAGAAGAACTAACAGTCAGTAGAAGAGAAACTACGGTGCGGGGAAAAGTCGGTGGAACTTTTAATGTTTGTTTGTTTATGGCAATAACAGATGTTTAGGATTTCCTGGGAGCTATAATGATTTGCTCTGTGTTTATTTTATAACAAACTTGTTTTTCATCTAATTGTGCATAGGAGACATAATCTGTATCTTTCAGGGATATTTAAGACATATGTGACTACCTTTTCTTTTTCAGTCATATATTTTTTGGTATCTTTTAAGTAACGGTTCTTCCTTTCTCATTTTTTTTTTTTTTTTGAGGTTGCTTACAGCTCTGCTTTAAATCCCTAACACCCCCCCCCCTTCTCTTTTCCTTTTGCACTCTGCACTGATGCTAGTACTTAATTTCTCTTTACTGCCGCAGTTTTGCCATTGCTGAAGTTACTTCTCTTCGGTTTTAACTGCATGAAGATCCATATCCATTATTTTATCAAAGTTCTGTTACTGACATCAATATTTTCCCCTTTCTTCTAGTTGCCTAATATGTTGCTTTCTTCCTGGGTAGGTAGTCCACAGTAAACAGTGGTAATTGAGACTGGAATTTGCATCGTTAAGTGATGTAGTCATAAAGCACAACATCACATGCCTGTATCACTTAGCGACAGCAGTCGCGGCCCTTCCCATTGCCATTGTTAAGGAAGAGTCACAGGTTTTCAAACATTCCCAGGCAGCTCACATACCAGCAGGCAAATAAGGGTTGCTGTTGAGTAAGGGAAGATATACAAGGGTGAGGGTGCATTGTTGACCCTGCGGTACAAACGCAGCAGAGCTAGGGATGGGTTCTGTCGGGTGGGGAAAAGTGCGAGCAACTTAGCATAGTGACTTATAACCTTCCCTCCTGGCTTCTCCAGTGACTTTGCTTGTGAGAAAACATCAGGGAAGATCACAAATAGCTATCATATGATCATGGGATGCTGCAACCATTGTAATTGCGTGGTGGTTGCCAAGCATCCAGATCATGTGACCACAGGGATGCTGGGATGGCCAAAATTTCCAGGACCGGTTGTAAGTATATTTGTTCAGTGCTAGCGTAACTTTGAATGGTTGCATAACGAATAGTTGTTAAACAAGGTCTACCTATACCGTACTCTCTTAATCCCATTCATTTCTAATTTTCTAATTCTTCTAACATGTACAGTACATGTACTGATTCAAGCAATGAATCAGCGAACACCTAGAGGCAAACAAAGTCATTACTAAAAGCCAACACGGGTTTGTCAAAAACAGATCATGCCAGACAAATCTTATTGCATTCTTGACCAAGTGACAAAATTAGTGGACCAGAGGAATGCTGTGGATATAATTTACTTGGACGTCAGTAAGGCATTTGACAAAATAGACCACAACCTACTACTTGATAAGATAGAAAAATGTGGGTTAGACAGCATCACCACCAGATGGATTCGTAGCTGGCTGACCAGCCGTACTTAGCATGTGCTCCTGAATGGAACTGCATCTACATGGAGGGAAGTGTGTAGGGGGTGCCCCAGGGCTCTGTTCTGGGCCCACTGCTCTTCAACATCTTCATCAATGATTGGATGAGGGGATAGATGGGGAACTCATCAAATTTGCAGATGACACCGAGTTGGCAGGAATAGCCAACACTCCAGAAGATAGGTTTAAGATACAGAAGGATCTTGACAGACTTGAACATTGGACGCTATCTAACAAAATAAAATTCAATGGTGAAAAAAGTAAGATTCTACATTCATGCAAGAAAAACCAAAGGCACAGGTATAGTATAGGTGGTACCTTGTTCAATAGTAGTAACTGTGAGAGGGATCTGGGAGTCCTAGTGGACAATCACTTAAATATGAGCCAGCAGTGTGCTGCAACTGCCAAAAAAGCCAACACAGTGCTAGGCTACATTAACAAAGGGATAGAATCAAGATCATGTGAAGTGTTAATACCACTTTATAATGCCTTGGTAAGGCCACACTTGGAATACTGCATCCAGTTTTGGTCACCACAATGTGAAAAAAATGTTGAGACTCTAGAACAGTGGTGGCGAACCTATGGTACGGGTGTCAGAGGCGGCACTCGGAGCCCTCTCTGTGGGCACACATGTTGTTGCCCCAGCCTTGCCTCCCCCCGCAACCCCCTCCTCTCCAGCAGCCTCTCTAAAGGAGAGTCGCCCTCAAACGTGGCCCACACGGAGCAGCGCAGCCAAGGACATGGCAGCCAGGCAGCGTAGACAAGACTCTGCCATCACACCCCATCATGCAGTTGATGCTGCAGGGCGCGGGCAGAGGGTGTGGCCGCCATAGCGCTGCTGGGCGGCCTGGGCGATCTACAGCGGGCCCTGGAGGCAGTGAGTGGTCCTGTGAGCAGGCAGGGCGGGGGATGGGCCAGAGTGGGGGTGGGGCAGGGGGGGGTGGGGCCCGTTTTGGGGCACTCGGTCTCTAAAAGGTTCGCCATCACTGCTCTAGAAAGTACAGAGAAGAGCAACAAAGATGATTAGGGGACTGGACACTAAAACATATAAGGAACGATTGCTGGAATTGGATATGTCTACTGGGGTAGGCAACCTTGGCTCTTTTATGATTCGTGGACTTCAACTCCCAGAATTCCTGAGCCAGCTGGCTCAGGAATTCTGGGAGTTGAAGTCCACGAGTCATAAAAGAGCCAAGGTTGCCTACTCCTAGCTAGTCTAATGAAGAGAAGGATGAGGGGTGACATGATAGCAGTGTTCCAATATCTCAGGGGCTGCCAGAAAGAAGAGGGTGTCAAGCCATTCTCCAAAGTGCCTGAAGGCAGGACAAGAAACAACAGATGAAAACTAACCAAAGAGAGAAGCAATCTAGAACTAAGGAGAAATTTCCTGACAGCTAGAACAATTAATCAGTGAAACAACCTGCCTCCAGAAGCAGTGAATGCTCCAACACTGGAAGTTTTTAGGAAGAGACTGGACGGCCATTTGTCTGAAACAGTATAGGATTTCCTGCCTGAGCAGGGGGTGGGACTAGATGATCTCCAAGGTCCCTTCCAACTTTTTACTGCTACTACTATTACTACTACTACTACTACTATTATTATTATTTCCTTAACTTTGAGCAGGTGTCTAAGAGTGACGCCCAAATCAAGATTCCTGGTTTAGAAATTAGGAATTTCTGTCATAAATACTTTGTGGTGTTTGGAGAGAAGAGATGCCTTTTCATCCTGTTTATGGTATGTCTGCCCACTTTGTTCCAGGGCCTTGAATCTCTGCCCTCCACGTGTCCTTTCAAGTGGCAGTTAGAAGAGTTGCGCCAAGCTACAGACAACTTCTCTGAACGTCTCAAGATTGGTGAAGGAGGTTTTGGCTGCGTCTACCAGGCCCGATTGCGCAATACTGTCTATGCTGTGAAACGGCTCAAGGAGGTATTTCCATTTGGTATTATAACTTACAATACTCACACTTTTTATTTTATGTTTATTTCCACTGACTTCTTATCTCTCAACTAGTTCATGGAATGATGAACCGTAACATTTGTTAGACTTAGCTCCTGCACCTCTAAGATACATTTAGGCAAGAAAAACCAAATGTACAGGTATAGTATAGGGGGTACCTTGCTCAATAGTAGTAACTGTAAGAGGGATCTGGGAGTCCTAGTGGACAATCACTTAAATATGAGCCAGCAGTGTGCTGCAGCTGCCAAAAAGGCCAACACAGTGCTAGGCTGCATTAACAGAGGGATAGAATCAAGATCACGTGAAGTATTAATACCACTCTTCAATGCCTTGGTAAGGCCACACTTGGAATACTGCATCCAGTTTTGGTCACCACGATGTGAAAAAAATGTTGAGACTCTAGAAAGAGTACAGAGAAGAGCAACAAAGATGATTAGGGGACTGGAGGCTAAAGCATATAAGGAACAGTTGCTGGAATTGGGTATGTCTAATTTAATGAAGAGCAGGACAAGGGGGGACATGATAGCAGTGTTCCAATATCTCAGGGGCTGCCAGAAAGAAGAGGGAATCAAGCTATTCTCCAAAGTGCCTGAAGGCAGGACAAGAAGCAACGGATGGAAACTAATCAAGGAGAGAAAACCTAGAACTAAGGAGAAACTTCCTGACAGTTAGAACAATTAACCAGTGGAACAACCTGTCTCCAGAAGCGGTGAATGCTCCAACACTAGAAGTTTTTAAGAAGAGACTGGACAGCCATTTGTCTGAAACGGTATAGGGTTTCCTGCGTGAGCAGGGGGTTGGACTAGATGATCTCCAAGGTCCTTTCCAACTTTATTATTATTATCTCCTATGAACAAGATTGGGCATGAACTCTTTGCATCCCAGGAGTGTATAGCCATGGAGATTGGCCTTTGTTTTTCATATATATGTGATGCTTAGTTGCTAAGCAAGGATCCTGTTCCTTTGTACCACCCAGAATTCTTTTTCATTTAGTCCAGCTAATGGTGACTTATACATCTTCCTTCCTTCCTTTTTTTTTCAAATCTTCCTTAAACTAACTGACAGGAAGCAGAACTGAACTGGACTGTAATAAAGAATAGTTTTGTCACAGAAGTGGAAAAACTTTCCCGGTAAGAGCCAAAGTTTATGTTGAATGTACTGTAAGATCCCAGAAATGGAATAATGGGTTGAGGATTGTTCGGGTGTCCTTCAGATGTCTTAGATTTCATCTCCCCAAATCCAGCACATTAGGAGGGTACCAAATTGGAGAAAGCAATGCTAGAGAATCATGGGAACAAGAGTGGGTTGAGTTGGAACTACTGCTGTTTAATACTGTCTCACTTGTAACTTAGGTTCCGCCATCCTAATATCGTAGAGTTTGCTGGTTGCTGTGCTGAACAGGGATGCTTTTGCCTTGTCTATGTCTTCCTGCCCAAGGGATCCTTGGAAGATCATTTACATGGCCAGGTACCTAGCTGAATTTGTCCTCTCTATTTAAAAGTAGTCTGTTCTTGCAAACAAGTCCTTCAGGATCACTCCTGTCCTTGAATCTATTTTAAACTTTCTAGGTTGGTGCTTGTCTCTCTTGGACCCAACGTTTACATGTGGCTCTGGGCACTGCTAGAGCTATTCAGTTTCTACATAGTGACTCACCTAGCCTTATCCACGGAGATGTAAAGAGGTAAGAGAATGGAGGGGAAATCATATCCTAGACTGTGAGATGTGAACATAACTAATGCATTGTGTTTTGTTTAAATGTGAGGATATCTGCTTTTTGGGTGAGGAGAGAGGTGTTTAACAATTTTTTACCTCCTATGCTTCAATTTGGGGGCGAGGAGGGAACAATTGTTCAAGAGAGAATGAAAATAGACAATGAACTGAATAACTGCACGATTAGTAGTTGAACTGAGAAGCCTATGGTCTTTCACATTACTAAATTTCAATCCCTAGCATTCCACACCATTAGCCAGGCTGACTTGAGCTGCAGAGAATTATGATTAACAAAATCTAAAATGCCTTGGTCATTGATTAAATGCCAATTAAAAATGCCAACAAATGTCTGTGTTTATGTTATTATTTTATACGTTTTTTTTCGGCATCTATTGGAGTAGTGTCTAGTTCAAAGAGCTATCTAATTCAATGAACGCTGTACTGGGAAGAGTAACACAAATTAAAGAAAAACTGAAATTAGTGGTTTCCAAGGCAAAACAACTTTTCTGATCCAGAAGGATTTTCTGTTCATCATCCTTTATGCTGTGGGCATATTTTGATATCTTGATTCCTTTTGTTTTCATAATGACCTAAGATTACCTCACTGGGCAATTTCCTCTAGTCCGGGGTTTTGTTTCTCATCATGGTCAGCCAGATAGCATGCATATCCCTTTCCTCTGTAACTGGTATTTGGGGATAGCACTGAGTCTTCAAGTCTCCAAACAACAAGATGAAAATTTGGAGGAGAGGTATTCCCTGGTCATGCTTATAATATATGGGAGTTTGAGAAGGAACTGTAGGGTCCTCACTGCTCTCTGAGCTTGGTGGCTTTCTTGCAGACATTTCATTACCAAATTAGGTAACATCAACAGTGACAAAACTGTCTTTTCCTGTCATATACAGCTCTAACATCCTTTTGGATACAGCACTCAATCCAAGGCTGGCTGATTTTGGATTGGCACGATTCAGCCGCCGGCCAAAGGGAGGAATAAGCAGTTCGCTGGGCCAGACCCAGACTGTGAGGGGTACATTGGCCTATCTGCCTCCTGAATATGTACGGACTGGGACGCTTTCTACTGCTATTGATATATTCAGCTTCGGTGTGGTGAGTAATGTGGGAGCAGGAATGTTACAGGTAGCTCTTGATTTATAGCCACCATCGTTTCTATTGCTAAGCAAGCCAGTTTTTAAGTGAGTTATACCCAATTTTACAACCTTTTTGCTACAGTTGTTAAGCGAATCACTGCAGTGTGAATGAATCGTGCAGTTATTAAATGAATCTGGCGTCCCCATTGACTTTGCTTGTTGGAAGCTGGTGGGAAAGTCACAAAAGGTAATCATGTGACCCTGGGACGGTGCAATTGTTGTAAATACAGGCTAGTTGCCAGGGGCCTGAATTTAGATCACATGACTATGGGAATATGACAGTCTTAAGTGGGAGGACTAAGTCACTTTTTCAGTGCCATTGTAACTTAGAACAGTTACTAAATGAATGGTTATAAGTTGAAAACTATTTGTATTTCGAATTGTATGATGAGGACAGGATATGTTGTAGAAGTGGAGGGCAATTCTAAGTTGTTCTGTTCAACAGCCTATATTCATTTCTATAACATCCATCAGGTGTATTCTGCTTCTGCTTAGAATGTGTAGTCTGCCTTCTTCCCAGGTAATATGTTAAACAATTGATGGTTCCAGGGAATATGCTGAGTTCAGCTTCTCCTTCTGAGGGGAGAATTAGACAATTCTCTAAAAATAACTTTCTCTTAAGATAACTTTCATACTCACATATTGTAATAGTGGGTGTCTATTAAATCCATCCAATAATGGCCAGGGAGCCACTTCTAGGTTTGGTAGAACATCTTCTTTCCCTGGGCAATTTAACATGGTTTGGGCACAATTAAAATAAAGTTGTAATTTTACTTTGTCCATTATATGCAGACCTACTTAAGTATCGCATTACACATTCTAACTCAACATGTTGGGAAAAAAAATACTTACTTGTGTGATTGCTTAAATTAATGGGCAAACTTCTTTATTTCAGCTATGTGATGCATAGTTGTCATGGCCAAAATATTTATGTAATTATATTTTATAATTGTTTTAGATTTTGACTTATAAGATTTGAGGCATTTTGTACATCATTAAAGGATTCAGAGTTGGTATTGTGTATAATAATAATAATAGTAATAGCAACATAAATTGTATTTGATTTGACCAAATGAATTGCGATGAACTCTGATACCCATTTATAATTATGATGTTTTAATGGTGATTTTTATGGCTACTGGTTAATACACATTATAAATTTTGAATTAATATTAGGATTCTTCAAAGACTTAAAACTGTATACAATAAAGCTATATTTTATTAAGAGGCAGGAGGGAAAATTCTGTTAGAACCTAATATTGTTTGCTTTTACTTCTGGGGAAAATGGAGTCCGACTTTCAGAGCAGTTGAATTAAACGTTAGCTTGAAATAATTCTGTTGATCTCTGAGCTCTTATGAAAAGGACTGGTTGGAAAACCTGACACAAAATGGTTCTTTGTAATATATCTGATCGGCTTTATCCTAGGATGACTTAATCCTATAATGAAATTCTATGTTCTGGTCACCTGGCTGCCTGTACTGAAGTATGAGGAAAGAACAAAGTGCCCATTTTAGTGGTATTTTATCTACAAATAGTTCAAAATAATCTTTCTTCATCCCTGTCAGGTTCTTCTAGAACTCTTGACTGGAAGACAACCTATGGAAGTAGATTCTCATGGACACAGCAAGTACTTGGTGAGCAACTCTCTCATCTTATCCTAATTCATTCTGTCACACGCAGCTTGATTTTTTACAATTGCTTGTCCATGTTTGTGCTTTCAGAAGGATCTGGTAAATGATGAAGAGGAGCAAAAAACCCATCTGTCAACTGCCACAACTTCCTCCAGTCATACGAAAGCAGTTCAGCTTGGCAGTCACCTCTACCAAAAACACGTAGACCTACGGTCTGGCCCATGTCCAGAGCAACTGGGCAAAACACTAGGAAAGTTGGCTTGTTGCTGTCTCCACCAGCGAGCCAAACGCCGCCCTTCAATGGCTGAAGTAAGAGAACAAACATTCGATTTAGAATACTGAGTCTCTTCTTTCCTCTGTGAAGAAATTTGGCATTTGCTTTGCTGCAACAAAGCTTTTAACTTTAAATCTTTGTTTCATAGAGTCAGGAAAAATTTTGAACGTTCATGAAAATCTGGCACAATCATGCATGTTTTGTGTATGTTACTTTCTGAATCTGTTTTCACATATACTGACTACTTTATGCTGTTGTTTCACGTCAGCTTCATAAAGAGTGTATGTACAAATACATACACAGTAGTGCTTCCTACCCCCTTCTCTTTTAAATCCCTTTCATTTAACATCTCCGTAGCCCTGTCTATATCTGTGCCTGGTGTGCCCTTCTGTGTACTTAGAAAGTGGAAATTTTAGAAATATTCCACACCAAGCGTATACCTGGGGGTTCATATCAGTTGGTTGGCATCAGAAAAGTCTGTGTTTTTCCCCCTCAAATTTATTTGATTTGTGCATGCAAGTGCAAACTATTACTTGTCTTAAAATCTAAGGAGATGATTATAATTCATTTGACTCACCCAGATCATGGTAAGCACTGTAAAACTTTATCCAAAGTTGGCCCTGACTTGTGAATGAGTCACTGAGAAATAAGGATCTGTTTTTTAATGTCTAGAAACCATTTAGAGACATAAGAATGCTTCTGTTTACCCTCAGCGGGAGAACTAAGAACAGAGATGAGAATTTTTTTTAGGTTTTCAGATACTTTCCAACTGATTTGATTTCATTATATATGAATAGAAATATCTGTTTGTCTTTTTTATTTGCTAAAGTTTCTGGGATGATCATACAGTGTAAATGAAAGAGGGATGGCATATTCATGGTAGAGCAAGGAGAGAAAAGAGACACACATACATATATACATACACACACATGACCCACCCACCGTTCCTCCCTCCCTCCCTCATTTTTGTTAAGTTTATTTTGTCACCTATCTATACTCATTCCATAGGACCTACAACTAGAAGGATCCAGGAAGGGGGAACCATAGGTCTTCCAGATGTTGCTAAATTTCATTCTCAGCTGACATGACCACTGATTAAGGGTGTAGGGTTAAACTGAAACAACATCCAAATTCCAGTCCAGAAATATTCTATTTCTGTTGATAATGCTACCGCCACAATAGAGTGCTGTTTTCATTTTCAGCTGCCCCTATCACTTCTATGGAACTGACCAGTGTGTGAACTCTAGGTGGAAAGAATTAAAGATGGTGAATGGGGAAGCGACAGTGAATAAATGCCGAGTTATATTGAGTCTCTTTTTTTCTGCTGCTTCCTATTGGCACTGCAGTGTCTGTCGGTGGCTATTTAAGTGAAGGAATGTCAATAGAATAGAATAGAATAGAATAGAATAGAATAGAATAGAATAGAATAGAATAGGAATAGAATAGGAATAGAGCTGGAAGGGACCTTGGAGATTTTCTAGTCCAACCCACCTGCTCAAGCAGGAGAACCTATACCATTTCAGACAAGTGACTGTCTGGTCTCTTCTTAAAAATCTCCAGCAATGGAACGCCCACGATTCCTGAAGGCATTTATTCACTATATCGTTTGCAGCTTTTCAGTTATCTCGTAAGGCTTATCTATCAGACAATAAGTGAACTCTGGAGGGAATGGGACTTCCTGTTCAAAGGAGCTTGTTTATATGATCACATTGGCTTTGCCTGGGAAATGGGAGAATGAGTGAGTTGTTTTATTTGCCAGATGTTGTTCTTAAGAAGCAATAAGTGTGTAACTATTCTTTCTATCCTGCAGGTCTACCAAGAGCTAGAGAGGCTACAGTTACTCCTCTTTGGGAAATCTTCTGCCTCCTTACAGCTGCCTCCACAGCCACCTCACACACCCCAAGAAGACTACTATACATCCCAGCCTCTTAATGAACCCGAGGAAAGTGATGAAAGCTTAGAGGGCTACTCCAAACTGTTGAGCGACAGAAGTGGGGCCAGAGAAAGTATGTCTATGGGCCAGTTAGGTACGACGTCTCTTTCTCCCACTCCATTCAGAGGCTTTGCCAGACAGAATGATCAAGCCGGCTAAGCAGATAACAGGAAGCCATAAAAGGGTGGGGTTCACACAAGATGACAAGCCAAATGTAAGCAGACAACATTATATATCATCAAGGCCATGTGGCGGCAAATAACAGTCATATATTTAAAGCAGTGTTTTATCAACTACCAGATGTATAGACTTCAGCTCAGAATTTTCAGCAATGGCTGCACTGCTTGGGAAATCCAGTGAGCTGAACACCAAAGAGCTGGAAGTTATTAAGGTTGGAAATTTAAAGTATTTATTAAGCACAATGAAATATTGCTAATTAGAAAAATGGTTGCGAAACAACAACCTTTACTGGATCAGCTAAGTTCAATAATTAAGGCATTTGTTTGGAATACTTTTAATGTGTCCTTGTTACAACAAGTACAGATGTCCAATTAATGCCTATAATCTAGACCAGTGGTTCTCAACCTTTTTAATGCCGTGACCCCCTCCCCCCCCACCAGTCGTAAGTCGAGGACTACTCAACTGGTCGTAAGTCGAGGACTACTCAACTGGTGCAGCACCATTTGCAGAATGGGACTTTTGGTGAGCTCAGCAGGGCAGAGACAGCCTGGACAATTCCTATTGGCTTTTGAAAGCCAATAGAATTAGACTCTATTCAAGAGAGTTTATTCTATTGGCTTTCAAAAGCCAATAGAATAAAACCGAGTAGCACAGCTAAGGAAAAGGGGGGGGGGGAGAAATGGCGGACTGCGTTGTTTGGCGACCCCCGTGAAATGGTCGTTCGGCCCCAAGTGGGGTCCGACCCACAGGTTGAGAACCACTGATATAGACAGAAATTCCAAAAGTTTAATTTTAAATAAAAACAACTGTGGGCTGTGGGCACTTTGTTATCGAGGGTGTGCATGAAATGTAATAGACCGAAATATTTTCCCTCCTGTGCTTTGCTGTCAGATGGAAGGAATGATGCAATTAAGAAGGTAGGCCTCCACTAACATTAAATCAGTTATTTGTGGAATGTATTTTGAAATCAGATATTATATGACACAAAACCTTATTTGTTAAGCTCCCAGTTTCAGCCTCTAGAATCTCCAGTTGGGTAAAGAAAGGCCTGTCTCAAATCCTGGCAAGATGTGGCCTTTGGGTATGTGTCAATCATATGGAGCAAGTTGGAGCCATGGCCTAACATGGCTTTAAATACTGTTCCACATCCATGTTAATTACTTGACCTGTCCATCTGATGTTTTTTGGCTTGTTTGGTCAATTTTGTTTTAATCATCGGCAGCTATGCTGGGCTGCAGCTTTTTAAAAAATGCATTTCTTCCTTGGTTGTTCTGCGCCATCTCCACCCAGCCCTACACCTGGTAACTTTCAAGCACCCGTATTTTAACATTTTACTATCTTTTGCTGTTCTTATTTTATTTCAATGTATGTTCTCACTAAGACTTACAGTTTTAATAGGATAGTAATACGAATGCGTTAAAGTAGGAGGGAAGGTACTTAACAACTTAAAAGCAATGCTGAAAGCAAGGTGCCTTTTAAGAAGCTCAAAATGTAAAGGTTGCTTCATCTGGCATCAAAAATACCCAGGTTGGTGCCTGGAGAGCAGCCGAATGACACTGTTGCCAATCGGAGTGAATTGTGGGAAAGACCTTGAGAGACTGGGCAAAGAGATGCTGCCAAAGGAACTGTCAGATAAGAGACAGCATAGCCTGCAGTTGGATAGTGGATGTGGCAAAAGGCTTAGAAGAGACCCTCTTTTGTTTCTCTGGCTGTAAAGGAGACGGGGTGGGGGGTGGGGGAGAGGACTGTGCTTTTCATACTTGCAAGATTCTGTCAGTATAGCTTTACAATAAAGAAGAATTAGCTTATCTAGTTGTGATTCCTATCTGGTTTACTTCAAGAGGTAGACACTAATCCAGGTCTTCTGTTAAGAGTTTGATGATCCAGGTAGGCTGTCACTTAGTGATGGTCTCCTTTCTTTCTGCAGGTGACTCTGCCCCTCAGATTGTCATCAACCCAGCACGGAGGCGCATGATGGAACGGCTGGCACTCTATCACGAGGGGGCGCTTGATAGCCTGGGTGTGCTTGCTTCGACACCTTCAGGAGAAGGTAACAGCCCCATCTCTGCAATGCTGTGCATTTGGAGGGGGGAATATTCAATCTCCAAACTGGTTCTATTCAATTAGGGAGTGAAATTTCAAGAAGGGCAGTTCAGTTCCAATCATCATTGTTCAGTTCCACCTCATCAATCAGCGTGCTCGGTAGAGAGGTATCAAAAACTATCCTCTCTTATTTTCACGTCAGAGTCAAAAATATTAGTAGGCTTTAAGATCAATAGATGAAAACGTGATAACAAGAGCAAGATTACTTTTGTCTGAAGGTGGCATAGACAAATCTGAATGGAACACATCATGATGGTTTATGTGCTTTAAATGCTGTGACCTTAAACATTGCAGATAAGTTTGGACAAATAAGCCTTTTTACATGTAGGGAAGCCATAGGAGAAACAGGTGTGACATTCCTGACTTGCTGTGCACAAGTTGTTTAGTTCAAATATATAAAGCCCCTGTAGAAGCAATGGCTGTGTTTTAATCTCTCTCCTGACATTTGTATTTTCAGGTTGAATACTGCAAATTCATAGCCCACATGAGAATTGAGAGAGTTTAAAACCTTGTTTAATAGTTAGGATCTATTCATTTTGTTCATTCTCAGTTGCTGGATTATGCCTTGTCAGAAATTTCTGAACTTAAATCTCAAGTTTTGCAAAAGATTCAAACAGAAAGAAAACGGATCTGAAGTCAAATTTATTTCCTTACCTAATTTGTAGAATCTGGTTTTATTATACAGCAGAATGTCAAGGCTATTTAAACAGATCAAGCAGGGTCAAAAACAAGACATTTGCGGTAGGACAGGAGTTCGAAGAAAGAGATTCGCAGGCTGTGCAGGAGAGATCTTGAATGGCTGGGTATTTGAGAATTATTATGATGATAAGGTAAAATTTGAAAACAGTGCTAGAGAAGTAAAAAAAAAAACAAACTTTCTACAAAACTGATTTACTCAGAACTATCTTTGGTCTCTTTTTTTGCCATCAGAGAAACTGGTTCAGAATCCTATTAAAACATATACTTCCTTCCCGGCCATCCACAGTTCTTCCCAGACTATTGTTTGACAGTTTCTAATCCTGTGCTGTGAAATAAAAAGTTTGAGCTCCTCAGATTTTGCCACATTTGTAGACCCAAAGGCCATACTTTCTGCTGTCCAGCCGGGATTCTTCCTAGTTTTGGTAAAACAGGCAATGTAGCAAACCTTTTGCCTTCTCCAAAATACAGGACAGAATGTTTTAGTTCCCTGAAAAAAATCCCTTCACCTAAAAAATTGGGATGGAAGCTAATTGTCCCCTTCTTTTTCCTCAACACAAAGAGGAAATAAACTGTATATATCCCAATCGTAGCCATGGTGGTGAATATGATGGAATGTTTAATCATGCATTCTGACCATATAATCCAGAATGGTACAGTATAGGTGATTTACCACCTGATCTCCTGTTTGTGCAAAGTACTTTGTAAAGTCAATTCTTTTTCCCCTTTTTTTCCCCTATGTACAGTCAAGCTTGCCATTTCACTAATGCCCACAGTGCAGCCATAACAGTCATGATCGGAGAAATTTGGAGTCTCACTACTTTTTTTTTCAGATTTAAATCTTCCTAATCCCAAATGAACTGAGGGGGGGAAAAATTATTGAGAAAAAAATAAATTCATCAACAGATGCCTAGGTTGAAACACTTCCTTCACTTCTGGTATTGCTGATCCTTGAAATAAAGGCCATGTTAACAGTACAGATGTGAGGCATTCCACAAGGCGGAAAGGGGGGAAAAGCAGCAGGCCTGCCATTTTACTCTGACCTCGACTACCTGGCTTATGTGCTGCATTTCCTGACCTCCTTAGCTTAAATGAGCCTATTGGCCTTTTGGAAGACTTTGGCTCTTCATCCAGGCGCTAAAGCTGGGATATGGATGGTGTTCTGGCATGGGGGTGAGTTTGTTTGATGAGCTGTTAATGTAATTTTGTGGGGCTCTGAGCCAGTTTCTTTTGAATTGGATTTGTATAGTTTAGTTATGTTTTATTTCTGTTCAGACTTCCTTGGGTAGAAATGTTTTAAGTAAATAAATAAACACGGGACGTCATTATTTTCGGAGGATGTGTGTCCTTTATCCAATATAGCACAAAATCATCTGAGAAACTAAATCCAAGCTCTTTGACACATTGCAACATCTGGTCTTTAGGCCACTCTTTCCCAACGTGGTATTTGCCAATGCATTAGATCAGTGGTTCTCAACCTTTTTAATGCCGCGACCCCCCAACTGGTCGTAAATCAAGGACTACCCAATCGGTGTCGTAAGTCGAGGACTTTCCCTGCCTGGGAGTGCCGCGCATGCGTGGTGCTGCCCCCTGCGCCGGCTGAGGTGTAGCTGGCAAGGGGCAGCGACGGCACAGGGTGACCACCGGCTGGCCCAGCCCAAGGGGGGTAAGGCACCCGCCAGGCCCCACGCATGCCAGCAACCCTCCCTGCGCCCGGCCTCCCACCCCTGGCCCTCTTTTACTTACTTTTTTAGTAGTTGCTCAGCAGGGAGGGGTGGAAACTTCCAGACAGCTTGCTTTCGCTGCAGACAACTTGCAGCACCGTTTGCAGAATGGGACTTTTGGTGGGCTCAGCAGGGCAGAGACAGCCTGGACAATTCCTATTGGCTTTTGAAAGCCAATGGAATTAGACTCTATTCAAGAGAGTCTATTCTATTGGCTTTCAAAAGCCAATAGAATAAAAGGGAGTAGCACAGCTAAGGAAAAGGGGAAAAAAATGGCAGACTGCATTGTTTGGTGACCCCCGTGAAATGGTTGTTCGACCCCAAATGGGGTCCCGACCCACAGGTTGAGAACCACTGCATTAGATTTTAACTCTCGATCACAGCTAGAGGATACTAGACTTGGAACGGCTTTGGGAAAGATGGACTGAAGGCAACTCAGACAGATTTATGATCCTATTGTGCTATTTATGAGTTCCAGTTTTGGGACAGGTGACAAACTGTTAGCTGAGATCAGTGCCTTAAAGAGCAGTTGGAAAAAAATTTATGAGCGGTTGAAACCTGAGTTTTTCTTTCTCCCCTTCAGACCGTGTTGGTGAGCCACCTCGTGAACCTGAAGAGAGTGATGAATTTGAGTGACAAATTCAACAAAGACAGGATCAAAGTTCTCATCGCGCTGACAGCACTTTGCAAATTGTAGGGTCATCTATCCTCCTTTGGATACCATGCCTGTTCCCTTAGTTGGTACCAGTGTGGTACGTGTTTCTGGTACAATTTGGCTTCAGGCCAGCAATCTGACATAAATGGAAGTCACCATTGGGGTTATGTATGGAGATCAAAACTGGTGGGGTAGGAGTGGTGATGATGTGGGTTTTCATGGTTATACAAATTCCTCACTACATGCTCCCTTTTACTGAATAGATAATAAAACATTTTATATATTTGTAAGTTGTCAGTGTCATTTAGTTTATAGATATTCGCAAGGCGTAGATGTTTACAATAGTTATAAACAAGACTACCTCCTGTGGAAGGAGGAAACTTAGAAAGCAGAAACTTTGTCCTATCAGGGTTTTCAGAAAGACGAGAACATCTGCCTTCTTTTGTTTCATCTTCTCCATATTTTCACTACAAGAAACAGCTGTAAAACCATATGGAAGTGGATTACTGATTATTCAACCAGGTGGTTATCAGAATGGTAGGTTGTTTTATTATTGTTATTTAATACAAAAAACCCACAAAATTAAGAGGAAAAAAGTAGTGATATACAGTGAAAGGGAAAAATTTTAAAACCCCAAATTTGGATACAGTCATTATAACTAAGATAAAATGGAAAGAAAAAAATCTACACAATGTCAGGTTGGTAAATTTTGTCCATTGCAATGATTCTTTTTTTTTTTTTTGCTGTGCTGCAGTTGTGATAGCCATGACAGATTATGTTTTAAGAATGTCGTTCAACATCACAGTAAGATGTTTCTATTCAAAACTGAACTATTCTAAATATTAATAATGCTGAATAATTACATTGCATCACTGTGAAGGGAGAAGTTGTAGTAGGAAAAGGCTAAAACATTGGACAAAGGATGAAGAAGATGAAAGTTCAAATTCATCCTTAGTTGTGGAAGCTCAATGTGTGACTTTGGCCAGCCTGTCTCAGCCCAAACCGATGATGGAATGGGATAGAAGAGGAAGCGCTATGTATCTTAAACTAAGCTGCTAGATAAAAATCAAAAATATATTTTCTTGTAGCCAACTTACAGTGGGCTCAGGACATCACTGTTTGCACAGGCCTTAAGGAAGAAAACAACTGGGGTTCAGTGACCTTGCAAAAGCAGCTATTCAGAAGAAAAGGAAAATGACTTCATCAAATGACTGTTAATCCCTTTCGTTCAAATCATACTCTGGAGCAGTTCTTCTAGATTGAGACAGGAATCTTTCTCCACTTGGGCCTAGTGATTGCAAGGGTTGAATCTTCGTATGCAAAATATGCATATATTACCTTATTACTATTTGACTCATCAGTGACAAAGTATGGCAAGGCACTTCCAAAGTGTGCATCTGCTCCAGCCTACCTTAAAAATGATACTGAAAAACATCTGCCACTCTGTAATAAGTTGTGCTTCAAAGGTTCTGATCCTATACCTTAAGTGTGTTTGTAGTTGTCAACAACCCCCTACAGCAGTGGTTCTCAACCTGTGGGTCGGGACCCCATTTGGGGTCGACTGACCATTTCACGGGGGTCGCCAAACAACACAGTCCGCCATTTTTTCCCCCTTTTCCTTAGCTATGCTACTCCCTTTTATTCTATTGGCTTTTGAAAGCCAATAGAATAGACTCTCTTGAATAGAGTCTAATTCTATTGGCTTTCAAAAGCTAATAGGAATTGTCCAGGCTGTCTCTGCCCTGCTGAGCCCGTCAAAAGTCCCATTCTGCAAACGGTGCTGCACCAGTTGAGTAGTCCTCGACTTACGACCGGTTGGGGATTGCGGCATTAAAAAGGTTGAGAACCACTGCCCTACAGGTTTAGCCATGACCGAACTGCCATGTAAAAACTGTAGGCAGATAACTGCCTCTTGGAAATGCCATTTCCTAGTGTTCCATCAGAAACTTCAATTGGCTGAAAGGGCTTCTCTAATGGAATTAGGCCCAGTTTTTATAGGTAGTCCTTGACTTATAACCACAATTAGAACAGAATTTCTGTTGCTAAGCAAGGCGACTGTTAAGCAAGTCTACAGGATTTTACAATCTTTTTTGCCCCAGTTGTTAACTGAATTATTATTCTTATTATTAAAGGAATCTCATGGTTGTTAAGCAAATCCATCTTCCCCATTGGTTTTGCTTGTCAGAAGCCAGCTGGGAAGGTCTCAAAAGATGACCACATGACCGTGGGACACACTGCAATCGTCATAAATACATTTGGGTTGCCAAGCACCCGAATTCTAACCATATGACCATGGCAATGCTGTGACAGTTGTTAAGTGTAAGGACTGGTCGTAAATCACTTTTTTCAGTTCTGTTAACTTCAAACAGTCACTAGACAATTGGTTGTACGTTGAAGACTATCTGTATAAACCAGCAATTTTTTTCTCTCCCATGTGGTTTTATAAAACAGCATTATATTCAACAGGAAATGAACTGAGTGATACTGTGTGGATTCACCAACTATCTTCAGTAGCCTTTTGAAGAAACTGGCATATTTGAGCAGACTTTTTCTTTCAAACCACATTATGTTCTTGTACTATTATAAGTTTCTCCTTTGATTAAGATTGTTCACTGAAATTATATTTCATTGAGCATAGTCGATGTCTGCTCATTAAGGTAAGAAAGAGAAAAGCACAATGGAACTGCAACACATCGCATATCTTGGACCAAAAATGACCAGTGAGCCGAGAGAAGAGCACCCACTGGGCCAGTTCCCGATCCCACACCTTGAGGCTTACAAAACCCAAGCAACACATCGTCCCCAGAACTATAATCCAGATGGAACTGGCACTGCCAAAATGTCTTTGCACTTTCAGTACTCTCCAAAAAACAGCAATTATATGTCCACTCAATGCCAACTCAAAACCTTGTGGGTGAAGCAATGCCAGAACATAACTAGTCAGTGAAGTCACTTCTATGGCTAGAAAAACATATGGTTGCCACCCATCTTCAAGAAAAAGGCACCAAACAATGACCCAAGCAAAAATTGGTAGTGTTAACCACTGATCTAGCACAGCTGCCCAGTGATGTTGTGTCCACAGCCGGACCCATTGTGTAGGCCCATATAAAAGCGCCATGAGGGCAAAGATCTCTTGAAAGTAGGTCTGCCTACTCTTGTCACCTGGTGGCCACCAATACCAACCCAGAAGTAAGTAGGCCAAATTGATTAAGCAATTTGCTGGCATAGCTAGGAAAGTTGGCATTCCAGGCACAGTTGGTTCAGCATAATGCTCGTAGCCAGTATCTATGTGAGCGCCATCAAAAATTCCTGAAGCCACCACTAGTATGCAAAGCAGCAGGCCTCCAGTCACATGCAAGAATGGCTTGTCATCTTCTGACTTCATAGCTGTCTTTTTCAAAGTCTTGAGCCTTGCTCTCTGCACCGCTGCCGAACGACTGCCACTGCTACAAATGCTTTTTTTCCCCATTATTTATTCCCTCGTTTTGCCAGTCTGGCCATCTGTTCAAATCCCATTCCTCCTAGAATAGCTTACAAAAAACAAGAAGAGAGCATGAAATGGATGACACAGTTGATTAGTTTCCCAAGATGAGTTTACTGCCCAGAGTGGGCTTTGATACTTTCCCCACTAATGTACACAGGAAGTGAGTGGGTTCAGTTAAACTCTCCTCTTAGAAAGCTTGGTGACATTTTCCATTGCTGAAAACACTCATCTTCCCTTTCCTGTTCAAACAGCCAACAGCATGAGCCTATTCAAGCAAAGGCCCAGCATGTTTTCTTGGCAGCTCCTGCCAAGAAGATTCTAGCATTTGCTGTTATGAAACAGCTGTAGTGGCAGGATTGGCTATTGGTGACATCACTGCATTGTGGAGGAAATGGGGGGGGTAGGGTGATTTCCTTCCCATGATCTTCTGTTTTGTAACCATGGAGACAAGAAGTGCTAGATAGTAAGCCTAGAGAGCCCTTTAAGCTCAGGCTGCAAAGCTTTCTGTTCTCCGGTTTTTCTTGCAAACAAGTTGCTTTTGTACATATCAACTTTGCAGACACATCTACTGCACCCTCTTAGAAATAAATCTACGGCATTATTTAAAAGACACTTCAGAAGTAATTTAGAGTTGGGAAGAGATTCAGGTGGAGGAAAAGTTCAATTAATATTATTATACACAGCAATGTGACATCAAAGCTACTAGTTCTTTACCTGGTGTTGGCTTTCATAGGCATCAAGTTCTTCCCAAGAACCTAGGAACTTGTAATGAATTGGTGTAGGATCCAAGCAGTGTGGCTTTTTGTAATTTACAGATGGAAATTTTGTCAATGCACAGATTTTGCAAATGCCATTCAAGATTTTTTGCACCCAATGTTGTTTATTAATTTAGTAATAACTTTTTATTATTTAGATGGGGGGGGGAAAGATTTTTTTCCACATTAAGCTTGGCTCCTAATGACCACATGAACCAAGCCTGAGGTTTTCCTGCTAATAGCATGGAATTTGCTTGCCACTGCCTTGTAGTTTTGACTTCCAACTTTACATACAGCCCTGTTATCCCTTTGAGATACCCCATTGAGTCCCACAAAGCAAGGTGCTGGGATTCTTTCATCCAAGTACTAGATGTATCTAAACCTATTTTTCTGAGATCACTCCAGGATAGCTAGATACTGCCACCAAGCTGGACATCAGGAAAATGCTTCCAATAGGGAGTATTAAAAAAAAAACCTAGAAAATACAGTACATTGTATATTTGGTTCAACTGGGGAGGGGAGGGAATCACTTCTCTGAAATTCTAATCACCGTTTTAGATGATCCATCCAATACGAAATCTGCATAGATCCTGGAGATTCTGCAGAGAATACAAGGCAAAGCTGGGGTACATCACCACTTCTCTCCACACATCAACCTCCCCAGGGTAATAGCCCGCTGCCCAGCTGGCCCCCTTTCATCTCCCTAATGTTTTTCCCCTCTGTCGCATCTCTTCCCCCCTCCTCTCCCTCTACCCATGTCCTTCGATTTTTCCTGCTTTTCTGCTTTCAATCTATAATTCAGGACAAAACAGCCCATTTTGGTAATCTGGGCTGAATACAAATGTTTCGGGTCAGACACAAACCACCTAAAATTCAGTGCTATGTGTAAAGAATGGTTCATGCACCAATGGCTTTATAGATCCCTATTCCTAATTAACACTATCTTCAGGTCCTGGGGATTTTTATTCGGGAAACATCTGGTTGTAGAAATCCTCCTGATCAGAAGTATTAACTGGAAATCTTGAGCCCATGTACTGTATACCTTTTCTCTAAGCTGAAAGGAGTATATGTTTGTATGCTTGCAGCCACTCAACTGCTTATTTAAAGAGGGGAAGCATAATCACTCAGGAAATTTCATGGCATTTTCTTGGTCTTTGTCTGAAACTAATAGACACCTCAATATTGCTCAACTACAGCATCCAGCTTTTTAATTATGTCATAGCTCGATACCATTACACAATGCAAAGTTCCCCATTCCTACATTTTACTGCATTAATTATCTTATCTGAAAGCAAATCTATGTGATACCTTAACTATGTTCCCAAACATATACTTATTGGTAAAGACTTAGAGCAGTGGTCTCCAACCTTTTTGGCTGCACGGACCAGTGTCGGGGTTGGGTGGGTGAAGGGATGGATTCACATGCTCAACCTAATCTCACAAATGCGCAAATGAAGCTTAGCATGCTTGCCTGCCACTTGCACGTGGCCCAGTAGTGGTCTGAGGCCCGGGGATTGGGAACCCCTGACTTAGAGGAAGGTGGCTTTTTGTGGTGGAAATCAATAGGCAAGAATATCATTTTTTGTCTAAAGTATTATTCATCAATAACAAAAATATAATTCATTTAAAATTATGTGAAATTCAGAGCAGAATGGATGAACTGCTAAGAAGCAAGTAGAAGCACCCACTTAAAGTGCTGAGACATTAGCAACAAGTTTTCCACTAAAAGCTGAATGAACCCTGATTATCAATAAGGTGGCAAATATCACAGCAAGATTGCCTTCACATTGTTAGTTCATTTTCATTCAGCTTGGAAAATGACATTGGAAGCAAAATTATAAAATAATGATCCAACTAAAACAGGCCTGAATTATTTGGGTTTCCCTAAAGATAAAAAAGTTGCCCAAAAGCAATTAACATACTGATTTGCCTCTCATTGAAAGGAAGATATCAACAAATTCACTTCAAAGGTGAGGTTTTGTCCCTGCCATTCTGGACCAGTTGAAACTACAGGTCATGTGTTCCTGTACTGCTAATATTATCATGAAATTCATCACCTGTATTTAATTTCACCTTACATTTCATTTCTTCTGACAATTTTTATATTATTTTATATTATTTACCAAGATATAAAAGAAAAGTGTACTCCAATCTAAAACAATAACACAGTATATTTTGGGTTTTGCCTTTATCTTGGTGAAGTAATATTACAACACTTAAATTTTTACTACTTTATTTCTTACACTTTATTCCTAAATTTTAGTTTCTCCTAATTTAATCAGAAGTTTTCATTTATTTCCATTTGAGCTCTGCAAACGTTATTACAAAAGTATGCACAATTCTGGTCAGTGAACACAATAAAGATGTTCTGTTCTTTTCCATCAATTCTAATTTTGGAGAGACATGAATACCTCTTCAAAACCAACCTGCTTTCTCCATCCCCACATAAACAGAAACAACACTTAAGAGTTACAGAATGATTGAACAAAGGTTCAAAACATTTGAGAGTGGAGGGAGAATGCAAAATACAATTAGCAGAAGAGGGTGCAGGAAAAAGAGAGTAAGTCATAGATTTCTAAGAGGTGAACCTTGATTTGAATGAATAATACTGAGGCTGTATTTGCATAACACACTTACTCATAAATCAATGAACAAAGATTTACTGACTTACCCAAGTGCCCAGATTTGTACACCATACTGAAACATAGATGAATCATGCTACTGTTATTTGTCTCACGTACACCATGATTTACAAACTAGGCAAATATATAATAACCTTGTGTATTATGCAAACCCACTCTGTGACAATAAATCAAACTATCCTTAAAGGGTCCTAAAAAGAGGGAGCAAGCAATATATTTATTACAATGGTGAGAAAAATAACCATAGTATTGCATGTATCTATAGGAACCAATGTCTCCTTAAGGACAACTACATAATATATAGGAACATCCATAATTAAGATTATGAATATTACACATTTTCTAAATTGCAATCCAAAAATTTATATTTCAAATATGGTATTTACATGAATATTGCACCTTTGTATGGGAAATTTAAAAATGGGGGGGGACTGAAGTGCTTTGAGGAGCCAATTTAAATTTAAAAATGAATTAGTAAAAGAATTCCAAAGTGTTTTGCAAAAAAATGGTTATATGTTTTAATTTTTAAAAAAATTCACTCTTTATTATGTATGAACCAGCCAATAGCTGGATCTCTCTGGGAAATGTATAATAAAACACACTAAAATGCAATTTAAATAAAAACATAAAATAAACTATAAACATTACATAAATTAGACAGCTATTATTCAAAAACTAATATCCAGATCCCATCAGCCAAAGAGTGTTGGCTGGCGGGGACTAGAAGATGGACTTTTTCTACAGTGGCCCCTGCTTTATGGAACATCATGCCTTTTGAGATTAGAATGGCTCCAACCAGTGCTTTTTTTCTATTTAAAAAAAAAAAAAGGTGCCAGAACTCACACACGTCATACAACCCACCTTGCCTACCCTCCAAGGTTCCATCCAAAAAAGGTGTTGGAACTCTGTTCTGGGCATTCTATGAGAAAAAAAGCCCTGGCTTCAACACTTAGATTTTTGTAAGACCCTAAAAACCTGGCTATGGATTGGCAAATCAATGTAAATCACAAAGAACTGGCATCACTAAGTTCCCATCAGCCAACCCCATTAAGCAGTCTAGCTGCTTTATGAGCTTGAACCAAGCTCAGAGAGCATCAAGGACTCATTTCAACTATGAGCTACAAATATTCTCCTCTATTGGTAACTGTTTTATTTTGAACTAAATGAAGTTTGCAGATCATTTTCAGAGGCACCCTATGTACAATGTATTCAATAATCCAACTAGGAAATTACCAGGCTTTGAATAACTGTTACAAAGCTCTTTCTGTCCAATAAGATCACAGCTGATAAATCAATCAAAGCTGATAAAAGGCACTCCATGATATGAAGGCCTCAAGTCACAGGGATAGATCTAAGAGCATCCCCAAATTGTGAACCTGCTTCTTTAGGGCAAGTTTAGACCCCCAGGAAAGGCAGGGCACCACTCAGCTGGACAGATGCATCACCCACAAACAGCATCTCCATATTGTCTAGACCAGTGGTTCTTAACCTGGGCGATATCACCCCACAGGGGGCAATTTCATTCTTCAGGGGGGCGATGGAACGAAAAGGGGCAACGTGGGGGCAAAGGAACGAAAAGGGGGCGATATGGGGGCGATGGAGCGAGAAGTTTTGGGGACACTTTTGAGACTTTTTCGTACAGTGAATCACTATATATCTGTCGTACAAAAACATCACATCGCTCGCTATTAGTGGATTGAATTGTATTTTCAAGTTCCTCCAGCTAGCTTCAGTACAGAACGCCATATATATCTTCATGCGCGTTGCACAGCAGCCTCTACCCATACAGTGGCGCGCCATTGGTCAGAATATGGGAGATATGGGAAAAAGATTGGAAATAAATTATTTGCATCGATATGTCCTGATGACAATTTTAAAGAAAACAAAAAAAAGTGTTTGCATAAAATTGAAGAATTATTTCCTATGTTGTGATTGAGAGGTTGGGGGAGGGGGGCAATGACAACTTCCTCATTGGCTCAAGGGGGCGATTCGTTCAAAAAGGTTAAGAACCACTGGTCTAGACCATGTCTGTTTATTGACCTTTATTCTATCCATTAGCACTGGTTCAAAACGCCAACTGTATTACACTTCCCGTCTTTTCCAGTGCAGGTCACCCCACAAGGCAACTAAGGTAGTTCCAGTTCCATAGCTAAACTGAAAGGGATCTGGATAATCAGCTTCATTCAAGACAGCCTGGAGTTGATTTGCCACAGCCTGCCCAGGCTCCTTGAATTACCATTAGATTCCTTACAGACCTCCTTCTAACCTTTCTAAGGTCAATTGGTGCTTTGTCTTGTCTTTTCCCTACCAATATAATCTGTGATTTCAGACCTAATTTACCCGACTGTAACCTTAATGTTTCAATTTCTATTCATGGCTTTTTCTAGCCTATAAGTCTCAAACAATGAATGGTTGCCATTTATTTTAATACTTCAATATCTGACTCCTATACTTAAGAAAAAAGCAATCACAATTATTGTCCCATTAATGCTAAACTGCACATTAAATTATCTTCAGTAGATGCATGTTTTGTAAAGCAGATCTGTTGATAGCTTTGTAAAATCTTGTTGCTCATGGGATATAAATATTTTTTAAAAATGCTCTGGTTGAGGAAATAAAACCTAGTACAGGGAAATTAATCTCAACATATCCTCAGGTAAAGTACCCACTTGGACAGAAAGTGATGTGACAGAACTATAATGAAATTTGGCACAGCACAAGGCAAAAGTACAATTCATACCTAATAAACTATTTATATATATGTAACCTTTTGCAGTGGCATCATGAGTGTGTATTTTTTAAAAATATAACTATTTTCTTCTGCACTATATCAGGGGTCAAGCCCAAGATATTTCGATTGAAGAAGAAAATTATATTTGTTCCTGTGTTTTCATTAAAATATATCACATGTCCATAGAAAAATCTCAACGAAATTTCTGTGCAGCTAGAGTACTAAGGCCACCCAATTAAAATACTCTGCGGGATTTACAAAATATCAAATATATGTAATTAAAACACAAGCATCCTAACCCCACGCCAAGAAGCACAGCCAAGTCTTAAGGGACTTCTGGAATACTGTTGATTGATTACATTTATATGCCACCCAGACTAGGAGAGAAATCTGGAGAGTGAAAACAACAAACATCTCCAGAGAATGCTTTTCCCCAAGTCAAAGATAGTGACAGAGAAGGACATTTTCATAATCCTGCAAGCATTTAATAAGCATTTAATTGAAGAGACCTGGAGCACATCTACCCTGCCTGAGTATTCCTAGTGGGCAGAAACAACTGGAGATAATCCCTCAGATTGCCATGAAGTGGTCTCTAGGTGATGACTAACACTGTGAATTGTACATGGAACCAAATATCCATTATATTCTGTGGCATTTTTCCTATACGAAATGGGTAACCAATACAACTCATGTAAAAGTAATGACACACAGCATAACTTGGTGTGAAAACAGCAATGTATTCAGCCTAAAGTAATGGATGAGTGCCTACAGCAATCTGCAATAGTTTCTTCCTACACCTTTTATGCTAGATATCGCATACTTAGCAGTCATCCATACCTCAAGATGGATGCCTTTCAAATCTGGTGAGGAAACCCAAAATTGTTGCCTAATATTTAAAAGGGGAAAAACAAATCTTTCAATATGGAGAAACACAGAAAGGCAAACTATCTGTGAAATTATTGTGGTGGCATTAGGATTTTATTTGGACAGTATATACTGTGCATAAGCATAAAACATGATAAAATATTAGTGCAGGAATAAAGCAAGAAAACAGACACATAAAGAGAAAAAAATGTGACAATAAAAGCAACCAAAGATATAAAAGGCTTTTGCATGATGGTGGGATTGAAATGAATCAACTTTGAAATCTTTATAATTTCGCCCACTCCTTGTTGCCATTTGCTTTTCCTGTTGTTTAAAATTATTTTTAAAGTATAAGTTACATTCTGAATCTTAGTGTTGATCTTTCGTTTTGGACAATTATGTGACTGCAGCTGACCACAGCAGCTGGCCACCCAGAAGCATTGAAGCAGCAAAATTTTGCCAAATTTCAGTAGCACAACAGTTAAGAGTCCCAGATTTTGGATGCATTTTGTAAGTTAGTCAATTTGAGGTACACTGGTTAAAAAACTTGCCCAATGAAGATTAAAAAAAAAAAAAATCAAACAAGTGAACTTCAGTAATATCTACTAAGAAAGATACTCCATGGATGAAGAAAAAAAGAAAGTGCAAATTAAATAGAAAAAAGAACATAAAAAGTCTTGTTATAGAAGAAATTCAATTTACAACAAAATAATTATTCATTTTGAACTCATGAGATATGGGTCCCTATTTCGCTCCAGGTATTGTACCTTCTGATCATAAGTATATATTAATTTGATATTTATACCTTCAATAAGAAAATATTAGCAGAACTTCATGATCTTGCTTTACTTATTTACATAAATCACTTATTTTTAATTTTAAAGACTTCGCACTATCTTCTTCCTTCGCACTATCTTCCCAGTTGCTAGTCAGGAATTTAACTTATACTTTAAAAAAAAGCATAGATCTGCTGTTAATTTATTATCGATACAACGAACACAAGTTGGGGATATATAACCGAAAAAGCCCCTACCTTTGGGAATCTAAATGTTGAATGATGAGAAATAGTAAAAAATAATACAGGAGACCTCAAAATACAGGCAGTTACTTTTCCTCGATGTATTCTACAAAGGCAGTAGTACCTCTAAACTACTGCTCCACGCCAAAATCCTACAGTACTATATAATTATCAATAATTATTATCAATGTAAAGCCTGCAACTCTGAATTGACCGACTTAGACAAAAGCCCTACTGAACTTACTTCCCAGTAACCATGCAGAGAACTAGGCTGATTGCTTATTGGGCAAGTTTAACTGGTTTCAACGCAACGTAATCCTCTGCAAGCAGGCTCCAAAATGAATCCTTCGGGATTCACGGGGGTTTATTGTTAGGCCAACGTGTCCATGGCCAAAGACAACTGCAAATCAGGAATCATGCAACACGGGCAAAGAAAGACCGCTTTCTTATCGCTGACGACCAGACCCAAAGCATCCGGGTCTTCGCAGATGCAGCCGGGAAGGGCCTATCCGGGAAATGCTTCTGCGCCTGCGCAATTGAGACCGGCGAGTCCCAGAGAAAAACTGTTAAGGGTACTTTCTAAGATCGTGTTACTATTTCAAAGTCTATATATTCTAAAAATGGCATCTTTCTCCATTTAAGAGAAATTCGAAAGCGATAATTAAATAAGTCTCCTACGGATCCACGTTTTAGTAACTGAACTTCTGAATCGCCAGCTTGAGTAGACCAGTCCGCGCTGCTCCTTCGATCAACAGCTTTGGTCATGCTGAAAAAAGCGGCGTCACGCGACAGCCCGTTTGTTCTTTATTCGTAGTGCGTCATGTTAGTTCCTGTCTTCAACATCCGGGTAATTGAGCCCGTTAGCACCATCTTGGTTTCTTTTTCAGTCACGCTACCCGCTAGATTTCAGCTAGCGCCATTTTGGGGCTGTATAGCAATTCGCGTAGGAGAAGCGATTGTACATTTCTGTTATCCGATTATTTAATAAACCTGGTTTAATCGGGAAAATACATCAAGAACGTAATACGGAAGTTTCTTGACTTCAAAGAAGCCGTTTTTACCGAGGGTTCGGCCCATCCGGGTATTTATGAGGCAGCCATCTTGAATGCGTATATATCCGCACCATCCGGAATAGGAGAATCGCCATCTTGAATCTCACACAACACAGGGCGGCAACATACGGGCACTGGAGGAGGACGCCATTTTAATGCTCGAAAGGGAGGGAAACACATCCGGGAACTTAATGGGATATTTGTGGGTTGGTTTTTTTTTATTATTTTGGGATAGTGATAGCAAAGGGGTGGATCCAAAATGGCAGCTTCCAGGAAAGCATGAAACCTGAATTTTAACATAATTCCCAGTATTATATAAGCCTGCCTGAATTCCGAATCGTGTTATTTAATTCCTTGAAATTCGGGATAAGATTCAGGACCAGAAATATTTATAGAAATCAAGACAGTTTTTGCGGGAAATAGATTCAGGTGCATTCCTGAAGATGAGTAGGTCATGGGTGCTCTCCTAACCGCTGGATGACACGCGAACATCCAATAAATATTATTCACGTGCATCCACGAAACGAACGCAGCGTCAATTTTTATCCCCAAAGATGGCGGCGCCCATAAGCGTTGCTATGCAGTGAAGCACTTGCTGAGAGGTGGAGGCCTATCGCACCTCCCCAAAGCAGTCGTGGCCGGTACTAGTGGTGAAGCCGATTATTGGAGGAGCAATTTTTTTTAAAATGCAAGAGGGCGGAGTTTTGTATTCAAAATGGCAACACACATATAACATTCGGAGAGTTTTTATAGCTTACAGCCGGGAAAAACGCCGACAATCGTCTTGAGCTTCGAACAATAATAAGAAGAAGAAAAAGTGCGGTGAAGCCGGTCCAGAATTTCCCCTCCACCGCTCACCACAAAAGAAAGAGGGGGACTTGGCGGTCCCCCAACATGGCGATGCCCAAGCAGCCCTGCCCACCGAAAATGGCGGCGCCCTAGTGGGAGGGGTTCCGTACAGAGGCCTCATTTTGGCTCCGCCTTCAGGCGCTGCCGAGGAAGAGAGACTCCTCACAGGCGCAAGATGGCGGCTCCCAGGGCGGCGTGAAGGCGCCTAGAGCCCGCAGCTTGCCCATCGGTGCCGTACAGCGGGGCTGGATCGAGCTGCCCGTTGCGCTTGGAAGCCGGAAGGAGAGCGCCCTGGCTTAGAACTCCGGGCTGGGGAGTAGGCAGAACCAGCGGGGAAGACGCGCCGGGTGGGGGGACGAGGGGGAGGCGGCTTCTCCCTCTCTGAGGCCGCCATTTTCCGTCCGGGCAACACAAGATGGCGGCTCCCAGGGCCGGGCTCTGAGCGGGGGCCGGAGGGGGGCGGCAGAGGGGCTCTGTTACGAGGGGGGAGGAGTAACTGCCCCACGCGGGGTAGTTCCCTCGCAGGGGGAATTGGTGTTGGTTTTGAAAAGGCAGGAGGCAATTGGGGTAATTTTGTATCAGCCCCCCCTCTTATTGCAAGGGAGGGTGTCTGCTCCATAGAGATTTATGTATTCCGGTCGTAGGGGGGAGAAATACGGTCATCGAAACTCATTGTCGGAAAGGGAGCCTTAAGAGTTTTTCAGCAACGGGGTATGCCTCTAAGCTGTGACTGCCTCACGAAATAAAAAGGGCAGCTACTTGTCCCGCCAAGAGTTTTTGTGGGGGCGGGTAGGTAGGATTTTAATTTTTTTTTTTTTACTTTTCTTTTTCACAACTACTCCGAATTAGTTTGTTTGCAGCAAAGGAGGTGACTGTGACCCGGTGCCCGCGGTGAGGGGGTGTCTTAGTAGTTAGAATAATTGTGGGCGTCTTACCTCACTGGGGAGGACTGCTTTGCTCTGTCCTCTGAAAAAAGTAAAGCTGGTGTTGCTTCCACGAACAGTCTTACCTCAAAAGAGATAGAGTGCATGTGGCTTAGGGGGATCTTTTTCTGAGCCACCGCTGGGAAAGCAGAACTGATAAGGGAGCCTGCTGTTTTAGAGGACTGGTTGCTAGAAAGGATACTTATTGAGAGTTAGGAGGTGCTTTCTATGGCCTCTCCTGTTGTCCCTAGTGGGGGCTCCCCAACAGGTGGTGGGGCCACTGCAGGGTTGCTGCAGCCCCGCTGGAAGCGTGTGATTGGGTGGTCAGGCCCTGTGCCTCGGCCCCGACATGGACACAGAGCTGTGGCAATCAAAGAGCTGATTGTGGTCTTCGGAGGGGGCAATGAGGGCATCGTGGATGAGTTGCATGTCTATAATACAGGTAAGGGGGGGCTGAATGGGCAATAGCATTTAGGCTATTTGTAGGATTAGGTCATTATCCCATTTGTGTCCATTGGGCAAAAGATTATAATTGGTGATTTAGTTCTCCATGAACATAAGATCTCCAATATCTCTTGTATAGAAAAAAAGTATCTGCAACTACAGTTGTATATTAGCAAGTTTCTATAAGACCCATTACATTTGTTTAATTACTTTCATTTTATCAAAATGATTGGTATATGGAAGCATAAGTGATAAGAGGAGAGAACTGTAAAGATGAAACGATGGTAAAGTCTTATTTATCTTGAATTTTCTTCAGCCTTTTCAATGTGATAACTGGCATGTGCCTTGGAGCAGCTTCCATTAGATGGAATTATAGCACCTTCACATTGGAGACTTTTTCCAATTTACATGCTTGTGCTTGGCTTGTGTAGGAATTTATTTTTGCAAAAGGGACAAAAAGGCAATTTTTTTGTGGAATGTCCATCAGTCTAGCAGTAGCGTACCTCAGGATTATTTTGTCAAAACCATAGTTCAAATCATCAGTCCCACAACAATGTGGGAGGTGGAGGAATGAATAGTTGGCAAAAGGAGAAAGATCTCTGCCAACTTGATTGAAAGCAAAAAAAAAAAAAAATCTAGAGAACTATCTATCATGAAGCCCAGTTTTGAACATAGCACAGGGTGCTTTAAGGACACAAAGTTCTTGCACTTTTGTATTAGCCTGGTGCTTTGTGAGTAGCCATGTAACTTTGCTTGGCATTGTAATTTTATCTCTTCTAGTGTTAATACACTATTTTCCCTCATGGACTCTCAAATGCACTCATGTGATGAGATGGCGGGGCAGTACTCTAAGGAGCTGTTCTTCCCCAAAGACTTGGCGCCTAAAATTTAACTTTCGAATACTACAACTTTTAACTCTTTGTTGCCTGTTTTTCCCCCTTGGCTTAGATGCATAAGAATACAATTGAACTGGGCTGACAATCCCAGTAGGGAGGGAGCAAATGCTGCAATATTTCACCTTGTAGGTAATCCGAGAGGGGTCAATTGATCTTGAGTACCTTATCTCAAGTACCAAACTATTCACCTCCAGTAGTCTCAATTCTGTTTTGAAATTGCCTAAAATAGTTCAGCATCCTGGGTTTAATTGTTTCTAATGCCAATTGGAAAAATTATGTTCTACCCTTTCAGATATATGCCACCCCTAGCCTTTATATTTTTAATTAAAGGCTTGTAAAATTGAGGCTTTACAAATTGAGTAGGGGAAGTCTAGATAGATGGACTCAAGATTGATGCTCCTTATTTAGACTGTTTTGGATACATTCCAGGAGACCACAGGTCAACAGTAGAGATAGCACAGTTTTTCTAGAGAAAGGGTTGGTTGGTAAAGACAGGACTTGGTTTACTAGTCTCATTCTGGCTTTCAATCTCTGTAACATGCCACAGTAAGGTTAAGACGTATACCCTGCCAGTAGCAGAAATGGTAAAAGTAGCCTTGCCAGTATAAGGTTGCAGAGGATAACTACAAATGAAGATACTAACTTTGACAATTAAATGGAAGAATTCAGGTTTTCACATTGTTAATGATCTTATTAACCCTCATATGACATTGAGATTTAATTATATTTTAAAAGTATGGAATTTTTTAAATAGACATAAGTGAGCAAAGGCATAATAAAAATTCAGGCACATTGTATATTCTGAAAAATATTCAAACAAAAAGTTTAAGAAAGTCAAAGCAGAAAAATCCTCTCTAGCAAAAGTATTCAGAAATTTTTTAATTTTTGTTTGAAATTAGCATTTCCTTTTCTTTCATGAATAAAAGTTTCCCTGTTAGAAGCTGCATTCTTGAATTCAATATACAGTATAGATTTTTTTTTTGCTTTCTGCTTTTTGCATCTTTAGTGCTTTCATTCCAATGCTATTTTACTGCAAATACTGCCTTGAGTCAAACAATATAAAAATATATTTTAGGTAACTAACAAACAAACCAAGTACTTGCCAAAAAAAGAAGTTTGAGATAGAAGTGCTAGATTGGGAAGCCTGTCAAAATCTCAATAAATGCCAGTGCAATGCTGACTAAAGAGAAGGGACTCTTAACTAGTTAAGTCCAAGAATAAGTATGTGGAATGAAGTAGTATGTTGGCTGGCAAGTGCATGCAGAAGGGAGTATGCCTCCCTCCCCCACTTTTAGTGTCAGCCACAGCATCTAGATATCCTATGGTTGGGAGTCCTCTTACTATGAAACTAGAGCTGGATAGAAGTGGGTGGATCTCAGCTTCCTGATTGGCAGCTGCCTCATCTCTCACCATCCTGATAGGTTGCTTCCTCTTGCCTGCTCATTGTAAACGTGCCCATGCCTCTTACTGCTATCTGCTGCATTCATCCAGAACATTGTCCCAGAGCAGGAAGGAAGGTTTTATTTTCTCTGACATCCTTTAAGATCGCAGGCTGCTTCCTTTATTTTATGCTCCCTCAATTTAGATTATAGCTATCCTGAAAGACTGCCATTTTTTTTTTGAAGCATCCAGCGTAAAGTGGAATTGTTAGTTGAGAGAGCAAATAAGAATATTATTGCAATGATGGTAATCTCATTTTCACCACAAAAAATAACTTCTGAAGTGAGTGTATAGTTCCAATTTTTATAGAGGTTCTTTATTTGATAAAGTATCAGTTAAGAAAGAGTGAAATCCTAACTGTCCAGCCCTGCATTGCTTCAAGAACGTCGTCACATGAAGCTCTATTGTATTTGGATGTAAGCTGACCTTTCTTCATATTTCTTTTTTTTTCCAGCTACAAACCAGTGGTTTATCCCAGCTGTGCGTGGAGATATTCCACCAGGTTGTGCTGCATATGGTTTTGTTTGTGATGGGACTCGTCTCCTGGTATTTGGTGGAATGGTTGAATATGGCAAGTACAGCAATGATCTGTATGAACTGCAGGTGAGTGCTTGCCAACTTAGTTCTTTCCCTTAATTTGCATTGCTTGCTTAGACTAATAATAATTTGATCCTTTATTATTCTAGGCCAGCCGTTGGGAATGGAAGAGACTCAAGGCCAAGATGCCCAAGAATGGGTCCACACCATGTCCACGCCTTGGCCATAGCTTCTCGTTGGTGGGCAACAAATGTTACCTTTTTGGGGGACTGGCCAATGACAGTGAAGATCCTAAGAATAACATTCCCAGGTACATTGCTATTATGTGCTTCTGCAGTCCAGGTACAATCACTTTTTGCCAGTTTAAATCAGAAGAAACTGGTTTTGTGTAATGTTTAATGAACCATGTTCCCTTTTGTTTTACTTTTTCTCCAGTTTTTAAGAAAATATCTCAAGTGGTATCAAAAACGAACAACAAAAAACAAGAGAGCTACAATTTCTCACCTGGCTTTACACATGTTCTCTTTTTTTACAGGTACCTAAATGACCTCTATATCTTGGAGCTGCGGCCAGGATCTGGTGTGGGGTCCTGGGACATTCCCATCACCTATGGTGTATTACCTCCACCACGAGAATCCCATACTGCTGTTGTCTACACAGAAAAAGACAACAAAAAATCCAAACTGGTCATATACGGAGGCATGAGTGGTTGTCGTCTTGGTGATCTCTGGACACTAGATATCGGTAAAAGCAACTAAATTGAGTGGGGACAGATTTTAAACAGGCTTTTAGGTAGAGCAGGTCCTACGATACAACAATTTTGGTTCTATTTCAGTGCTAGCCAGTATGTATGTGTACTGTGTCTTGGAAGACTGAGAGGCAAGACCTTTTGGAAACAATGACCTCTGGTATATTTTCTTCCTGTAGATTCTCTAACGTGGAACAAGCCCAACCTGAGAGGAGTTGCACCACTCCCTCGCAGTCTGCATTCAGCCACAACCATTGGGAACAAGTAAGTTCTATTCCTGACATTTTTCAGACTGATTTCTCACCCAATTTTTAATTTTTGTTCTTTCTTTCTTTGGCAGAATGTATGTATTTGGTGGCTGGGTGCCCCTTGTTATGGATGATGTCAAAGTGGCTACGCATGAAAAGGAATGGAAATGCACAAATACTCTGGCCTGCCTCAACCTAGGTAGGTGAGGACGTAAAGGAAGTGCCTCTTTTAACCTTACTTGCTTGGTATTCTGTTAACAAGCCTGACCTTTTGTGCATGTATCTATCAATGCAGACTCCATGGCTTGGGAGCCCATTCTGATGGACACACTGGAAGAGAATACTCCACGGGCACGTGCAGGGCATTGTGCTGTAGCTATTAATACCCGCTTGTACATCTGGAGTGGCCGTGATGGCTACCGTAAAGCCTGGAACAACCAGGTTTGCTGCAAGGATCTCTGGTATCTTGAGACTGGTAAGAAGAATAGGTAGAAGTACTGCAGTGGGGATGTTATCTACTTACTTATATATTACTCAGGCTTCTATGCTGTTGTAATCTGTTAAGTCTCATGATAGGCTCACACTATTTGTTTGGATTCTCCTACTTTTATCTATTAGATTTTTTTATCCTGCCTTTATTACTTTATAGTAACTCAAGGCAGTGAACTTACCTAATACTCCTTCCTCCTCCTATTTTCCCCACAACAACCCTTTGAGGTACGTTGGGCTAAGATAGAGTAACTGTCTCACAGTCACCCAGCCAGCTTTCATGCCTAAAGTGAGATTAGAATTCACAGTCTCCTGGTTTCTAGACCAGCACCTTAATTACTACACAAACGGACTAATTTCTTAATTAGAAATTATTTAAGCTATTGGGAGTCATTATCTGCCATAGGAACATGATCAGTGCCAATATTTGAACAAACTGGTTCTCTATATAGGGAAGGTTTTAAATATGGTAGAACAGTGGAACATTTTGCTTCTCCAATTACTTCCTGAAGTACACATTTCAGGAAGGCCTGTATTTGTGATTTTTTTGAACATATGGATGTTGCTGTCATATTGGAATTTCTGATGAGAACTGAGTATAGTGCATTGCTCTGGATGCATTTTCTGCTATCTTTTAAAGAGAATCATGTTGCTATAAGTCAAGTCTCCAAAACATTTGGATCTATAGCCTCTCACTGATTAAGTGCACTATGGCTAATACCAGTGTCACATTGATTGTTCTCATCCCACAAAGCGTAAGCACGGGGTCTAAATTAAAACAGGATCCAACATTAGAACTAAACTAGACCCTAGTTTAGAGTGTATGCGTTTTATATCATGTTTTCCATAAGTAACTTGTAAATTAAATATTTTGATGATGTTGTAGAAGATTCCATAAGTATCCCTTTCTTGATGTTGTGTTTTTGTCTATGAAGCAATATAGCAGCAGACTTCTCTGTCTCAAATGTCTTAGAAAGCAGAAGGAAAAGTTATTTTTCCTAGTTTTAAAAAATGTTTTGCCAAAAGCATTTTGTAAAAAATAAGGTGATGGGCAGTTAGAACCTCAAGTGTTACTTTATCACCCTATCAAAAGAAATTTAAAGAACAATGGGGAGGAAACAGCAATGTTTTGGTGCTGTATTGTGTGACACTACCTTCAGGGGTGGGGGGAAGGTATCCTTTCAAGTGTGTGTTTAAAATGGTATGGAAAACATATTTTCTTAGGAATGTGTGAGTTTGTGCTCTCGCAACAAGTAACAGTGGGGCAAACTTCCTAATACCATTTCCCTTCTTGTTCTCTCTTACCCACAGAGAAACCTCCACCCCCTTCACGGGTTCAGCTGGTCCGTGCCAACACCAACTCCTTGGAAGTGAGCTGGGGTTCTGTCCCAACTGCAGATACTTACTTACTCCAGCTGCAGAAATACGACATCCCAGCTGCCTCTTCGCCAGCTGCTAATCCTGTGCCCTCAGTGCCTGTCAATCCCCCCAAGAGCCCTGCTCCTGCTGCTGCGGCACCTGTCCCTGCCGTGCAGCCTCTGGCACAAATGGGTATCACCTTGCTGCCGCAGACCACAGCTGTCGCTGCTGCCACTGCTGCTGCTGCTGCTGCCGCTGCCGCTCCTACCCCACCAACCACAACAACCATCCAGGTGCTTCCTACTGTGCCTACCAGCCCAATGCCGGGGCCTCCTGTAGCAGCTGCTGCTGCTACTCCTCGTCCACAAAGTAAGGAGGAAGGTTTTTTTTTAATTTTCCAGTCAAAATTTTCTCCTTTCAAAAGCTGGCTAACTTTGTACAGCCCTTCAAGTCCTGCTTAATAAAGAGCACCACCCTCAGTTCTCCAAAAGGGCGGAAAGTGTCTTTTCCTTAATGTGAATGTTCTGAAATTATTTTTCTTGAGAATTATCTAAAAAGAATTGATTTCCTTTTTGTAGGGAACAAAGTAAATAGAATGGAGTTGAACTCCACTGAACACAGTGTATGTTCAGGTTCATATTTTAACAGATACTCTCATAATCCTTTATTTTTCTACTTATGTGTTCCAAAAATTCAAAGCCCCACAGCTGAGTGCTTTTCACATTTTTCCGTAAGAGGAAAGAGATGAGCTATCCTTCTGATGCATTGTATAATGTGCAAATTGTTTCAAAGGGGAAAGATTTTAAACTTAAAATGGGATGTTCGAGCAATTCCGGAAGTATTCATGCTTGTAGAGGTCCTACTATTTGAATAACTGTTTAGAATTTGGAACATTTTGCTTACCTCCAATGTTCCGTCCTGCCAAGGGTATGGATCAATAAAAAAATGTAGTTTCCAAATTAACTGCATTTTGCTAGGATAGCATTTTTGGAATGCCCTAATTGAAATAGGTAGAGATCTATATTTGGGGTACGCGTGCATCCAAATTAACTTAGAAGTGTTGCTTTAGACATCATTTGCCATTTTGAAGCTTCTCTGTCAAGTCATAATGTGATTCTGCAAGGCTGGAAAAAAGACAGACTATTTGAATCATTAATAAATGCTCTGTTTATATGAAGCCCGCAGTACTTCTGAAACATTTGGGTACAGTCAGCCCTTATTTGTATGTAGTCTAAAGTTTCATCTTAAGCTGTGCTTATTTTCTTTCTGCAGCTGTTCCAGCTGTGCTGAAAGTCACTGGCCCACAAGCTACCACAGGAGCACCACTGGTAACAGTACGGTCAGCGGGACAAGCTGGGAAAGGCCCAGTGACAGTGACTTCTTTGCCAGCTGGGGTACGCATGGTGGTACCCACACAGAGTACTCAAGGGACAGTAAGTGAAGGCAGGAATGACGGGGACCTGTGCTGGAGGAAGTGAATCATCACATCTCATCGTGTCTGTCTGTCATTAATACATTGCCATAGTTATTTGCATGGAATCCTGGTGGTGTTAACTCACTGACTTTTTTTCTTACTCTTAGGTGATTGGTAGCAGTTCCCAGATGAGTGGCATGGCAGCTCTGGCAGCTGCTGCTGCAGCCACTCAGAAAATTCCACCGTCCTCAGCCCCCACTATGTTAAGCATGCCTGCTGGTACTACCATAGTTAAGACTGTCGCAGTGTCCCCAGGCACCACCACATTACCCACCACAGTTAAAGTAGCTTCTCCGGTCATGGTGAGTATCCGTGGCATATTTGTTTCTTTATTAAATTTATATGCTTCCCACCTCCCTCTGAAAAGCGACAAAATAATCAAATATAAAAAATATTAATAATGTTAAAGATATTAAATACAAAGGCAAGAGGCAGAAAAGCAAAATCAGTCTGGTGGCAGGGTCTTCCCCATCAACCCACCAACCATCTCCAGTGATGAGCATCCCCATCAAGACCTCAGGCTAATTGGCAGAGCCAGGTTTCAAAACCTTCTAGGACACCAACAGGGGGGTCAGGCCTCATCTTAGGGAGATATTTCCAAGGAGGGGGGCCGCCACAACAGAAAAGGCTCTTCTTCCACACATTGGAGCTGAAACTCTGACCAACAGAGATTGCACAATGCTCCTTCTGCCTGATCAAGTGGGATGGGCTGATCCCATTGAGGCAAGGCAGTTTCTCAGTTAACCTGACCTCTACCGTGAAACATTTTAAAGTGATAACCAACATCTTGAATTGGACTCAGAAGTAATATTCCCATAGAATGAATATTTCACCAGTTTTGTTGGAATTAGTATATGGCAAAAAGGATAGGGCAAACCCTTTGGATCCAAGATTTAAATTTGTTAGACCATGTTCTATCTGTAATCATCAAAAGTGTGAGAATGTTGCCTCTACAAAGGACTCTTATAAGATGCTCTTTTTAAAATATTGATCTTGTTTAACAAGCAGGTGAGCAACCCAGCCACCCGCATGCTGAAGACAGCTGCTGCCCAGGTGGGCACCTCAGTCTCTTCATCCACCACTAATACACCTACCCGGCCCATCATCACCGTGCACAAATCAGGCACTGTCACTGTAGCACAGCAGGCCCAGGTGATGACAACTGTAGTGGGTGGGGTAACAAAGACCATCACATTGGTGAAGAGCCCCATCTCCATGCCTGGAGGCAGTGCATTGGTAAGCATAACTCTTTTGAATAGGGGTTTAAGAGAGGATGCTGGAAATGGAAGTTTTTTTCCTGTCAACTGGCTCTTCACATAAGTGAGCATTTTCATGTTTCCAGTGAGCCCTCAGCTTGCAGCAGTTTTTTATGTAATACTGAGCAGATGCTCTCATTTAACAGGCTACTCATAAACGATTGCTGGGTATTTTTTCTGGTCAGATAACTGCTGAATGAATTAGAGGAAGGGGACCACGTCCCTTTATATTAGAAGATGTAAAGAATCTTAAAGCAGACTTTCTCTCTCTCTCTTTGTGTGAGAGCAGATTTCCAATTTGGGAAAAGTGATGTCTGTTGTGCAGACCAAACCAGTCCAGTCATCAGCTGTAACAGGCCAAGCATCAACTGGTCCTGTGACTCAGATAATCCAGGTAAGAACATACAATGGAGGAGCAATGCCAGATGCAACCCCAGTCCTAGGGTACTTCCCAGAGTGTATGCCATTCTCATCCCAATTACCTGTATGCCTCCTCTTCTTTGCCTGCCTTTTTTTTTCCTCTAGTATATTTTCTGCTTGTGGAATGCAAGAAAGAATATGGAGACTTCCTGCATTGTGCTGATTCTTTGTATTCTCTTTTTATTCCCCTTAAGACCAAAGGGCCTCTGCCTGCTGGCACTATTCTGAAACTAGTGACCTCAGCAGATGGCAAGCCCACCACAATCATCACCAGCTCACAGGCAGGTGGCACAGGTACTAAGCCTACCATCCTGGGCATCAGCAGTGTGTCACCCAACACAACAAAGCCTGGTACCACCACTATTATCAAGACCATCCCCATGTCAGCTATTATTACACAATCAGGTGCCACAGGTAAGAAATGGAATTTGATTTACTGTAGCAGTTGTCATCCTATTCCAATCTATGGACCATTGGGTAGTACAGCAACCAGTGAGACCACAGCATGGTTGTTGGGGGTGGGTGAAGAATGTGTGTTGTGTATTCGTATTCTGCTTTTTATTTTCAGGTGTTACTAGTAGTTCTGGGATTAAGTCTCCCATCGCCATTATCACCACAAAAGTGATGACCTCTGGCACTGGTACCCCCGCCAAGATCATTACAGCATCATTACCCAAACTAGCCACAGGTCATGGACAGCAAAGCGTAACACAGGTGAGCTAGATGACAGGTTGGGAGATGCTAGAAGCCCCGTTCTGACTTCAGCAGGTTAATATGAAAAATGTGTGTTTCCATAGGTGGTGCTTAAGGGGGCACCAGGACAACCTGGCACAATCTTGCGAACTGTCCCTATGGGTGGAGTGCGACTTGTTACCCCTGTCACTGTGTCTGCAGTCAAGCCTACTGTTACCACTTTGGTAGTGAAAGGAACAACAGGTAAAGGCATTAAGTTGGAGGCAGAATTAATGGATTTATTAGTGTTTATGCAAGTGCATTTGCTTTCCATGGTGCATCAGTGGGTAGAGGGTGAATTGGCTGTTGGATAGGTTTTTGGACCTATGGACATCTTCACACTTCACAGGATCCCCTGTGTGCTGCAAAACTGACCTGCTAACCATGCACTATAGCTATATGACCTAGAAACATGACCAGGAACTCTGAGAGCCCATGTTTCTATGTACTACGTAGGTTACTGAAATTAGCATGGATACCTTTTACAACGTTTTCTCCATCTTATGTTTTTTTTCTTTGTATCCTTTAAGGGGTTACAACCTTAGGCACTGTAACGGGCACCATGTCAACAAGCCTAGCTGGAACTGGGGCACACAATACTAATGCTTCCTTGGCTACGCCTATTACCACCTTGGGGACCATTGCCACACTTTCCAGCCAGGTCATCAACCCAGCTGCCATCACTGTCTCAGCAGCACAGACAACCCTGACGGCAGCAGGTGGCCTCACCACTCCCACCATCACTATGCAGGTATGGTTTTGGCGTGGTCGAAAATTGCAAGCAATGTTTCCCAGTAAAATGATGCACGTTACATTCAAGATAGAGTGGTGCTCTGCATAGCCCATGATAAGCTTGCAGTATGAAATGTGGTAGTTGTTGACATAGGTGGCTTGAAAGAATGATGTTTCTGTTTTATAAAAATTGATGTCTTATTGGTTATTAGCTGTGGCTTTTCGTGTAATAAGAGTGTGTCTAATTTAGTTAGAGAAAATGATACTGTATTTAGAGGGTTCCTAGAAGGAGAGAGCTGCTAGCTATTCAAAACAAAATATAAAAACCAGATTCTTACATGCCTGCAAATGATACGGGGTTGTGTGAAGGGAACATACTGTAAAAAGGATGTAGTTGGAGGAAACTTTGTGTATGTGTACCCAAACCTCTCTGAGGCTGGTTATTGGCTCTGAACTGTTATCCAGGACTTCATGTTCCTGATAATTCTGTGGGCTGTTTGGAAAGGATAGGCAGCTAACAGCCTTCAGTAGATACCTTGGACTTCAAATCCCATCATTCTAGCAAACATGGCCAATGACCATGGAATTGTAGTTCAAACTATCTAGAGAGCTTGGCTGTTTGTCTTACCCCACCTTTTTTTTACAGTACAAGGTAGCACTTCTGTTGCAATTCATAGATATCATGAGAATTTTAGTTGTGGGGAGAAAAACCCCTAGTAGCTACTTAGGTATCAGCATGTATTGATTCGAAACAGGGAACATTCATATCATGAGCAGCTCTCTGTATTGGGTAAGAATAACTGGCATTTGAAGCAGAGCTTTTGTTCTGGGATCAGACAACTTGCTGTGCCCACTTTTTTATCTAACGTGAGTCATGGTCTTTACAAGATCTTTATCATCTGTACAAAATCACATCAAGATCTGTGTCTACAATTACTTTGTATCAAAGTATGATTTTAATCTGCATCTTTAATCTTGTTGCAGACTTTTACAATCCTAGCATATAAAATACTGCCACTCAAAGCAGATGTGAAGCTCTGCAGTTCTCTACAGTACAACTTAAGTTTGTTTCTATGGTCTAGTCACATCCTTGGCTACCTAATCAGTTCTGTGATATTCCTCATGCCCACTTTTTTCTTTTGCCCTACTTAGAACTGTTCTCCATAAATGCATGTGCATATACATTACGCTATAGTCCCTTTCAGGTTAAGCAATATTGTACAGAATGCAGAAAAAGAATGACAAATAATGGATAAAGGGAATAAAAATAGGGGATTTTTAAAAATGAGATCGCAGAATTCTGCACGCATCAGAATGAAAATAATTGGGAGATATATTTTTAAATACTCCCCAGAATATATTCCTAGCATGTCTAAATGCATCGCATGAATATTCTGCAGAGGGTTATTAAATCATATTTCGCCATGATATAGCTGTAACTTTTATAAGCGCAAGGACTATTCTTTTTACATATGAAAAATATTTTGTAATGCCTGCAGCCTGAAATAGTTAGCCATGCTGTTCTGCATAACAGAGTGGTTGTAAATCTTGTATGTGATTTAGATAAGCCTCTGACTGGAGGTCTCTCTGCTAACCTATGTGTATTTGTTTCACTCCCTCTAGCCTGTTTCTCAGCCTACTCAAGTCACCCTGATTACAACCCCCAGCGGAGTAGAGGCCCAGCCAGTGCATGATTTGCCTGTTTCTATCTTGGCCTCTCCCACCACGGAGCAGCCCACAGCCACAGTCACCATTGCTGAGTCGGGGCAAGGAGATCCACAGCCAGGCACTGTTACACTGGTGTGCTCCAATCCACCCTGTGAAACACATGATACTGGCACAACCAACACAGCTACAACCACAGTTGTGGGCACTTTGGGTGGGCCAGCTCAGTTACAGTTTGTGTGTGATGGGCAGGAGGGTGGAGGCCTCCAGCCCAATGGTCGAGTGGTGCGGGTATGCTCCAATCCCCCTTGTGAGATGCATGAGACTGGTACCACCAACACCGCAACCATTGTTCTGAGTGCTGGGCAGAAGATTTGCTCCAATCCACCTTGTGAAACTCATGAGACTGGCACCACCAACACAGCCACTATCTCCAAAACAGAAAAAGCACCCGCAGAGCCACCCTGCCAAACTTTCCAGACAAATGCCACTGGCACCACTATGACTGTAAAGCCCATTGTAGGTACAGGTCAGCTAGTGTGCTCCAATCCTCCCCGTGAAACCCATGAGACTGGCACTACAAATACTGCCACCACCACAACCTCACACATGGGCCAAGGGCAGCCTGATGATGGACAAAAGGAACCGGCTAACACTTCCTGCCAAACAAAGCAGACAGGTAGCACCAGCACCACCATGACGACAAAAACAGATATTCCCACAGAGCAGCCATGTGCAGTTCAAATTGTAAGCTTCGTGCCAGATGCTGGCTTGCCTAGTGTTGCTTCTGGCGCTACCACAGTGCAAAGCGGTGAAAGACTACAAGCCCTGAAAAAAGCCCAGTGTGAATCCCATCATACCCATACCACCAATACTGCCACTACAGCTCGGTCCCTCATGGGCCAAGGGCAGCCAGATGGTGAATGGGTAGGATCTGCCAACCCTCCGTGCCAAACACAGCAAACCAACTCTACCAGCACCACCATGTCTGTCAAAGTTGATGTGCCAGTTCAGTCAAGTGCACCTTGCAAGACCCATAATACGGATAACAAGGATACAAATCTTCAAGTGTGCTCTAACCCAGCTTGTGAAACTCATGAAACAGGTATCACAAATACAGCTACAGTAACTACATCAAACCTGGGTGCTACCCAGCGAGTGTGCTCCAATCCACCTTGCGAGACTCACGAAACGGGCACCACCAACACAGCTACCACAGCAACTTCCAACATAGCCACGGGTCAGCAGGCGTGCTCCAATCCACCATGTGAAACTCACGAGACTGGTACTACGAACACAGCCACCACCACCACATCAAACCTGGGAGCTGGACAAAATGAAAGTGCCCAGCACCAGCAACCCCCTGTTACTCCACCCTGTGAAACACAGCAAACCAACTCCACCAGCACCATAATGACCCCCAGCATAGGAGGTGATGGCGCTCAGTCTTCCAGCTCAGCATTAGCACAATGTGGCAACTCAGAACTGAGAAAAACCCCTGAGAGAGAATCACCAGGGGCTGCTGGGTCTTCGCCTCAGAGCTCAACACCCAGAATATGCTCAAACCCTCCTTGTGAGACCCATGAAACAGGAACCACTCATACTGCCACCACAGTAACTTCTTCTATGGGTGCCAACCAAGGTAAAAGAACATGAAGGAAGAGTATTAGAAATACCTCAGGGATTCCTCAGTACTCTTAATAGCGCAGGACAATATTGTTTGAGTTACCCTGTTCCTTACTGTGTGCAGTTGGAAATGAATTGAATAATTTTGGATACACGGTTCACAAAAGAAATGTTTGTGAGACCTGATTTGTGATCAGTGCCTTGCATGGGCATTGTGTAGATTGGAGAATTCTACAGAATTGTTTGCAGTGTATCCTGGTTTGTCTTGGGCACACTGTGGTTCCTTAGCAAGCAAGTTGTCATCAAAACCTCATCTTTCTGCAGTCAAAAGTGGAAATTCATAATAACATCTTATTGTATCACAAAAATATATAAGCTTTACTAAGTTGCATTAGGGTTAAGTTTTCTTCATCTATAGAATTTTTATTTATCCTTGTTTTAGAATCACTATAATCAAGTACTGCATATATACAGAGGTTTTGTAGCTCTATAATAACTGTTTTGAAATTGTAATTCTTGGGGGGCCAGATAAAACTAAATCCAGTATCTCTGGAAAATATTGTCCTTACTGCCGTCAATCATCCCATACAAAGTACAATTGCTGAAAAATGGGTTTGTCTAGATAACATTCTTTACTTCTCTCAGTAGCACATATGGTCCTCACTTAAAAGTTTGTACAAGGCATTCTTTTCACTTTTAAGAAGTGTGTGAGACAGAAAGATTCTGTCCTCTGATGAACAACTTGCTACAAGAATAAGATGAGCAAACAGTAAGAATTTACCACAAAATTCTTCTTCACAAAACAAAGAAGTATTTTATTTTAAGCTTAAAACAAAACAGTCTGACTTGGGATGTTGGTTTAACACTGCAGACAGATTTCAAAAACATCCTTATTTCTGCATACCTAACATTTTTAAGTTTGTTAAAGAACTAAGTTTTTTTTTGTTTGTTTGTTTTTTAGATATTCACTTGGTCAAATTATCCTCAGTCAGGTGGTAGATAATTCTCAAATTAATCTACCACACTCTATTTTGTAACTCTAGGATGAAAAATTAGGAAATTGAATTTCACATCCCTTTTTCTATATAGTGAAGCATTCATGGAATGAAGCAGCAAAGTTGTGGACGGATTCCAAAATATGGACTGTTTGGTTTTAAGTTTTGAACTTTTGAAACAACTGTTCCAAATCCTGAAACTTCATTAGATTCTCACAACCAAAGGCCTCTTTTCTTGCATCCTTGTCTTCAGTGTGTGACCTGTTTTCTTTCTGCAGATCAGCCACCTGCTACCAATGGGCAACAAGGGGAACCTGAGATACCTGTGACTGAGAGTTCAGCTGCCAGCAGCCCCAGTGCTGTTGTGGTGACCACAGTTTCCACCACTCAAATCAGAGCTGTCACTACTGTCACCCAGTCCACGCCAGCACCAGGGCCTTCTGTACCGGTGAGAATCAGAGGAGAAACTGGATATGGTGTCCTGTTTTCTTTGGTTCATTCTGAGATTCTCTAGATCAGTGATGGCGAACCTTTTAGACACCAAGTGCCCAAAAACTGCCCCGCCTGCCCTGCCCCCACCCCCGTCCACCTGCAGGGGCCACCTAACTCCTCCATAGCCCCCCACAGCAGATCGCCCAGGCGGCCCTGCAGTGCAATGGCAGCCACACCCTTCACCCATGCCCTGCAGCATCATCTGCACGCGACGGGGCATGAGGGCGGAGTCTTGTCCCTGCTACCCGGCTGCCATGTCCTTGGCTGTGCTGCTCCATGCGAGCTGTACCCGGGGACGACTCTCCTCCCGGGGGGGGGCTGCTGGTGAGGAGAGGGCTGCGAGGGGAGGTAGGGCTGGGGCGACGGCACGCGTGCCCACAGAGAGGGCTCTGAGTGCCGCCTCTGGCACGGGTGCCATAGGTTTGCCACCACTGCTCTAGATGATTCTATAGCTGGCTTTGAGGGGATGGAGTTATCCCTGGCAATTGCTGCTTTCCTTCCATTGCTTGTACTAGTCACTTCATATTTCAGAACAGAAAGAAAGTTTTCTGCTTCAAATGTCATTTGTCCTTTGCCACCCAATCCATTTTTCTAATCTTGGGTTTGTCTACATGCTTAATCAGCAGTGTTAAGTCTTCTAGTTCCTAATTTTTGGCTCATTTTAGTCCAAATTTGTAGATAACATCACTGGATATAAATATTGTTGTTGCCACAAATATCTCCCAAAGCTGTTTTTTTCAGGAGGCAACTGGTCTTCCTTGTTTTTCTTTGAAGACGTTTCACTTCTCATCCAAGAACCTTCTTCAGCTCTGACTGGATGGTGGGGAATGGAAGGATTTATATTGCTTGCAGACTCAGGTGACAACACAGATAAACCTCCAGGTGGCCACAACCACTCTTTAAAAGAATACAAATGACCCGCTGTCTGCAAGGAGTATAAATCCTTCCGTTCCCCACCATCCAGTCAGAGCTGAAGAAGGTTCTTGGATGAGAAGCGAAATGTCTTCAAAGAAAAACAAGAAAGTCCAGTTGCCTCTTGAAAGAGCATCTTTGGGACAATTACGACCTGGATGACTGAGAATCTCCATAGACATTTCCACAAATATGTGTGCACATATCCATCCCCCAAATTCAGTTTAACTTGGCTCACTGTAATATCTCTTCCCAAAATATATCTCTAAGAATCCTCAAAGAAGAAATAGCATTCCTTGGGAAAAGAGGATAATGGCAAAGAAAAAGAGCAGAATGAGGTAAAAGAGGTATTAACTACAACAGTGAAATGATTTAAGGAGGAGTAATACTTGTTTAACTGGGCCTTTAATCTGATCCAATGGAGGTGCTCCTAGTCCGTGGTGGCGAAGCTATGGCACGCATGCCACAGGTGGCACTTAGAGCCCTCTGTGGGCATGCGCGCCTTCACCCCAGTCCTAGGCCTTCAGCTGTGTTTTATAAAACGTTTTCGCTTTAGGCCTCCGCCCTGTGTGAAAAAAAAAAAGGTTCAATCAATCAATCAATTTCAACTTCTCGCAAAGTTGGAATTGATTGATTGGAGTTTTTAGTCACACTCAGTCTACAGTTACCACCGTAGCCACGCCTACCCAATTGGATACACCCACCCAATAGGCTACACCCACTCGGCACCCGACAATACATAAGTGGGTTTTGGGTTGCACTTTGGGCACTCGGTCTCTAAAAGGTTCTCCATCACTGTCCTAGGTCCTTGTGTTTGTATAAAAAGTGTTCAAGGCAGACTCAGTGCTGCCTGGTCCAGCATTCACACACACTATCTTTCTATCCATCCTTCCTGTTGCAGAACATCTCCACGCTTGCTGATGTCCCTGCAGACGAGGCAGTTCCACCTGCCGAGGCTCCTGATACCACCAGCACAGATTCCCTTCCGGCACCCTCTGAGCCACTGCAGTCCTCCATAGAGATGCAGACAGCAGTTGCAACCCCTGAGCCTCAGGGACAAGCACAGGTTGCCTCAGCTGGCACTCCGCCAACTGAAGGTCCTCTGGGTGAAACTGCTCCCCATCCAGAACTTGTCCCTCCTACTGAAGAGACACCACCCACACCAGCAGCCCCCGCCCAAGAACCTGTGGCTATGGTGGTGCTGCCCCAGGCCACACCTGCAGCTCCACCATCCTCAGAGGTGGAGCAGTTAGCATTGCCTCAGGAACTAATGGCGGAGAGCCAGGCAGGCACCACCACTCTGATGGTGACTGGATTGACTCCTGAGGAACTAGCCGTAACAGCTGCTGCAGAGGCTGCTGCTCAAGCTGCTGCCACTGAAGAGGCACAAGCGCTGGCCATCCAGGCAGTCTTGCAAGCAGCCCAGCAGGCTGTAATGGGTGAGTACTTGTAACCCTCCGTTTTCCTCTCTGGAATCTTCTCCACTCACCCTACATGAGCCAGCCAGGTCTGTCCTTGGTGACAGATCTTGCTAATTTTCTTGGATCTTAGGTAAACTTTTAGCCCATAAGAGTCTAACCTTTTGGCTTGCCTGGGCCACATTGAGTGACGAGAAATTATCCTGGGCTGCATATCAAATGTATACTGTGTTTTCCTGAAAATAAGCCCTAGCTTGATTTTTACACATGCGCCTAATATAAGCCCTTCCCCAAAATAAACCTTAGTTAAGACCCTGCCCACTCAGTCCCACTGTCTGATTGTAAGAGGTGGGGCGAGGTGCACACGTAAAAATCAAGCTGGGGTGAGGGGGGTGGAGGTGCCCCACGCACCCCGCACCTGCCTACCACAGGGACCCCGCAGCCAGGCCTTCCACGCCCCAACATCTGCCTCACCTTGCAGCAGCGGCACCAGCAGCTCCATCCAGCAGGAACCTGCGTGGCCACTGGCTCACTTCCGATTGCTGGCATCCTGCCACGAGTGGCTGTGAGCAGCAACAGAAGTTGGGCAGTACCACATGGTGTTCTGCCATGAGTGCTGTGAGTGGCTGGAGAAGACATTGGGCAGTGCCATGTGGCATCCTGCCACGAGTGGCTATGAGCAGCTGCAGAAGAAGTCGGGCAGCGCCATGTGGCGTCTGAGCAGCTGAGCAGCCGCAGAAGTCAGGCGGTGGTACAGCAGGTGTCAGAGCATGGGAGTCCTGGCTGTGGTGGTCTTGAGGTAAGCGGTTAAGACATCCCCCCAAAATAAGACCTAGTGCCTCTTAGAGTCAAAAAAGTAAGACCAGGTCTTATTTTTGGAGAAATAAGGCACTATAGATTATATATACATAATCAACTTTATTTTATTATATTTTATATGTAACCCACAACCTGTATGTGGCCTTGGGTTGGACATGCCTGAATTAGCCCTTTTCTTTTTTGAACAGGTCCTGGAGAAGCCATGGATACCTCGGAAGCAGCAGCAACACAGGCTGAACTAGGCCACCTGAGTTCAGAGGGCCCTGAAGGACAGGCCACTGCGATCCCCATTGTGCTTACTCAGCAAGACTTGGCAGCCTTGGTGCAGCAGCAACAACAGCAGCTTCAGGAGGCTCAGGCAGCAGCAGCGGCGGCGGCGGCTGCAGTTCAGCAGCAGCAACAGCAACAGCAGCCCCCTCAGCATCAACTGCCTGCCCACTTGCCTACAGAAGCCCTGGCTCCTGCTGATAGCCTCAACGATCCTGCCAGTGAGAGCAATGGCCTCAATGAGTTGGCTAGTGCAGTAACCAGCACGGTTGGGCTGTTACCTCCCACTCCCACAGAGAGTAAGTGAGGCAAAGATGACTGCCATTACATTGGCAGTGACTTTTAAAAGCTTGTTTCCACTTGTAAGTAGAGGTGGCATAGCTCAGTGGTAAGAAGGATGCTTACAATGGTGCTTTTTCAGCCAATAGTGAAAGGGAGGGTCCCCTGCTCCCTTGATTGAGGCGAGTGTCTGAGCAAAACTATATTGGGTCTTCCTAGTGGATAAGCACAACTGTTTGATCATGGGATAATTTTATATTCCAGTCCTGTCAACGCACCTATTACCCTTGGGAAATCTATCTGAGGTGGGCCTTTTAGTTAAATCAGGACTTAGTTCTGTTGCCTATATTTCCTTTTCCAATTTTGGACATGGACCAATGTCTTTGGGTGGGGATCAGGGATCTAATGAAAGTTATTGAAATTATTCCCCTCATCCAGGTCTTGCTCCTTCAAATACATTTGTGGCCCCACAGCCTGTGGTAGTAGCCAGCCCAGCAAAATTGCAGGCAGCAGCTGCCCTGACAGAAGTTGCTAATGGGATTGAACCAGCTCCAGTGGTAAGAAAAAAATATTGGTAGGAATTTATGGAATGAATTTACAAGTTTTCCAAAGTTTATCTTGAATTATCCATTCTTTGCTAGAAACCAGAGCCTCCCACCCAGCTTCCAAAAGTGATTGTGAAGAAGGAAAATCAATGGTTTGATGTGGGTATTGTCAAGGCAACCAACATGGTGGTGACACACTACTTCCTGCCGCCTGATGATGCACCTGCTACAGATGTGAGTGGAAAAATATAATCACCTTAATTTCACCTTAAAGATCCAGATTTTTTCTGCCATGTATCTTCTTATCCATTCCCATAATATCAAGATAATTGTGATGTCTTATTTCCACTCTCTTCTGTCCTCTGCAGGATGATTCAGGAACCACTCCTGATTATTCTCAATTCAAGAAGCAAGAGCTGCAGCCTGGTACTGCTTATAAGTTTCGAGTAGCAGGAATTAATGCCTGCGGACGAGGCCCTTTCAGTGAAATCTCAGCATTCAAGACCTGTTTGCCTGGTTTTCCTGGAGCACCTTGTGCCATTAAAATCAGTAAAGTAAGAGCTTTTTCTGTTTTAGAGTCCTGTTAATTCATCTCCCTTTTTGAGTTGGGGTAATTGAATAATGTTTGTTGCATTTGTTGTCTCCCACTCTTGCTGCAATACCTTTTGGCTGTCCTGGTTTTCAAGCTCTTCTTGCATGTTTCTAACACAGAGTCCAGACGGGGCCCACCTGACTTGGGAACCACCTTCAGTCACCTCTGGAAAAATCACAGAATACTCGGTGTACCTAGCCATCCAGAGTCCCCAGGCGGGTGAACCTAAGACCGCAGCACCTGCCCAACTGGCCTTCATGCGGGTTTACTGTGGGCCCAGTCCTTCGTGCCTGGTCCAGTCCGCTAGTCTCTCCAATGCCCATATAGACTACACCACAAAGCCTGCCATTATTTTCCGCATTGCTGCCCGCAACGAGAAGGGCTACGGTCCTGCCACACAAGTTCGGTGGCTTCAAGGTGAGTGGCGGCTGTGATGAGACGTTGGAGGGAGGAATGTAGCTTCAGGCCACATATGAGTGGGAAGACGTTCTTTAAATTAAACCTTCAACAAGATGAGGAGCTGCTATCAGGTCTCTGACTCTTATAAATAGCTGCACACCATTCACTTTCCCATCTTGAGCGATGGTTTGCAGCTGAAGAAAATCTGCCATGCTGCCTCTCGGATCCAGGTTGGATATTTGTGTTGATGTTTCTGTTAGTAGGGGGGGTGTATAAGTAAATAGGAAGGTCTCATTCAGAATTCTAGTTTTTTATTTTATTGAATTTAGTCATTAAGAATTGATGGATTTATCAGATATTTCTATCAAGTTCCTAGTCAGGAATGTATGTCTAGATTTTCTAATATGTGAATCTCACCATCTAGAGTGAAAATGTTTTTTCAGCCCCAGCTGCAGTATAAATGGCTTGGCGATAGGATTACTGAGTTTAATGGTAGAGACAAGCTCAGCAAGCCAAATTGTAATAATATCACTAAAGGACTGAATGTCAGAATAAAATTACCCAATTTTTTTCACATCAGCATTTGATTGTATTTTATTTCTTGTCATGATTGATAAAGGAATAAAGGATATATATTTCACATTCCTATAATGATTCACCTTGATTCAGGCAATGTTTTATGTTTCCCTTCAGTGTGTGTAATACACTTTTGTCTTTACAGAATCCAGTAAAGATGGATCTATGACAAAACCAACTAACAAGCGGCCGCTTTCATCTTCTGATCTGTGAGTATTGATTGGTGGAGCAAGCAATTATTTCAGCCTTCGTGTTTCCTTTGTGGAGTTGTGGAGGGTTATGGAAGGAAATCTATGTACATCCCCAGTCATTTTGGGAGAAAAAATACCTTATGAATTTTTCTTTATGTTCATCAGAATATCTTGGGTCAGCCTTAGATTGAATAAATAGTCAAGTTACTTTGTTGTCTATGCAGAGTGGGAGAGGGACTTCCAGCCAGAATAGAATTTCTCCTATAAGCAGCCTAGCAAATCGAGGATGCTGCAGCAAATTCTCTAGAGAAATATTGCTAAAGTTACAGCTGTGGAGCTCAGCTGTGTGAAGCCAAAAGACTGGATTCTAGGCCACCTTTATGCATGACAGCTGACTGGATGACTTTGGGCTAGTCACTCTCTCAGCCCAGGCTATGTCACAATTATGGGTGACCGAGGAGGGGGAAAGAGCATTAGATATATTCACCACTTTGAGTTGTATATAAAAAAGGCGGGATGATGATTAAAAAGTTGGTTGCTTGCTAGTACTGATGGCAGTGGACACTTCCAGGGAATGAAAATTTGAATTCTGACAGTACTCCGGGCAAGAAGAGCATCGCATTCATGGCCAAGCAGGAAGTTGGACCTTATTCTTTCTTCTTTTTCATCTTCCAGGAAAAGTGCTCCAAAGAAGCCCAAAGCAGATGGGCAGTGAAGGGAGTCACCAGCCATCCCCTCTTCCTGCCTGCTCCACAGCCTCTGCCTGAACTCCCCCAGCCAGTCAGTCACCCCGTGTATGACGAAGATGGAACTGCCGAAAGCACATTTCATACACCTTGGGATGAACTGTTGGGGTGGGGGGGTGGGGAGAAGAGATGCTGAGGCTCATGTGAGGGACCCCCAAGCAGGGCCATCACTGCGCCATACCCCAGCCTAGGAAGGGGGAAGAAGGAATGGAATTCCTCCCTCACCCTCTGCTTACTGCCCCAATGACATGGACATTGATGGTTGGGGTGGGCTTGAGGGAAAACTTGTTATGGGGGGGAGGGGGGCTGTTGGGTTTTTTTACAAGTTGCAGTTACAGGAATGAAGTTCTTTTGTATTCCCCTGAATCCTGTGTGTTGGGGGTAGGAGACTTGGTCTCCCTGCCTCCGGTTCTTGCCTCTGTACAGACCCTCTTCCTCAGTTTAGTTTTTAGTGTCTGCGTTTGGTAATGGAGAGAAGTCCTTGCTAGTGGGGATTGAGAAGATGTGACATGGTTGGCCACAGATGCAGCTACTTTGAACATTGGAGGGGAGGGGCTCATGCTACAGTAGCTGTTCTAATGCTCAGCGCGGGATGTTTGTGGCTTGAATCCACCCCTTTTTCCCCTGTACATGGAACAACCCCTCCTTAGCAGCACAAGCTGGGTTTGTTTTCTCTCTCTGCTCTTCCTGCCTCCAGGCCACAAGGTGGCATGCTATAGGCAGATGTCTTGCCATTCCTTTCCATTGTTTTGTATAAAACTTTTTTTTAGGATAAAATGATTTGGGAGGGAGAATGTAGCTGATCCATCAGGCTTTTGGGTCAGAGCAAGGCTGGAGGGCAACATTCTTGATGGTTGATGTACAACTCTCCACTGTACGGGGTAGGAGTTTAGGTTTCACTCTATAGAGAAATATATGCCCCCCCTCCCCTTTTCCCCTATTGGCTGTCTTGGGACATTCCACATAGGGGAGGCAGGGAAAGCAACAGGGCTTTGTAGAGTCGGGGGATCTCTATGGAACATGAATGAAATGCCCCCTCCCAGGCGCACTGTTTGCTGTGTTGAGATTGGTAGACAAACTAGCCCTCAGAAAATACCCCCATGAGCAAACCTCTCCCACCCTTGCTCTGTGCCCTGGTCTTTTGTATTATAGTATATTTCGCTGTGTCCCACTTTCCTGTTCAGTCCCTAAGATTCCTTCTGTCCTTCCTATATTTGACCTGATTTATTTTCCACTGAGACAGGAACAACCCTCATAGGAGTTTACCCTGGCTATCCACCCTGACCCCCCCCCCACTCCCCCTAGTGCTGCGTATCTGTCGTTTTTGTGCTATTTTGAACAATTAAAGACTTTTTTTTGGAAACAAGACTTGATGTTTGGAAAAAGAGCTCTTTCCCTCATCTTCTCCCTTCAGAGTGTTCGTGGTCAAATTTTCTGTAGCCTTTTTTCTTTATGAAAGGACTAGATCCGTGGTGGCGAACCTATGGCACGCGTGCCACAGGTGGCACACAGAGCCCTCTCTGTGGGCACGCGTGCCCTTGCCCCAGTCCTAGGCCTTCAGCTGGGTTTTATAAAACCTTTTCACTTTAGGCCTCCGCCGCCGTGTGCAAAAAAAAAAAAAAAGTTCAATCAATCAATTTCAACTTCTTGCAGGAAAAAAAAAGATCTCGCGAAGTTGGAATTGATTCATTGAACTTTTTAGTCCCACCCAGCCTGCCATTACCACCACAGCCACGCCCACCCAAAGGGCCACACCAACCAGATGGGCCATGCTCACCCGGCACCCCATGATACATAAGTGGGTTTTGTATTGCAGTTTGGGCACTCGGTCTCTAAAAGGTTCGCCATCACTGGACTAGATAATGCCTGTTTTCTGTCACTGAAAAGTCTCAGATTGAGATTTATTTCCATATGTTTGGATGAAGACTATTCAACACCCAATCTAGGTTCTTCAGTTATAAGGATCTCTCTTCCAGAAGGCCACAAATCTTATCACGGGATCCAGCTACCAAAGTGACAGGCTGCAGGGTTGGCAAAATCTTGTTACTGCCCAATGGGCTAACTTCCTGTTCTTGTTCATGCATCATGTCAAAGATCTGTAGTGAAAAATAAATCTTCCCATCTGCATTTGGGCTTATCAGCAGCCACACCTTTCCCGGTATGTCCCTTCTGGCGGCCTGGTCTCTAGGTGAACAGAGTTGAGTTGTGGCTCTTCGGGTACCTTGCGCTGAAATGAAACAAAGTGACCAGCACAAGTGAGAAAAGAGGTCTGATATGGAGCAACTTGCTGGAAAGCATTGCCCTGATAAAGGAATTGCTTCTTATCACAAAGAGTGTAGTCTTAAAAGCAGGGATAACGCTTATTGTGGCTGGAGGCAGCATATTATTTAATAATATTTTTTTTTTCAGCCTAAAGAGGGATGGAAGCTTTCTCTTTTCTCCAATGTTATCCTTATTGGAGGCACTGCCTTTAGCTGTTTCACTTATTAATTTTGTTAGCGTATTTTGATGGCACACTGTTGGGTTATCCAGGATTTATAAAAAAAAAAAAAAAAGAATAACCATGCTATAAAGCTTTTAACATTGGAAATGGAGTAAATGCATTCCTTACGTTCTTCAGTACAGCCCGTATGGCCCACTCAAACACCTCCGGCACATTGGCAGCTGTCTTGGCACTGGCTTCAAAGTAGATAGCATCATGAAGCCTGCTCCACATTTCAGCTTCCTCTGAAGAAACCTGCTTAAAGACAAGATACCTTCACACTTTGCCCTCTTCCCACTCCTGCAACCCTAAACTAGAAATGGAACCTATAAATGTAAAACGTCTCCTGCAGGTTCTGCTGCCTCTGCCATCAAAAACCTATCCAGATTCTTCCTTCAAGGCTCTGTAGGACCACTATATAAAGTCCCTAATCTTTAAAACACCCCTTCACACACAAGTTGGGTGCTACATGAGCTCTTGTACAGTAGTTGCAATTTATCCTCAGTGTGTTTGCTGTGTACCTCACGATTCTCCAGGTCAGTCTTGTTTCCAATGATGGCAATGGGAAAAGTGGGTTCTTCCTCTGGCTCAATCTGCAACAAGAGCTGCTTGTGCCACTTCTCGAGGGCTTGAAAAGAGTAGATAGATGTGACATCAAAGACGAGCAGGCAGCAGTCAGATCCCCGATAAAGGGCAGTCCCCAGCGCATGGAACCTTTCTGTACCAGCTGTATCCCAGATCTTGAGTCAGGGAGAGAGAGAGAGAAAAGGTCTGACTCAAGTGCTGAGAAATTTAAATGGGCAAGATGAGTAAGTACATCATTACAGGATGAGTTACAATTTCTTTGCCATGAACATTTTAATGCAGAATTAAAAGGTTTTTTTGACATCCAAAGGGCCTTTACACTTAGTCAGGTCAAGCTAGACCTTCTCAAAACAATTAGCTGATGATATATTTGGTTTAGGAACGTTATGCCTTTGTAGAGTGCTTTAGCTTTATGTTGTATTTTTAAAAATGAGTGAAATGTTAGTTTATAGTTCCAAGTTTTGATATTTAGTGATAAAATCTGACATGGGGTAATTGTTAATATTAGCTCAGAGAATGGTCACAACACATGCAATGAAAACTTTGCTTGAACTGCCTCCTTTGCCTCGACAGCTATAAAGTCCTTACTTTAAGCACTTTATTAGACCCATCTTCCAGAGGCGGTATATCATAACTTCCATGTGCCACAGCCAGTTTAAGCATAAGCTAGTTTACATACTAAAGCTGAAGTTTCTAAGAATTGGGTTATTGCTTATTTGAGACTGCTATACCGTATATCTGTAGAAATAAGAAAATGAAGCAGGAAGCAAGTACTTTTACTATTATTTCTATATATCTAGCGGCTGAAGAATATTTCTAATGGCAAAACAATGCTAGAGGGAGGAAGCTGTTGTATGCTAGAGATATCTGACAAAATATGGATGTCTGTTCTGATGATATACGTGATCCCTGTTCTGATGAAAGTCATAGAGTCATACAGCATATTTCTTTTTGTCTTACAAGTTGAGACAAGTGGAATATGTCCACAAAAATATTTAATGTGGAGCTTTCCAGTTCACAAAACAACAAGAAAGTTGAGCTTTATTTTATCTTGTAAATGTTCTGCCATCCACAGTTCAACAGTCACCATTGTGAGCTCGGTGAATATCTGATCAATTACTGGGCTGTTGTGGGTTCCTTCCCCCTCCCCAAAAACTATGGGAGTTTTTTTACTTGCATTTCTTCTTACCCCTTACCGTCATTTTTTGATATTTAATCTGGCTTGCTGATACCCTCTTGTTTGTGTGTGAGGAGTTGTATACAAAATCCTCTTTTGACTATATAGTGATTCGTGCAAAGGATAGGCTTGGTAATGACCAAAGTTAGTTTATTCAATGGTGGGAAGAGAACATTAACACAGATGTTGGCTCAATGTGTGTCAGAAGGGTAGTCAGAAGTCCACCTCGTATCAGGCCTACCTGCACTATCAGGGTGCGGCCATCAATGTGTACTTCTTTGCTGAGGAAGTCTGCTCCAATGGTGGCTCTGAAGCGGCTACTGAAGCGGTTGTTAACATACTGGTTCATCAGAGCAGACTTGCCCACCCTGTGGAGAAGGAAACACTGGCATCAGATCCTGAGAGAAGACCAATTACCCATCCTCCCATTAACCAACAGATGACTGGTTGGTATCACACTCCCAAGCTGTTGTTGTGTGAAGATTCAAGAGAGATCATAGGAACTGTGGCCCATTGAGCTAGGTCCAGTGGGGAGAAAGGCCGAATATCCTGCTGAACTTACAGAAACTCCCAGTTAACCACTGAGCAACATTAAGCCAATTATTCTCAACCAACCTTCCTCACAAAACTGTTGGGATAAAATAGGGAGATACATACATTTCGATTCCAAGTGCAATGAGTAACTATAAATAGAAGCTTGAAAAAATGGGGAGGGGGGCAGCCTCCCCAACCTACTTCTCGTGATTTCTCATAGTCTCAGCCAGCATGACTTCATAATCCCAAAGATTTAAGGCTATGATTTGGGGAAGACTTGTAGATGGAATGTCTGATGAAATGTAGGTAAGAATGTGTTAAATCAGGTTGTCAAACAACATTTCTTTACAGGAGTGTTTTAGATCAAGAGTCCCCAAGCCCCGGTCCGTGGACCGGAACCGAGCCACAACATGCATCCGCACAAACAAGCGAAGCCCCATCTGCGAGATGCAGGCAGCACGCGAAACCCCACACCCCTTCCGGTCTGCGGAAAAACCTCTACGGAACCAGTCCCTGTTGCCCAAAAAGTTGGGGGCCGCTGTTTTAGAAAGAATACAGCTCTTATCTGAAAAAAGAAGAATTTCTTTAGTTTATTAAGACAGATTTGAATAATATTGCAACAGCCAAATTACAATAGTAAAATCGGATGCAGAAGAAGAAAACCCATCCTATTCAGAAAGCTTAGTTGAAAAGCGAGGTTTTTTTTAATTTACGAATTATTTAAAACGTACTTCACCTGAGAAAAAAATCTAAGAATTAAAAAAAAATTACTACTGCTTTCTCTGAAGATGAAGCATTAAACATAACTATATTTAACTATATTTCTTCGTGTCCCACCAAAACCAAAAGGTCTTATAATACATCCATGTTTTCTTGTTACATTGTGATACCTTCATGATGAACAGTACCAAATATATACCAATACTTCTTTTAGCAATATTGTAAACTTTCTGCTAAAAGAGGGATATGGTCCAGCCAAATTTAAATTTTCTGGAGCCCTATTTATTTCAGTAGGAGTAGCAATTGCATCTTTGTGCTAGAAATGCTCTTTGAGATAAGTTCTTTCCAGAAATCTACTCATTTTTAAATGCCACTTTAAGTAGTTTAAGTACAGGAAGACTGATTAAGATTTCAAGGAATCTTAGTATCCAAGCCAGTTATTTGTCTCTATGATTAGTAAAATTTTAAATTTAATTCTTCTTGGAAGTAAATTTAGTTAAAATCAGTCTTTTAGTCACAGATAAGTAGTTATAGTCTTGCACTCTCAATATACTATTATATTCTAGTCCTATAGTAGAGGAACATAATTATGTGTAAGCACGTTCCACTTTAAGCTTTCTCAAACAGTGGTAGGATTTCCAGCATGAACTGTTGATAATTCAGAGTATTATAGTCCCAGCGCACATATATTAAATTTGAGGGTTTTTTTTTATGATGATGAATTGTGTATCTCTTCCACTGGGATGCCATAACTCTCCAAAGTATCACCATAGCTATTTGAGCTGGCCTTCAGATTCTTGGCATTCTTCAGAATAACTTTCTGCTACTGCTAGAAACAGGCATGTAATTTAACTCAACCCTCCCAAAATAAAATCTTAGGGAGCTTAAACACAATACACACTGGTTTGGACAAAGAGCAGTGTGTACCCTACATAAGCTGAGCTCACAGCTTCAAGGAAGCATGCCAACTTAATTTCTAAGCAGTAAACCAAAAACATTTTTTGAAGGGTATCTGCTCAATGATTATAAGAGAAGGAAGTATCATTTCAAATCTTAAATGGGAGAAGATAGAAAGGAGCATGGAGCTAAAGGTTATACAACAAAGCTAATAGGTCTGTAGAATTACAAGAGAAACAAATTTGTGCCTAATTTTGCCAACCAGTGTAACAGATGGAATTCATGGAATCTTTTAAAATATTTGGCACTGCTGCAGAGTTGTAGACTAGTATTCCTGAAAAAACTTCCCTTTCACTGTCATATATCTTATGAAAAACTGAAACCTCTCTGTTTTCACCAATAAGGTATACCCTCTATATCAGTGATGGAGAACCTTTTAGAGACCGAGTGCCCAAACTGCAACCCAAAACCCACTTATGTATCGTCAGGTGCCAGGTGGGCATGGCCCATTGGGTTGGTGTGGCCCATTGGGTTGGTGTGACTAATTGGGTGGGCGTAGCCCGTTGGGTTGGCATGGCTGCAGTGTTAACGGCAGACTGGGTTGGACTAAAAAGTTCAATTAATCAATTCCAACTTCGCGAGATCTTTTTTTTCCTGCAAGAAGTTGAAATTGATTGATTGAACCTTTTTTTTTTTTTTTTGCACACAACAGCGGAGGCCTAAAGTGAAAAGATTTTATAAAACCCAGCTGAAGGCCTAGGACTGGGGTAAGGGAACGCATGCCCACAGAGAGGGCTCTGCGTGCCACCTGTGGCACGCGTGCCATAGGTTCGCCACCATGGCTCTATATGCTTTTAACTATATTCTCATCACTTCAGGTAAGTAGCCACGTTGTATGGGCTGATAAGAATTGCCAAGCATAATATATACATCTCATGTGATTCCTCCCTCCATTTAGACAGAGGGCCAATTGGGGCACAATTCCACAACTCCAATAGCACACAGGGCAAACTTTCTGCAAAAGAGTGAATGAATAGAACTTTGAGTCCTGATGCCATGCTGTGTTCATTCATTCTTTTGATGAACAAAGTAACAGATGATTTATTTCAGCCTCTCAGGACACTCATTGGAAATCTCACTACAAGCATTCTAAAAAAAATTGAGCAAGAGATTGCTAAGCTCACATCAAAAGATTTGGGGCTATTTCCTAAAATTTCAACAAATACAAAAGCTTTTAACCTAATGCAGCAGTTAATTGATAAGATACTTATATTTTCTCTCACCTATATCTGTATAATCTACCTTTAATTTCCTTCCCTCATTCCAGTTTAAATCCTACAGGAGTCTAACTATGCATCTGATGAAGTGAACTGTAGCTCACAAAAATTTATGCCTTTTAATACATTGGAAAGGATGCTACAAGAGTCCTCATGAGCACTGCGGGTGAGGTCATTTTAGTTGCTCCTCTCCTATTCCAGAAAGGATACAAAGGGCGAATAATGCCAGGTTGGTTGCCTTGCTCCTTTCTTCCCCTGCATGGCGCATGTCCAGTGGCCCATCAATCTTCCTATCACTCGCCTTCCTCATTTATCTCCATTTTATTTTTTTATAAATAACTCCAGGTGACAAACATACCTAATAGTTCTTCCTCCTATTTACCCCCACAACAACAAATCTATGAGGTGTGTTTGGCTAAGAGAGAATGACTAGTCTACTCACCCAGCTACAATAGTGGCCAAAATCGTGGAAACCTTTTGGGAAAAGTGTATTTTTGAGGTTTGCTGGCTAATAACACCACTTTTTGGGGGGAGTAGTACCATAAAATTATATATCAATGGAAAGATAATTTAATGAAGAATGTAATGCAACAAAGTTTGTTCAATTATCTGTACTTTATTCTATGAAAAGTTATAGCCAAATAACCAGAAAAATGAAGCACAACTTGCTTAGGTTGATACCAGGTAGCTTTCCTTCATCTGATTGTAGCCAATGAGCATGAGTGTTTAGAGAGCCAATCAGGTGTCATCTTGTTTTGGCAATGAGCCAGTCAGATCACAGTAGGATTCAGTTATTAATGTCATGTATTGAAGCTGAGAGGAGGACATTTGTCAGTGTTATGTGATCGCTATCAAGTTGGTTGGGTTTTTTTGTGTTCTTTCATTTAGTGAGCTTGTAAAACATAATTTAAAGTAATGGTGCAAAAAGTTGACTGGTTGCCCAGAAAACAATGTAAAATAGTATTAAGTGAACAAGGCTACAGTTATAAAGAAATTTGAAGAAAAATTGGTGGAAACTTAACCAAAGGTGGCATTTCTACTGTACACTTTTCCCAAAAGGTTTCCACAATGTTGGCCACTAAAGCAGGACCAAAACTCAGTCTCCATGTTTCTAGCCTGGTGCCTTAACCCAAACTGGCTCTCAACTTCGTCATAACATGAAGCATTTGTATCCTCTGGGATGAGTTGTTGAATATAAAGTGGGATCACAGAAACTTAGTTGTAGATGATATCACCAACCATCTGCTATCAGTCCTTCCATCAGCAACCGATCATTCCTTCATTTTTCTTCTGCGGGTCTTGCCTTTTTTGTCCTCTGTCCATTCAAAAGGCTTGTTTCTGGAGCAGATTTGATTCCATGGACAGAATTATTGGTGCACCCCTGTTTTGCACAATCTGATGAAAGTCTATTTTAACCTGCCTCAGCTAGGATAGGGAATGGGAGGAAGACAATGTAAGGAGCACATGGAAGACAAAGTTTGCCATACACTGCATACAGGTTCAGGCTGTGCTTAAAGTCAGGGAGAAAGAGCCCTCGGTCTTTAGATCCACTTCGGATAGGGAGGTGACCTCAGCGTCCCTCTTCCTTCCCCGAGCTGCCATTTCCCTGAGAGTTAGCAAGTGCCTTTATTGCAGCCTACACACCCACTTGGCAAATACACCCTGGGTCGTCTCGTTCCTGCGCGCTCTCCCCGGACTTTTGTCTTTCTAAGGGGGGCTGGGAGGGTGAGGTCGGCGCGCCCTCCCCCCAAAAGCTTCGTGCTGTCGGTGGCTTACCCTGAATTCCCAATAAGCAGGATTTTGAGGTGTGAACGTCTGAACATGGGGCGTCTCCGCCAGAACCTGCAAAGAGAGAAGTTGGGGGCTCAGGCGCTGCCACATCATCTGGCCCAAAGGTGGCTTCCCCCGGAATCCGGTCGCCCGTCTCTCGACGGCAGCGAAAAACCGGTAGCCTAGAGGAAAACTTCGGACGTTCTTCTTTTTATCGGATTACTCCCCCCCCCCCATGGTGGCTCTCTTACTCCTAGGACACCCGTCTCTGCCTTTTCGCTTCTCAAACTGCGAGGGAGGGAAGGTACTGCGCCAAAGCAGGTTGCTCCTCACAGTTTCCTCCCAGGAGCAAGATAAGGTGCTTGCAAGCGCGCGCAAGCAGCCACGCCTGCAGCTGCTGGGACTCGAGGCTGAGCAGCGGCTCCCTGACGAAATTCCCGGGTTTTGTCCTTCGTCGGCAAAAGGACATTCCCGTTTCTCCCAGCAGCCGATAGTTTGGAAGGAGCAATTGGCCAAAGGAGGAGCCCGCTTGGATCTTCCCGTCTGCTAGGTGTTCCAGGCCTCGGTATCAGGACTTAACTCTTGGAGCTCTGAGAGAGCGGGAAGAAGGTTTAAATAGCTCCTGAGTAAGTGCAGACTATTTTCTTTTGGAACCAATCTGCGTTCTACGTAGTATACCATTGGGCCAACTGAGACAGGCATTCACCATATTTTGAGGGCCAGGAATGACGGCCTACTGGTCACTTGTTTGAAAACCCCTTCCCTTGGAGAATAAAAACCACACTGCTAAATCGGGGTGTGGTGAAAGATGGGATGAAGCTGTTTGATCTGAAGGAAGGTCTACAGTTCTATCGATGTTGTCTCCTATTATGCCTAAAGCCAAGGGCAGCAAAATCTTAGGCTGCCCTTGTGCAAATGGAGGTAATTGCCTTGGGCCAGTGGTGGCGAACCTATGGCACGGGTGCCAGAGGTGGCACTCAGAGCCCTCTCTTTGGGCACTTGTGCCGTCGCCCCAGTCCTAGGCCTTCAGCTGGGTTTTATACAACCTTTTCGCTTTAGGCCTCCACTGCCATGTACAAAAAAAAAAGTTTGATCAGTCAGTTTCAACTTCTCACGGAAAAAAAAAGATCTTGCAAAGTTGGAATTGATTGAACTTTTTAGTCCCACCCAGTCTGCTGTTACCACTGCAGCCATGCCCACCCATGGGCCACACCCACCCAGCACCTGATGATGCATAAGTGGGTTTTGGGTTGTACTTTGGGCACTCGGTCTTTAAAAGGTTTCCATCACTGCCTTGGGCCATTCATTTGGATTATCAAGGAAAAGCATTGAACCAATAATTGAGTTCACTGGTGTGTATTAACTTCCAGGAACGGGGTAAGGACATGGAGACAAATATACAGTACAGGTAGTCATCAACTTACAACAGTTCATTTAGTGACCACTCAAAGTTGCAATGACACTGAAAACTGACATGAGTGTTTTTCACACTTATGACTATTGTAGCATACCAAGGGTCAGGTGATTAAAATTCAGATGCTTAGCAAATGACTCATATTTATGACAGTTGTCCTGGGGTCATCTGATCACCTTTTGCAACCTTCTGACAAGTAGTCAATGGGGAAACCAGATTCACTTAACAACTGTGTTACTAACTTAACAACTGCAATGATTCACTTAAGTGTTGCAAGGTAAGTTGTAAAATGAGGCAAAATTCAATTAACAATGTCTTGCTTAGCAACAGAAATTTGGAGCTCAATTATGGTTGTACGTCAAGGACCACCTGTATGAAATTCTTCCTTTTTTCTGAACTGGGGTGCTGCTGTGAAGGCTGTTCCACAGGAAAGCATTTATATGAGATGTCTTTAACAAATTCCCTTCACAGCTCATAGGCTTGCCTCGCCCTTCCCAATCTGCCCTATCCCCTTGATCTTAATAATTGTAATAGCTTACCTTGCAGGACTGTTATAAGCATTACAATAGAATCATGCTTGTAAAAAATTTGAAACAATTTAGGAGGCTAAAACTGAAGCCTTTTCTTTCTACTACAGAAATGCCCAAGCATAAATTTGGTGCTGGAGAAGACTCCTGCGAGTCCCTTGGACTGCAAGGCATTCATACCGGTCAGTCCTAGAAGAGATCAACCCCGACTGCTCTTTAGAAGGCCAGATCCTGAAGTTGAAACTCAGATACTTTGGCCACCTAATGAGAAGGAAGGACTCACTGGAGAAGAGCCTAATGCTGAAAAAGATTGAGGGCAATAGAAGAAGGGGACGACAGAGAATGAGGTGGCTGGATGGAGTCACTGAAGCAGTGGGTGTGAACTTAAATGGACTCCAGAAGATGGTAGAGGACAGGAAGACCTGGAGGAATTTTGTCCATGGGGTCGCGATGGGTCGACACGACTTTTCAATTAACAACAACATTTGAAATATATGGGACTTTTCTAAATCATTAGAACTCTCCTCTGACAATATACTACATTACAACTGAGTAATGTAAGAATGAACAAGAGATCCAACTCTGCCCCAAAGAACTTAAGATTATATTTAGATAAGAGACAATTGATGGGTTTATTCTCATTGATTTCCAAAGGTTTTATAAATTAAAATGCCTTTAAAATGTTATGCTATGTATTAAATAGTGAGCAAATATAAGGGATGTGGCTTGAATTATATAGACCAGGTATGGGAAATGTATTTTCCATCCTGAGTCAGAAATGCATGTATGTCTTCTCAAGAAGGAAGAATAGAAGATGTTTTAGCACTCCATATGACTATATGCAAAGGAAAATACTGTCTTGCATTTTTAATGTATGTGGTGGGGGGGGAGGATTCTGCCTGCCAAGACATTATTTGCTTAGTCATCTATCTATTTACTTGGGAGTGGTTAGGCTCAGTTTAAATCTAGGGTTTCTGTTTTTTTGTTGTTTTTTTTTTTTCCAGATGAATACGATACATTGTTTTTCTGCGCAGCTCAAGCCCACAGCGGAACACAGCTGCGTAAAGATTCAGGAAGGCAAGAAGGGAGGGAGGCAGGGCGATCTCTGCGCAGATACTATCCACAAATCTACTCCCGGTTCTCGACCATCTTTGTTGTTTTCACTATTTAATTTAAATTAATTAATTAATTAATTACATTTATTTATTTATTTATTTCACTATCTTAATTTAAATTTAATTTCACTATCTTTAATTTTAAATCGCCGCCGGTTGTCATCATTACTAAATCATTCGAAGTGGAAAACGCCTTGTTGATTTACACACAAGGAATCCCGGCGATAAATCGGTGGAAGAAAGCTTAATTGCCCGCCCCTGCCTTAAATAAATCGCTGCTTCTGTGATTAGTCTGTATGCCCAGAGTTGGGTAATTAGTTGCCCAACTAATTCGGATTCCCGAAGTGCTTTAAAATGCTATACGCAAAGAATCCACTAACAGTGCTGTAGATTTTAGAAGGGAAAGTTTTATATACATCAGCGGGCCCGGGAATTAAAGGTGAAAGATAGCGGTTATCTTGTTGTATTTTTTTTGTTATTATTCTGCTAGGCTCGGGAGCAATTCACAGCAATTTTAGGGTTAAAAAAGATTCTAGGGGAAAAAAAATCTCCAAAACAACTCTTCCCCCACTCCTTCGGACTAGGATCAGGTGACTCAGACAAATCATATGATCAGCGACTCACTAATTGGTTAGATTTAAAAAAAAAAAAAAGCACGGGTCGCATACGAGAATGTGCTGATGGCTGGATTTGCTTCATCAGCGGCAACAATAGTTAGATCTCTGGATTTCTCAGAGCTCAATTAGACTAAGTAGCAGAAATGGATTGGCAGAAGACGCTGCACAGCTGGCAGGAACGGATCTCTGAAGAACTGGACTCGGTGGTGGATTTTTGGCTACGGCACTCCCATGATAAGGAATATGGGTGAGCTTCGGTCTGTGAAATGCAGCTCTTAGGTTTCGTGTGCAGTGCGAGCCTAGCCGATACGGTTGGTTTAGAATACAGGGTATCGTGTGAATTCGCAGACGAGTTGAGTAAACGGTAGTTCAGATGATCATGCGTGATACGAATATAACCTAGTCTTAAATTATTAAAAAGCATACTTGAAAGGAATAGGAACCATATGCTTGCTACTGCTATTTTTAAGCAAACTATTAAAAATCGAACGAATGCAGAAAGAAACCTTTTTAAGACGAAGGGATCCTTTTCCCATATAGGCCAGCCATTGTAGGTTTGTATTCTCTTACTTGAGAATAATAGGCATTAATGTCCAGCATACTCTGGATTTATGATGTATCTGATGTATCTTTATGATGTATTATCTGGCTGTGGTTGGATTCACACATCACGCTAAGCTTAATTTATATTTTGCTTGTGATTAGTGTTTTTTAAATGAACATAACTAAAGGTAGTTTCTTCAGCAAAACACGGAGAAGCAAACGGTGACATAGTATAATATGTGGATCAGCTCTTTCTCCTTCTCAATAGTATCCAAAATTTGCTAAGATAACTTATTTTCTTTGCTTCTTGAAGAAGCTAGCTACCGATGCCTTCGTTTAAAAAATTATTGCTAATTGCTGTTAATGCTGTTTCTGGGAATCACTGTTTAGTTCCTCCTTTTCTTTCTCAGAGACATTTAAGTTGCTGGCTAGGAATTCTGGGAGTTGTAGTACAATATTTCTGGAAACCAAGTTAAAGAAAACTTTCAGTTTCTTTCTGGTTCTAAATGCTGCTGCCTCTTTTATTTTTCCAGAGGGTTCTTTACATGTCTGGACCAGACTGGAAAGGTTTATGATGATCTGAAGTATGTATGGCTACAAGGTCGACAGGTAACTTTCAGATTTTCTGTTTTTATCCCCATTGAAAGTTGGGAAAGTAAACTGAGGCAACTGATGAATCAGGCAAGCTTCCTTAGTGCAAGTCATGAAAATGTGAGCCTTGGGAATTTGTTGAATCCTGGCTTTATGATTCATTTAGAAGGGATGGAATAAAAAAGGTAGAAGATTCACATTTGAAACATGTGGAATTCCTTGTCTTTAAATGCAGAGAGATTCTGCCAATCCTTTCCCATTATTCACCTCATAGATTAAGCCAAAAAGTAGAAGCATCTGCAACTTCTTCTAATTGTGTGTGGCTCTTACAACCAAAGTTATAGATATTCCACATTCTTTCAATCTGGAGCAGCCATAATTTTGAATTTAAATGCTTATTGTAAATTATACATTTTGATTTGCATAAACCTAGGTTGATAACTGTTGTGGGCTTGGATGGCATGGGTAAACCTAAGATTTTGATTTAAAAGATGCACACAAAGCAGAGTATGGTGTTTAGCAGATTATGGGAATACTGATATTCAGGAAAATGTTTTTTAATGCAATATTTCTGTCTTGAGCTCTCACATATTTTTTTAGAATAGGAGAAAAGAACTGGTAGCCCTCCAGATATTGATGAATTACATCTTCCAACAACCTCAGCCAATAAGATATTGTAATTAGCAATGTAATTAGCAATATCTAGACTACAGGTGTCAAATTTGCCACGTCACGTGATGTATCGTGATGTATTGTGACTTTTTTTGCATTGCTGGAGCTGGGGTGGGTGCGGCCTCCATATGATGCAACCGGCCTGCAAGCCGGCAATTTGACACCCCTGATCTAGACGGTCACAGGTTCCCCATCTCTACTTTGGAAGTTAAATACAGGGCTGGTTAGTGAATAACTGTGAACAAGCACATCCTGGCATTATTCTTAGCACTAAGCAGAAGGCAGACATTAACCCTGGAAGGGAAAAATGTCATAGGGTAGACGAGAGAGTAGAGAGCAATCCTGTAAACTTTGCTCATGTTGGGCTGCAGTTCCAGCTGTTTACTTGTTCATCCAAAGCAGGGGTAGGCAACCTTGGCTCTTTTATGACTCGTGGACTTCAACTCCCAGAATGGGTGGCTCAGGAATGGCTGGCTAAGGAATTCTGGGAGTTGAAGTCCACGAGTCATAAAAGAGCCAAGGTTGCCTACCCCTGATCCAAAGGATCGTCTTTTGGCAAGAAACCTTTTTACCACATTTGGGTAGGTGGTGGATCATGACACATACCAGAGAACTCAGTTGGATTTCTGCAATCTTTTTCCTCCAAGGTATGGCTGTATAGTCGGTTGTATCGAAAAGTACCAAGATTCCAGCGTCCAGAACTCCTACAGGCAGCAAAAGCAGGTAACTTTCCTTGCTGTGCTTGTTTTTATCTTATCAGCATGAGACCCTAGGGCTCCAGGTGAACACACAATTTTCCTCGACCTACCAATTTTAGTATAAGTTAATGAAAATAAAGTGAAAAGTTAACATTTTTCCAATGCAAAGTGCCACCCTAATGACATGAGAAAGTCCCTCATTTGCTTTTTGGTAAATAGGTATTCTGAAGCTGACTATGACACTTATTTTGAGTATGTGCCCACATTCAACATGCTTTGAAAATTAAAGATGTTGTTCATTGATTTTAAACAAATTGAGAAGCCTTGTTCAGGGTAGGTTTTCAAATTGTGTGAGGGGTTGAAGTCTCTGATGGTTAAGTCAGTTAGGAAGGAGGAGATAAACTTGGAAGATCTAATGCTTTGGAGTAGTGATGGGTTTAAGGGACAAACATACAAAATGGGGGATTTATGGATTGGAAACACTTCATCTGAAGAAGACTTTGGTCTAGGGCCATCAGCAGTAATCTGAACATTATTCAGTAGTGTGAGATAGCTGCTAGAAAGACAAATCTCATTTGTCTTTCAATAACTGCTAGAAAGACGAATCCAAATCTGGGCTGTATTAAAAGAATGTATCAATGATGCATGAAGTCATTATTCCTTTCTTCTTGGCACTGGTGAAAACTGATCTGAAGTGCTGTACATGATTTTGGGTATCTGTATTTCCAGATAGGTACTCACAAGTTAGAAAAGATTCAGAAGAGAACAACAAAAATGATACTTTGATTTGAGGATCATGTCCTATAAGGACAGACTAAAGGTCCTACGGATGTTCAGTCTGTAGAAAAGACAAATGAGGGAAGATATTGTAGGCACATAAGGGGAAACTGTAGGGAAAGTGATCAAGAACTATTTTCCATGGGCACAGAGACACTAGGACCAGAAATATTGCATATAGGTTGAAACTAGATTTCATTTAAATGTATAGGAAAAAATTTCCTGACAGCAGGTTGTGGGTTCATCATCTTTTCGGGGTTTTAAAGAAGAGGTGGGATAGCCACCTCTTAAGGATGGTTTGCTTGGTTTTTCTGCACATTGCAGAAGATTGAAATAGATCAGTGATGGCAAACCTTTTAGAAACCGAGTGCCCAAACTGCAACCCAAAACCCACTTACGCATTGGCGGGTGCCGGGTGGGTGTGGCCCATTGGTTGGGTTTGGCTGCGGTGGTAACGGCAGACTGGGTAGGACTAAAAAGTTCAGCCAATCAATTCCAACTTTGCAAGATCTTTTTTTTCTCCGCAAGAAGTTGAAATTAGCTGATTGATTGAACCTTTTTTTTTTTTTTTTTGCACACGGCGGCGGAGGCCTAAAGCGAAAAAGTTTTATAAAACCCAGATGAAGGCCTAGGACTGGGGCAACGGCACACATGCCCACAGAGAGGGCTCTGAGTGCTGCCTCTGGCACCTGGGCCATAGGTTCGCCACCACTGAAATAGATGGTCCATGCGCTTCCTTTCAACTCTACATTCTGGGATTCTGTGAAATATCACAAACTGGATAGTAATAACACTTGGTATTTACATTCATTAAATAATCCAAGGAAAAACCCTGAAGGTAAATCTTTATATTTGAACTGTTTTGAGTAGACAAACTGTAGGCATACCAGGCTAAAAAGCAGGGGAGTCCCGCCTTAGCCATGAAAGCCAGTTGGGTGACCTTGGTTCAGCCACTCTCTCTCAGCCCAACCCACTTCACAAGGCTGTCGTTGCGGGGAAAACAGGAGGAGGGAGATGTGTTGGATATGTTTGTGGCCTTGAGCTATTTGTAGAAGTAATAAAGGTGGGATAAGAATAACTAAAAGTAAACTGTGGAGTTGTAATATAGTTGTACAGGACACTCTGTTTTTCACTGTAAAGCTATTTCTGGATTCCAGCTCACTCTCTCGGCCTTCCTGCTATGCTGGTTTTCTATGAAGAGCTTCATAAGAAATGCATTTATATAAAGGGGAAGGGATGGGTTGAGCTCATTTTCTGGGCACAAGCTGCAAGAAATAGAAGTAAGATACCACAATCCAGTTCCCTTTCTTTTCTCAAGGAGGGGAATTCCTGCTGAGACATGCACGAGTGGCTCCACCTTCCCAGAAATGTGCCTTTGTCCTGACCCGTGATGGCCGGCCTGTGAAAATCCAGCGTACCATTTTTAGCGAGTGTTTCTATGTTCTTGGGTTGGATGAGCTTGGTCGAGCTACAGGGGAATCTCATTACCAGGTCAGACTGTGAGAGCTGAATATCAAAGTTTCTGTTACTTTTTTAATACTATTTCCCATTTGGCACCCTCCAGCGCTCTTGGGCTGGTTTTAGCGATCATGTCTCTGGTTGGGGCTGGTGAAAATTGGATCAGTTATAATCTAATACAACTGGAGAGAACCACATTGGGAAAGGCTGCTGGAGAATAACGTGGTCTTCAAACCTGTTGATTCTCCTTCCCTTTGATTACCGTCCTTTCCTGAAACCAGACACAACCTCTAATGCACATAGTTAAAACGGCATAAATTGAGTAGGCCCGCTTTACCTCATGATGCTGTAGTTAGAGATGGTCTTCCGGTCTCTATGGATACATGGGTTCTACTGATAGAATCTAGGAAAGAATATCCACAGGGAAATGGCCTGTCAGAAGACTGAAATGATGTCTTGCAGGAATAATGTTTGGCTTTACAAGTAGTGGTTTGCAAGAAAAGCTACAGGATTTAATTTCTACTATAGATGAAATAGCTGGGCAGATGCCGATGTTGTCCCACCATCCCAATATAAACAAAAAGATCCTGAAGTTAATAAAATGTGGTAACTCTATAAATGTTGTTCTGAGCCCAGGCAGACTCAAACCATATGCTGCTCAGCAACCTTTATGCTATGAGATCTGATCCAATGCCTGTAGAATTAAATTCTTGTTTACTCTGGGGGCAGAAAGGAACTCAGGAATAGAAAATCTATACTTGAAAGATAAAACTGTGGTTATAATGGTATTCCTATTGGCAGAGGGAGGCCCTTGCAATGATGGAAGCCATCGTGCACTGGGTGAGAGAGGATCCCTCTGAATTGGGTCGTCCTCAGCTGGCAGGTGCTCTCCCACATGATTCTATGGCTATTCCCATGATGCTCCTCAACTTGGTGGATCAGCTGTCAGAAGGAGATGGGGAGACTGCAAGCCGCTTCAAGGAATTGGACAACTGGTCTGCTCAAAGAATACTCGGTCACCTTCAGGTAAAGGAATGGGTGTGGCCAGCTTCTCTCTCCATAAACCTGTTTGTCTCGCCTCTGATACATTACCAGCCATCTTATTTTCTTGTAGAGGAATGGTGCTGCAGTTTTGGAGAATGTTTCTGAAGATGGCAAGGAATTGCCAGGGTGTTTGGGAAGACAGCAGAATCCTGGTAAAAAGTGACTCTGAGGCCAGGATGCTTTTGCATTCTCTAATTTGAAATATATATAGAGTGTATATATAATTGTATTAAATTAAACACACACATTCTCATAGTAGACAAGGATCAGAAGGTAGTGATAGATGTTGCAGTGCTAAGTGACAACAACATCAGGAAGGACTGTGAGAAGCTGGAGAAGTACCAGGCCTGAAGGAAGAATCAGAGAGGATGTGAAAAATAAAAAGCCAAAGTGGTCCCAGTTGTGGTAGGGGTACATTGGACTGTAACTCCTAAACTGGGGAGTGGCTTCAACAGATCCCAGGAACGACATCAGAGCTCTCTGTCCAGAAAAATGCAGTACTAGGGACAGTTAAGATGCTACCCAGAACCCTCAAGCTCCCAGGCCTCTGGCAGAGGACCCAAGACTGAGGAAGATGCATATTATCCATAAGGTTGAAGAAATTTTTTTTCTTTTTGAAAATTTTTATTGATTTTCTAATTTCGCATTTAAATATTTGAAAAGCAATGTGGCGGCTGAGTTGGTCAATAATTCAATAACGTAGAAATATCTTTAGTAGAGATCTCAGACTATTACATTAAATATTTCCTCTCTTTTCCCCTTAGTAGTCACTGTCTTGTGTTTAAATTAATACAATTCTTACTATATCGATTAGATGAAAATTACTTTCTTGCATTTATCAGTAATTTTTGTTTATACATATCCTAGTTGTTTTAACATCAATCTTTTTAGACAATGTTCTGGTTAGTTTTCCCCAATTTTTAGTTTCCCATTAGTATTTAAATTTAATGTTTAGTATTTATAACTTCCAAGTTTTAATTAATCTCAATTCCCTTTATCACAATTCATCACAAGATCTAATATTCAGGATACACGTCTTATCTATTTGAATTCTCATCATGTTACATCAACCAATTAATAGTACAATATAATATTCTTATTTTCTAATACTTTCCAAATATCTTGAATTTAATAACCAAAATTTCTCTTTTCAAGATTTAATACTTCCTCTCTTCTTCTCTTAATATCTATCTCATATTTAAGCTTATAATTTTTTTACTGCTAAATAAGAACATATTTATTACATTCATCAATAAATTTTTAGCTTATATATATCTTAATTACCTTTACATTTAACCTTTATAAGCAAATCAATGTTCAAATTCAACTGTTAATATTTCTACTTCCAAGTTTTAAATGATCTAAGTTTTCTTTATTTCCACTCATAACAATATCTAGTATTCAAAATACACATCTATTTGAATATATTCTATTTTAATTTTCATTAGTAAATCAAAACTCCACTTTTCTTCAGTCTTATTCTAGCTTTCTTTCTTTGCCAAATCGTCTTCTATGTGCATGCTTTTGAATCATCAAATAAATCTCCCTGCATTGTTATGTGTATTGTTTGTCGTAAAAGGAACCATCCGGTTGCCATTTTTTTGAGAGGACTAACAAATCGTCTATTTTTCCATTTTGACATGATTGTCCTGAACTGTGTATCTTCTCTTCAATCTGTTCTTCTTGATCCTCAGGTTTCTTCTGATTTGTGTAGAAAGTCTTTTCCCTTTTCCATATTGTTAGTCCCTTTTCTGGTTTTTTCATTCACTGTGTTTGTTGATCAATTCAGTCTTCTGTCATAATATTTAATTGTTCCACTTTTATAATTGTAGTCAAGTTTTGAGTTCGTATCTCTGGGCTGGCATCTTGTTCTTTTCTTATTTCATCAGTAGCTGTTAGAATAGTTTGGTGAATTGTTTTCAACATAAAGAGAATCTGTTCCTGATCTTCATCCATATTCTCTTAGTGGAGTACTAAGTTAAAAGCTTTACAATCAGAGAATGCAAGAGAAAGATTTTATCCCTGAGTATGGAACACAGCTGAGCTTCTCACAGCTAATGTCTCAAGGTTACATGAATCTTTATTGCCTGGGCTGCTGGCCAAGTCTCTTTTAAGCAATAATAAATTATAATATCAGGTTTAGTCACAAGATATCACCCCTAATTTAAAGTTTTCTTTTGAATCCAATGTTTTTATAATCTTTTCAGCTTTGTTTCTTTTTATAAATAAAAACCTAGATCTTCAGTAAGAATAGAAAATCTTTTAGTCCACAAACTTTAAAAAATAAGATTCCAATTAGGATCAGGTTATTCTTCCAATGTTTTAAACTCCCCTAGATAGTCAGTCGCCACCGTTTCTAGAGGGAGGGATAAAATCTCCCTTCCCTCTCCACAGGGGGGAAAGTACTTTAAACAGCTTATGCAGGAAAAAATAGTTAGGATTTAAGAAAGGTAGCTTGTCTGCGCTGCTTTAAAATTGCCTGGTGATAAGTATGACTTCGGCTGTCTGCAGCCTAGTGACGAGCCATATTGCTATAGCCGGTCTTTCATCCGCTGGTTTGGAGGGCTGCCCCGGATCAAGCGGAAGGGCTACTGCCCTCCCGCGATCAAGAAGGGATCTGCTGGTCGCCCTTACAGGGCAACTTTTGACCTTTTCCAGTGTCCCCCAGCGATGCAAAACTGGACCTGGAAGATGGAGCTCGCCTTCCAGACATCCATGGCAGCCGCATCGGCAAACCAGAAGTCCAGAAAATTTTCTTTATATGTATATGAACCTGTTTTAATTTTGATCACCTTCAATTCTTTGTTTAATTAAACATAACAAAACATAGGAAGAGAAAACATGAGAGCCTTTGAAGCATGTATACATGTAAAATTTTACACAATGAAGGATTATGTTTTTTTTATAGTCATGCATATGTAATTATATTTGCAAGCAATTTGTTCATAAATTGCCAGTAACATCGGGGGTTTTAGATGGGGATTCTTTTATATATAGTGTTTACATATAAAGCAATTCTTTAACATGGAGACCATCAAAAGTAATATTTTTTCAATCTAAAGCAGAGCTGCCTATAATGGTATTGCTTCATGGAGAGATATTTTTCTTTGTGCTGAGATTTTTATACAGCAGTTTTTCTCTGCCTGAGTTGTTTGTTTTTACCATTACTCTATAATTACCATCATCAAGTCAATTTTTTTTAAAAAATTAATATATGCAAAATTTTAAGAAATGATTCATATTCTTTAAAAACATGACCTTCGGGAGTATAATAATTATTGGCATAAGATATATTTCTGCTTATCTTTAATGTGAAACAGCAAACCAGTGCATCATAGGGCCATTTTGAACCAAGGTACCTCAAATGGGCTAAATTACAGAATGTATCCAAAATTCAGGACCAATGTCTTCCAAGGGAATGAAATTTGGAAAAGTTGTGACTGCTTCAGTGTTACTGGCTGCTGCTGTCACGAGATCTTCATTTTCAACTTTCCTTGACAGTTTCCCAGCCAATCTCACAATCCCTCCCGTACTCAGCAGCCGCCACTTATCTCCCTGCTGGAAAGAGAAGGGAAGGGAAGATAGGAAGGAAGGGAAATTTCTGATCAGATTCCCCATCAAATTCCCACAAACAAACTCAATGGGGAAGCTGGCAGGAAGTTGAATGTTGCTCCTACTGTTTTTTTGCCTGCTTTTGGCCTTTCTGTTTTTCAGTTTAGGTAAGGAAATATCTCTGAAACAAATGACCCAATGGGGCACGGGTTGTCTAGTACTAATTTATGAATTGACTGTAATTAGGAGCTAGATGTTCTGAATAATTTGGTTTGTTCCTTCCTGTTCATTTTCATTCCAAGGTCATGCAATTGAAGCTGGCTGGTTCTTGCTCCGTTGTGCCATGCGCCAGCTCAACCCAGGCCTCCAGTCTCAGGCAGTAGACAAATTCATGAAACAGCCATTCCATTCAGGCTGGGATCCTGAACATGGGGGACTCTTTGCCTTCCAAGATGTTGATGGTTTCTGCCCCACTCAGGTATGGACTGTAAAGTCTTATTTTCACCACAAAGCTGAAGATCCCACCCCACCCCCTCAAACATTAGAGAGTCCTTTTTCTATTTTTCTTTCACCCTTTTCTGCAGCTAGAGTGGAGAATGAAACTTTGGTGGCCACACACAGAGGCCATGGTTGCATTTCTGATGGGTTTTGCTGAAACTCAAGACCAAGAGCTTCTGGAGCTATTTCACCAGGTGGCCAATTACACCTTTGCTAAGGTACTTTTGAGGATTGAATGTTGGGAATCATGGAATCTGTTTAGCCTGGAGATAGGTATATTTCAGTTAGTTAGAAAAGAGATGGGGAAATAGAGATAGAAATAGAAAATGCTCTGCAGTAAAACTTCATGAATCCTTGGAGAATTACTATTAATGTTTCATAAGCAATGTTAGCCTTGATGGACTAAATATGGTTTTGTATGAGTATAGATTGTTTGCTTAGTATCTGGAAAAACGTCAACACCCTAATGTATTTGATAAAAATGGGATGTTATTTCTTAATTTTTTTAGCTGTATAGCCAGACCATCTTTCCTTCAGAGCTCTTTGGCAACACACAAAACACTTTCTTCTCTCATTTTTCCCTACAACAATTCCTCCTTTCAGTCCAATTGAGCTGAAAGAAAGTAGATGGCCCATTGTTAATTCAGTGAGGTTTCATTACTAGTGGGAATTTGAATTCCTGTGCTAGTCTAGCATTTTCACCATCACAGCTTCATAATCAAAATAGAAGTTGAATGCTTTGGCTTTTCTATAAGTATAGCTTATTTTTCACCACCATTATTTTTGTTGCTAGGAGCCTTAAAATGTGTTTCCTATAGACCTTGAAGTTATTAGGAATCCTCCAGACTGTGCTAGACCAGGGCTTTTCAACCTTTTCACAGATTGTACCACTTTTACGACATGACAATATTTGAGTACCACCAATGCTTAGCAAGGTGTCAAAAAAGGGGGGGGGAAATTTTGGGTTTTACTGATTAGATTCATTTGTTGTTTATAGAAATGGCTAGTTTATAATATTATGGAAAAGTAAAAAAAGTTCAATGTTAATGCTTCCTTCTACTGCAACAGAGGAAATATGTTCTTTTTCCCTTCTCCCCCTCACTTTCCCCCCTTTTTCTTCCCCACTGTGTCCTACTATTTGCTTTTGTATTTTTGTATTTTGTTCTATAATCTAATGAAATATTACAAACTGTAGAAAAAAAGAAAAAAGTACCACTTTTAATTTCTTCTGTGGCTGTTCCTTTGCTAAATCACTTTCCTGTTGCACTGACAAATGTATGATGAATTCAAACTTGGCACTTTTATGACTTGTGGATTTCAACTCCCAGAATTCCTCAGCCCTCATGGCTGGTTGAGGAATTCTGGGAGTTGAAGTCTACACGTCTTAAAGTTGCTAAGTTTGTAGTCTCCTGAGCTAGCTGGTTGGCCTTTCTGAGCTTTTCCAATTCCTTCCCTGTACCCTTAAAGACACAGGAATCAAGTGCAAAGCAAGAAAATAAAGAAACACAAACTCTGATTTTTTTTCTCTTTAAGCTGCCTCAGGCAGGTCACATGTCACAACGTTGCAATTCATGACTGAAAGGCTCCGGCGGAAAAGCTTTAGCTTTAAATTAAGCCTGTTTACCTTCAAAGAAAACTTTCTAAAAGCCACAGATTCAATTAAAGGGGGTAAAACTAATTACATTTGTTTAAAGGGATTAAACCTTTCCTGATGTCTTTTTCCCCCTTCTCCCACCCAAACCACGTTCTTTTATAACCTCTCCTCATCCCCCCCCTTTTTTCAGTTCACCTCCAGCTCCAAGCTACTTCCGGAAGCGCCAATCAGCTGGAGCCCTGCCAGCTCCTGGGGCTTCTGCCAAGCCCAGACAGTCCTGCAGCTGTAGCTGCCTCTCCCTCAGGCTTGGCTCGCTTTGGCTCATTCCCATCCCCTGCTACACTTGGCTAGCAATCACGTACCACCTGCCATGTGGCAAAGTACCACAGGTGGTATGCGTATCACCAGTTGAAAAGCCCTGTGCTAGACAATTCCTATCATAATTTCTTCAATTATCTCTAGCCTTCAGATACAGACAATGCTGTTCCATGCTTTTCCATATCTTTCTTGCTCATAACACAAAGAACCATGAAGGGTTAGTATTCATAAATTCTGGAAGGATTCCTAAATGGATACTGGGGACAACAACAGGATGATGGTTCATTATCTTGTTGTTGTTTGTAACAGAACAAATCCTTTCGCAACACAGCAATATTATTACTTGATCAAAGATGTCTACTCTCTATCAGATTTGGATGTTTATTAGTCTCCTCATTAGACTTGCACTGTTAAACAAAGACAACAAACATTTCTGTATATGCAAAATAATAAAAATTATGATATAGAGTGCAAGAGTGGAGGAACAATCATTTTTGAAAGTGTGGCTCCTACTTGTGTGCCCTTTTAATATATCCAGAATTGATAGCCTACATGAAATAATTGTTATTTTCACAATGTTCCTAGATAATATAATGGTAGTCCTTGACTTACGACTTCAATTGAGTCCAGAATTTCTGTTGCTAAGCAAGAAAGTTGTTGTGAATTTTGCCCCATTTTATGAACTTTCTTGCCACAGTTGTTAAGTGAATCACTGCAGTTGTTAAGTTAGTAATTGGTTGTTGACTGAATCTGGCTTCCCCATTGACTTTGCTGGTCAGAAGATCACAAAAGGCGATCACATGACCCCGGGACACTGCAACCATCATAAATAAATGCCAGTTGCCAAGCATCCAGATTTTGATTATGTGACCATGGGGATGCTACAATGCTTGTAAGTGTGAAAAGTGTGAAAAACAGTCCTAAGTTACTTTTTTCAATGCAATTGTAATTTCATAGGCTCATTAAAAAAAATGGTTGTAAGTCAAGGATTACTTGCATTAAGTATCCACTGAACTTTAGTTCCCCTTTATCTTAGTCCAACATCCTGTTCTCTACCTCTGTCCTGCTCTTTGGTTGTTCCATGTTAGCATAATTGCTATCGTGTTTGCTTCTTCCTTAGTTCCGTGATCCGGTAGCAGGAGAATGGTTTGGGTATCTGAGCCAGGAAGGCAAGGTGGCTCTCACAATCAAAGGAGGGCCATTTAAAGGTAAAATAAATAAAAAATAATAAGGGGGAGGGGGCTTTATCCTAAAGGTAGCTATGTAAATGGGAAATCAGCAGAAATAAAATAACTTGTGAGCTTAACTATAGAACCATAAAAATAACTTGTGAGCTCAACCATAGAATGCAAAAAGTAATTAAGCAAGAGTACGTCTCATTTTCCTGCAATATATATAAGACATAGTCCAAATGCATATAAATTTTGTGTGTGTGTGTGTGTGTGTGTGTGTGTGTGTGCACCAAGACTTGTACTGATGATGTTACCTAGTAGAATAATGAAGTGTTTGTAAGCAAACAACCACTCTTGGAGAGCACCAAGAACTCCACAGTTCATCCCTGAGCTACAGATATTATCTAATGTCATAATTTATTTCCTTATCCCTGTTTGTGCTTCCTTTATGGAAGTGTCCTGCTTTGTAGATTGGGCATCAACAAGACACAACCTTAGCCTGGCAGATCTCTTCATGGGATTCCATTCACCACTCACCACCATTCACCACCAATATTGATTTCCCCAGAAGAGGAAACCAATTTCATAGAAACCATGAAATCAATAAAACTATAATGTAAGCCTGTAGAACAAAGAGACCAATGCCATATAGGTCAGGAGTACTTTTATTGTAACGTTTTGTTGATTTTGGCAGCACTGTAATGATGAAAAGGGCTCTGGAGGACATAACAAAAACCAGATAGGGGGCCAGGTGTACGAAGTTTTGAATATTTTGAAGATAAGTCCTTTCTTTTTTTTTCTCTTTACAGGTTGTTTCCATGTCCCTCGTGCTCTTTATATGTGTGAAGAAATTCTGAAATCTTTGATGGAGACAAAATCTGCCATTCAGAAATGAAATTTTCTTTTGACTTTTGCAAAATGCTGTGTTTTCTGCATCTTCTGCCCCCAAAAGAGTCTAATTATAAAAATGATCCTTTCTGATCATTTTGAAACTCCCCCCCTCCCCCGCCAAGCTACACACTTTTCATTTTAGAAACCAAATATTTGGGATTTTTTTTTTTTTTGGCTTTTAGGTATTTTAGGAAAAAGGAAGTCCTGATCATTTCTCACTTCCGATTCAAAAAGTTGATTATTTTTTTTTACCTGTAATCTAAATAGATTTAGCAACACCATTATGGTGCTACAGAACCACATTTATAGACAGCTTAAAAGAATAGATAGATGATTAAACATTGTAACAATTATTTGGATTTTCTATTGTGGTGGGAAGATATTTTTAATCTCTTCTTTCTCTCCCTGATCATGAATTACTTGCTGGTCATTGCCAAACCTGTGCCTTTTCATCTATATCTGTGCAATAAAGACACAAAACGTCCTCAAAAACAAATATCCCACTTTTATTTTAGCGTGCTTAGTGTGGCATAAATACCTCGACTTAACAATAATTTGGACCGGAACTTTCACTGCTAAGCATGGTGTTATTAAATGAGTTATACCTGATTTTATGTCTCTTTTTGTAAGTCACTTTTTCCAGCACTGTCATATTTTTTAACAGTTGTTAAATGAGTGGCTGTAAATTGAGGATTATTTATACATACCATAATGCTTCTTCCTTAACCACACTGTTAGGTAGATTTGGCTGAGAGGACTCACCAGCTAGCTAAAGGAAGATTAGAATTCACTATTTCCCAGTTCTAGTCCAGCACCTTAACCACTGCACCTTTTTTTATATGAAACATTTTTTAAAAAAAGAAAATAAATCAGCATTTTGATTCACTGGCTTCCAACTTTCATTCTGAGGTAATTTAGAATGGTATTCTAAAATGAATGACTTTCTACATCCAGAAGAAGCTCCTTGCAGTAAAGCAAAAGAGAGTAAGCCTGCGTACTAGGTTTTGTAGTGCCCCTGAGACTGAAATAGCGGGAATTCAGTGCTGTGATAGAAGAAATGTCTGGTGGAATTTTTACAGTAGGTTTGATTAGGGTTTGTTCCTCCTCCAGTAAAGCCCACAATGATAACTGAATTTGTAGCCAGTCTTAAGATAATAGATCTGAGGCAGCTGACATCAGAAAGCATGTTAACTATCTACATTCGGAATTAATACAATAATTTTCAATTTCTTCATATACCTAATTTACTAATCTGCCAAATTTGCCGGTTTGTAACTTTCTTATCCAATGCAGTTCTTCCTCTTTTAGGTAGGACACAGATTTCCTTTAAGGAACACTTACTAGCATTTTTAAAACCTACTTATTGGATATGCAAAAAGTGGCTTCCTCCTGTATCACTTCCAAACTGAGCACTGCAAGTCTTTCAGAGCTACCTTTAGCCTCCACACCAATGTTTAAAAAGTTGTAGGTAAATTCTTTTAATTTGACGTTAGGGATCATCTTGTTTGTCTCCTTTGAATCTTTGCTTTGTGTGTTTGTGTGTGTGTGTGTGTGTACCCATGTATCCAACTTTTTTTTTTCCTTCTGCCAACTGGGTCTGATTCTCAAAGAATCAGCAATTTTCTTGGCAAGGTTTTTCAGAAGTGGTTTGCACTTGCTTCCTAGAGCTGAGAGGGAATGACTGGCTCAAGATCATCCAGCTGGTTTTGAGCCCGAGACAGGACTAGACCTCAGGGTCTCTTGGTTTTAGCCTGATGCAGACATGATTCCATAAAATTCCTTGACTAAATAGAAGATAAGTATAGAAATATTACTAATTAAACCTCTGGGCTAGCCAATAGCCTGAATTTCATCTTTAATATCTCATTTTGAGGAATGATTCGTACGGGTGGAAAGCAAGAGGTAAGATCTGTTTTTCTGTGCTTGCACTACCATATTTTTGATTATCTCTACTTTTTAGGCAGATTCATTGGGAAGAAAGACTCAGCATGCGTATGGTTCCAGCTTTAAATTTTATTTTGGATATTATTAAGGTTGCTTAACTCTGTACATAAAAAGATTGACTGAAGAGTGGTAAACCTGTGGCCCTTCACTAGGTGCAGCCAATGGTAGCAAATGATGACCTAGAGGGCCACAGAATCTCCAGCACTGATCCCCTTGCTGAATTTACCCTAGAGAGACATTTTACTGACAAAATGGTTAGAGAAACTTCAGCAGCTTTTCTTTTTTATCCAGAATCTCTAAGGTGTTCCTTAATGAATTTTGCTTGTTTAATGTATTTATAAGCATGATCATTTCTCATTTATGACAAATTCAAGTTTTCAGAGTACTTTAGGCATCTTTTCTTGCTGCAGTCTTCACAACAGTGCTCTATTATTGATCTGATACTGTAAATTGAGGAGAAAGGAAAAGTTCTAAACCTCAGAGTGGCTTGCTAAAATCATAGTCTAAAACATGACGGTGGTAGGATTTCTCTAACTGGGCGATTTCCTTCTATTTTAACTTCCTAATATGTAATCTTTAAGATTAGGGCTTCAGTCTCATTAAAATCAGCAATTTATTCACATTGCACACTTTGTAACTTATTTCTAATAATAAAAATTGAATTTTTAAAAACAAGGTCTAGTACAGTGTTCTCAACCTTTTTAATTCCGCGACCCCCAACTGGTCGTAAGTCGAGGACTACTCAACCGGTCATAAGTCGAGGACTACTCAACTGGTGCAGCACCGTTTGCAGAATGGGACTTTTGGCAGGCTTAGCAGGGCAGAGACAGCCTGGACAATTCCTATTGGCTTTTGAAAGCCAATAGAATTAGACTATTCAAGAGAGTCTAGTCTATTGGCTTTCAAAAGCCAATAGAATAAAAGGGAGTAACACAGCTAAGGAAAAGGGGGGGGGGGAATTGGCGGACTGCGTTGTTTGGCGACCCCCGTGAAATGGTCGTTCGACCCCAAATGGGGTCCCGATCCACAGGTTGAGAACCACTGGTCTAGTAGTTGCTCTATTACATTCTCAAAACAAAGGAATTGCATATGAAATTAATTTTAAACATTCAAGGAATCTTCCTTCTTGGAAACCAGGGAAGGGAACGTACAAATTAAGCCAGCTGTTTGTAAGAAACTTGTCTACATGCACCTTGATATGTACAAGGGCCATTCACTCGGCTTATATTTGAATTTGGATGAAATAGTTTGCAGATATTTTCAATGCACACAAATATGACTTGGTTAAACTATGAATTGCAACCTGGCACATAAAGGGTCATTCAGATGTCACAACATCAAGCAAGATTCATTTATAGTCTCCGCCATGTTCTCCCTGAGTTCAAAACTTGGCAATTAACTGCAGTGTGTTCTGCAGCTGTAGTAGAATAGATGCTATTCACTATACTAGAACAGGCTCCACATGATTGCCCTCTTCTGGAAACAGAAAGAACTATTGTTATTGATCAAATTTACACTCTTGTTCAACAAGTGTTTTCTAAAGAGGCCCATAAAATCTGTACTGTACTAATTCCCTAGCAACATAATGCATTTTTTTAAAAAAATGTTCCTTTTAAACCTAAAGAAAACAAACAGTTGTTCGATAGCAACAAAGCTTCCAGACGAAGCTTCTATTAAAGAATAATCCTGCCTCACTCATAGATTTGGAAAAAAAAAAACCCCAACAACCCTGTCTCTCCTCGTAAGTCTTGGTGTTTTCACACTGTAACTGGTTCCAAATGTACCATTTCGTTTCCCTGCTGCAGTGGCGAGTGGGGGGGAATGTTCCAAATTATGGGGGCAATGACAGTGAAGGCTCTTTCCTGGACTCTGTCAGCTAAAATTGTTTAATAATTGATGAGGTCCACAGCATGCCTGACCAGGTGAGATGGGCCAATGTAATGGAGTGACGGAGGCTCTGTAGGTAATCTGGCCCTTTGACACAAAAGGCTTAAAAGCTCATAACCAAACTGTAAGGTCCCAGTCCCTTACATGAACTTGAGATACCATATCAATCTAATCAGATAACCCAAGCGGAGACTTCTTGATGAAGCAGCACTTTATTTGATCAAATCAAGCAGCTGGGTGGCCAACAATCTGGAACGCTGGCAGAGTTACGTCCAGTGCCATACCTTAGAAATTTGGTAGCATTGCTTTATAAACTTTGTTAGCTAATGAAAATCAGACAAAAGAGCCATTACATCATAAGAAAGACATCAATCTTTCCCGTACGCTCCCTTATTCCCTCCTTCAGTATATCACATCTATGTACATGTTTCCCACGCTTGCATGAGATTTCCCTGGTGCAAAAGCCAATTACAAAAAGCAAGAAAGCAACAGTTAGACTAAATAATTTCCCTTTGTTCCAGAATCCTCCAAAACCTTGAAGCAAACCAGCACCCAATGAAGCTCAAGCAAATATATCGACAAGATGCCAGACTCAGGCTGAACTAGAGACTCATTATATCCTTTTTTGCAAATGGATCTGAGGCTCAAAATTGTGATCTTTAGAGAATTCGAATTGTGAAGTTATTTCATCTCTATCCTGTTTTCATTCAAGAGCACAACCTGGTGCATAGATTGCCTTCATCTCTTTTCCCCCCACAACCCTGTGAGACAGCTTGGACGAGCAAGGATATGTCTGCCCAAAAGGAGCTTCTTGTCATAATTTAAAGCATGTTGTAAAAACAAAAGCGGTAATGTTATAGATTTGTTATTTGCTGAGATTACACCCTTTTCTTTGGTCTATTGAGCGAGTTTCTAAATTCATTTCTGAATTTAACCACTCACAAATCCATAGCCTCACTTTTTCACTGCCAAAGCTTCCTTATATATCATTCAATTTCTGCTTGCGAAGGATTGATTTAACTGATAATCAATTAAAGCACTTCTGGGGGGAATGAGTTTGTGTGCCCCCCCCCATCATTTATTTTCTTGAGTCCAAAGGGGCGGGGACAACGCAAGACTTTTCTAACCTGGACACGGGGGAAGGACCAATCGAACAGAATCATAGGTGAATTAAAAATAAGACTCCACGAAACGGGGAAAGTGGGGGAGGGGGAGAAGAGTAAGCCGAGTACTCATTGGTCAGCATGACCAGTTCTAGACAAGCTCCGATTGGATACTGAGGACGCCTTCCTGAGGCAGGGTTTTCTTAATTGGAGAAGAGGGTGGTACAATATCAGAATTTGTATCGGGGTTGGTTAGTGGCCTTTTCTTCTCTGCCCCGGTATTGGCTGCGTAGCAGAGACGAGCACGTTCTTTCCCTCCTCCCACCTACTCACGTCTTTTTCCCGGGGCAACGTACCTTGATGATCGTATCTAGCGCGTGAGCCGAGGAAGGGTCGCTGCTGTCACTATGAATATCCGGAATGCGCGGGTTCGAGTCTGGGACTGGCAGAAGGGGGTGGAGGGAGGCGGGATGGGTTCAGGAGGTGCGCTGGGGTGAAAACGGGAAAAGGCGTCAGCCCTTTGCTTTGAGGTAAAGGCTACGTAGAGAAGGCCATTGTTCAATCCTTCTATCTCCCTAGTTAATTAAGCTGAAAGAGTGGGAACTCTTCCCCCCCTAATTATCGCTGGGCATTTTTTGCTGAAGAGCTTCAGTCAATCAGTTCCAGATTGTTGCGGGATATTAACTGAACATTTAAAAGTTGGTTCTTCTGCTATAGGTAGGCCTACCCAGGTTCTGCGTTGGTAGCCAGTAACCTTGTAGTGTACACACAGCTGCGCTTTTCGATCCAGAGTGAGCCTCGCAGGAGTTGATAGCTGCAAGGATCGGAGTGGAACCTTCCTTGTGAGGAGCAGTATATCCTTGATTGTTTAGGACTTCCTTGCAACTTATGTCTTATCTGGCACCTGGATATCTCCTGACCAAAGTTAAATGCTGGATAAAATAGGCAGTATTTGGTATATACCACGTAAATATTTTTTTTTACTATTACAGTTCATAGCTGGAGACAGCCATTATTGCAATCGGTTCGATCCAAAGAGATCATTGTAATCAATGGGCAAGTTTCTGTTCCTAAAGTCAGCAGTCTGGTAGATTTAGAAAAACAAGGCCGGAAATAGACACACCTTACTGAATGGCTGACTTTTTGGCCCTGTGCTATATTGCCTTTGATTGCAGAAATTCCAGTCATTTATTTGAGCAAGAGCAGGATCCTCTTGTGGAAATGAAATGCTGCCTCTTTTTTCTGTCTCAATATTTATTCCTTTTTTCACTATCAGCCCGAGGACCTGATGAACATGCAACATTGCAATCTCCTTTGCCTGCCAGAGAATTACCAGATGAAATACTATTTTTATCATGGACTCTCCTGGCCACAGGTGATTCCTTTTAAATCTATATTCCTATTCAGTAACAACATTTGTGAAGAATGTGAAAGCTCAAGGTTGAGCCTCATCTCAAAGGGGCCTGGTGCAAGTTTCTTCTACACAATATTTTCCTTTGCCCTGTCTTTATTTGACTTGGCATTGGGAACTGATACAGTAGAGGTAGCCCTTGACGTTTACAACAGTTTGTTTAGTGACCAAAGTTACAGTGGCACTGAAAAAAGTGACTTATGACTGTTTTTCACACTTATGACCATTGCAGCATCCCCATGGTCATGTGATCAAAATTTCCACGCTTGGCAACTCAAATTTATCATTGTTGCAGTAGCTTGGGGTCATGTGATCACTTGCGATCTTCCGCCAAGCAAAGTCAATGAGGAAGCCAGATTCACTTAACAACTGGCAAGAAAGGTTGTAAAATGGCAAAATTCACAACAACTGTTTCATTTAGCAACAGAAATTTTGGGCTCAATTGTGGTCATAAGTTGAGGACTATCTGTAGCAAGTGATGCCTCTTCAGAGAACTAGTCTGATCCAGGCTTTCCAGGTTTTCTAAGTATATATGTGTTCTCCCTCAGCTTCAATCTGCCATGCCTGTTCCAACTTTCAGATGGCCATTGTTTTCAGTAAGCTGTGTAGCAGAATTTATTGATGACAATACTTTACTGAATCTTCAGAATTCCTCTTGGCTCTTTGATCATAAACACAAGTATTTCATATTTTAACCTTGGAAATTATTCTTTTATTTAGCAAGGTGTACCCTTAGTGATATGGGAATAGTTGACAGGAAGAAAATTTCAAGTGAACTAATTTTATGAAAGGCTACAAATATAATAATATATATGTGTAGGATATTTAGATTATGATTATTTAGCAAGTATATTACTAGTAATCCAAAAAAGTCAAATGTTAAGCTGGCTAGTTTGACTTCTCTATGAAAAAGCAGTAATATGAATGATTTCCTTTGGTTTCTGGATTCTTTTCCAAGGCCTTGTGTGTCTAATCTCCTGGTTGCTCTCTCCAGCTCTCCTACATTGCTGAAGATGAGAATGGCAAGATTGTGGGCTATGTGCTAGCTAAAATGTGAGTATGAGCTCTGATTGGATGAGTTTAATGAGTGTGTACTGTAGATAAACGCTTTTACAATCTTTTATGCTGCAGCAGTGAAAGGTCTCAAGCTATGATTTTATCATACATTGTATATTTTTGTGGGTGTGTATTCAAATTCTAAAGTTGCATAACCTCATTTTCTTCTTACTGATGACTAGTCCTGCGCTTGAAGATGGAAGGGATTTTAAGAATGAATGAAATATTGCAGGATTGCAAGGGTAGATTACAGGAGGATCACAAAACAGTTACTTTTTTTTTTTTAACAATCCCCAGGTCTTCTAGGACACTCATTACAGTTTTACTAGATCTTTGTTAATTAATAAGGAGAGCTGAAGATTTAGAGAAGAATTGATAGATAAATGGAGTGAGGTATGGAATGGAGATGTATTTGATTGTATTCTAGGAGGCACTGATAAGTTGTTAATGTTGAGTATGCTTCCTAGGAATAAAGGGGAAAGTTTCTTTTTTCTTATCTCCTTTTTTGAGGATATTTTTTTCTTCTACATTTTAAAATATTTTTTTTTGTTTTTGTATTAGGTTCTTGTATTGTTTGGGCTTGGTTGTTTGCTTAGGTACAGGTAATCCTCGACATACAACTGTAGTTAAGCTCAGTATTGCAGTTGTAAATTATGCCAGGTGTTAAATGGGTCACCATGTGATCACATCTGATTTTGCAAGGTTGTTTTTTTTTTTGTGGTGGTGGTCATTAAGTGAATGTGGTGGTTGTAATGCAGATATTGTGGTCGTTGGGTGAAATTCATTTTTTATGGTGGGCATTTTTTGTTGGAAACTGGAAATATATGGATTCCGGCAAAAATTGTTGTAAATCGTGGTCATGTGATCGTGAGATGGTGCAAACAGCCATTAATGCGGGCCAGTTGCCAAGTGCCCAAAATGCAGTCATGTGACTATGGGTTGCCCCCATGGCTTTTGGAACTTCATATCCAGATTATAAATCATCCTGGAGAGGTCTGTTGTAACTTCAAATGGTTGCTAACTGACCAGTTGTAAGTTGAGGACTACCGGTATGCAAAGTGGTCAGGATAGACCTTTTTCTGAAGGAGTTGTGCTGCTGAAAATAACCTAGGAAGAAGTTAATGAAAGCAAGGATGGCAGAGGAGAAGCAAAGAGCAGTCAAATGTTGATTTCTCATTATAAGAAATGCATTCATTTAATTGTAAACTTGCTTCCCATTAGCTAACTAAAGGATAAGGAATTGGTGGACTTCCAGTGTTACAGCTCAAGGCATCTCCCATTATTGACTATCCTGCTGGGAAACGACACTCTTCACCTGAGTTGATTTAGCACTTCAAGGGCCAATAGAGCAATTTCTAGTATTTCTAGTATTATAGCTTTTACGCATTGCAACTGGCAGAAGCATAATTTTTGTTTTGTTATTTCATAATGAATACACTAAATAACTTTTAAGTATAAAGATTTGGATTGACATGCTGGAGCTTCTATTATAATATATTGACAAAGGACAAGAAGAAGTTACAGGGAACTATTTTCTCATTTGGCAAACAAACTGTCATAAGATATAATTAAAATTTATAACTTTGGTATAATTTAAAAGATGAAAGAATCCAAGAATCTGCTCTTAGTTGTTAAAGAAATCCTAAGACTCCCTTTTAGATGAAATAGCTGAAATCACATAATTGCTCTTGTGATGTGAAAGTCCTGAGGCAGAAAAAGGTGCAGAGTAAGATCTCAGCTTGTGTTTTAGGCACAGCTCTGTTTTATCTAGATGTTTTCCCACAAACTTGTGGAATTCATTCTTGTATCAGGCATTCAGGAATTGCTGTTGGCTTCATCTGAACATGTGTTTTGATAAACTGTGTGTGTGTATTTGACTCTTTCTTGGCTTTCAGTCTCTATGTGTGCTTTGAGCTGTAAGAAACAGATGAGTACAAAAAGAGAACAAGATAGTATTTCAGACAATGAATCTTGCTCCTTCAAGATATGGCATGGCGTTTGATTCATGGAGGATAAGATTTTCAAGGTTTATTAACTATCCTGGCTGTATAAGACTCCTAACATCAGAGGCAGGGTACCTATCAGTACCAGTTGCTGGGGACCACAAATGGAAGGGTGCTGGTGGCCTCATAGCCTGCTTGAGAGATTCCTCTTGACTGTGGCTTGGCTACAGTGGAAACAAAATGCTGAAATAAATGGGTCTTTGATATTGCTGCTATGTTCTGAGGGCTGGGCTTTCACAGGAGCCACATGGGCGGTTATTTGATTTTTGATTTAATATACAGTCTTAAGCAGCCTTCCCCAATTGGAGCTCTGCAGTTGTATAGGGCTACACTTTCTATCATAATGAGAGGAGATACAGTCTCACAAATAAAAGGCTACCACAACCATAGTTATGTCTGGGATTTGTGTGTGGGTGAGCTAATTTTTACTGTTGTTTCTAGGGAGGAAGACCCCGATGATGTCCCCCATGGACACATCACATCTCTGGTAATATTTCTTTACCTTCCTCTCCTCCCCCCTCCCCCTGTTATAATTTGAGATGGGTCAGGTATTTGAACTAAATCGAAAGCATTGGATTAGAGAGAAGGCATATCCTCTGCTGGGATCAAGGTGGAATTCTTCAAAAGAAATTCTGAAATAGTTGCAGAGATGGTCCTGAGAGCCAGTCCCTGAGGCTTAACTCACTGTTGAGTAATGACTGAGGCTCTTTTTTTCTCTGTGAGTACAATTGCACAGAAAGAAGTTGTTTAATTGCTGACAATCAAGTTAGTACCTGATTGACCTCCTTGATAGATAATGGAGGTTAGGAGAAGCCTAACCTTTGTTAAGTCAGATCACTATGCTCTGCAGCCATATTTGTACCTTAGTATGATGCTGGCAAATGCCTCCCCCAAATTAGGATAAGCTTAAACACGAGTGGTATCAGGATCCTACACTGAGTTAGATCAGTTTGTAAAATCTACCATCGGCTTTCTTTCTTTTTTTTATGAAATAAGCAATAATCTTCATAGCTGTTCCTCTTTTGGTAGGCAGTCAAGCGTTCCCACCGTCGCTTAGGGCTGGCTCAAAAGCTGATGGACCAGGCTTCCCGAGCCATGATTGAGAACTTCAATGCTAAGTATGTCTCACTGCATGTTCGCAAGAGGTGAGTTTTCCCGTTGTCTGTCAGATTTATTTGCAGTACCCTTCTTAAAAAAGGCAAGCCTAAACTTACATTGTTACCAAATAATTGTAATTGTGTTCAGAAAGGTAGGACTTCCATTTTTTATCACCTCTCCCAACATCTGAAGATTTTAGAATGAGTGACTCACACAAAATCCATGCATTCTATTCATTTGCACATTGTCAAATTGGATAAGAGCTTCCTACATAAATTCAGTATTTGCAGAGAGACATGTCTGAACAAACTGACATGCAGATATGGTTGTGGCATAACTTTGTAACATCACAATAGTCTGCACTCTCTCTTCCATGGTCTTCAGGAGACCATCTGTCTTTTACCACTATGTTGTTTTTAATTCAGTGCCATTACTATTTTCAGTAGAATTTGAATTATTTGGATTCAGTGCTTGTTCTTGGCATGCTCTGACCACACTGGCATTTGTGGCTCTTGATACTTAAATTGGATATAAATGTAATATCCACCAAAAGATTGATATAGGTTGAAAGAGCTCTGTTCTCCTTAGATATGGCCATAAAAGAGGAAAAAGAATTGGGAGTTGGTGGATAGACACATGGAAAACTTTGTCTCTATTACATAAGCAAAACTCTGCTGGATTATGCCAGGACCCATTCAGTCCAGCATTTTGGGTTATACACTGTGTATGAAGATGAAGCTGGGAAACTTAACAGCAGGGATAGGAAATCACCAGTTAGCTTCTTAGCAGCTTACATTTAAGGTATGTTTCCTGTGATTGAGTGAATAGTAAGCTTCATGACTAGTAGCTATTACTAGACCAATTCTGTGTAAATGTTAGTCCTCTTTTAAAACCATCTGCATTTGTCACTAGTGTCTCATCTGAGAGCAGCAATTTCAAATTTTAATAATAGCAGTAAAAAGAAATCTTATAGGACCCATTTTATGAGTCTTCCATGTCCCTAACTTTAGTTTCTGTGGATGATTTCAGGTTCATGATGATCTTAATCCAAAAACTTGCATTTTCTCTCTTCCATCTTTCAGTAATCGAGCTGCATTACATCTCTATTCCAACACACTCAATTTCCAGTGAGTACCACAAGAGTGGGAGGGGCATGGTGAAAAAGTTGTTTGATGTTAGAACATTGTTGGAAATGGGACTTTTCATCTTTTAACTGGATTGCAAAAGATACTGAGTAGCTCTGAAGGGGTAAGAGTCTCTCAGAATAATTACTTTGCAAACTTGTGAGTTCCTTATTGCTCTCATAGGAATGAGAGTATGCGGGACTATATGGGATGGGAATTACAGGAGATATATATTAAGATTAGGAGATATTCTATGTTTTTAACACGGTTGATCCCATGCAAAGGCCTTGCTTAGGAGAAGGTTTTATTTGGGCAATATATATACCTGAACACACATCTTTGTTTGTTTTGTAGTACTAACAGGAATTGTATGAATTAAAATACCTGGATTTCTAAAACCCAGGGTTTTTTAGTGCTGACAAAACATAACACAAACAAGGAACAACTTTTAAAATAAGCATCATCCTAAAACCTGCCAAATACTTTTTTCTCACTGCCTAAAAACAGTTGCCATCCAAACATTTGTAAATCTTCTCAGAGTATTACTGTCTAGTCCAGTCTTGGCAAACCTTGTAGAGACCGAGTGCCCAAACTGCAACCCAAAACCCACTTGTTTATCGCAAAGTGCCAACACGGCAATTTAATACTGAGGTTTTCATTTAGAAAAAAAAAAACAATTTATACATTAACATCTTTTGTCTTAAAAGAAAAACACAATAACAAAGCTTTCAATGATACAAACAACTTTTTATTGAAAGGTAAAAGTTTGCCTTTGGCATGCTTTTGAACAATTAATGTGATTTTTGCTGTTGTATGCGTGCTGATAATTTGTCTAATTTGGCTCATATTTTGTAAGTTTGAGAGCAACATATGCAGCACTCAGGTCATCCGTTAGTCTGTTTCTAGTATCAGATTTGATATGATTAAAGCTGAAAACAGCTGCTCACAAACACAAGATGATCCAAACAAAGTAAGGAAAGCAATCCCAAGTGCTTTCATTGACTTAAAATTATTTGGCAGAGAATTCCATACTTTAAGAATTTCGTTTTCAGAATTAACTCTGCTGTCCTTTGTCATCCTTGTTTTTGCAGGATTGCTCTCAGTAAGAGCGAGGCTCCGTTTTCGCCAGGAAGGGGCTTGGGAAATGGCTTTTTCCTGGCGAAAACAAGCCTCCGAGAGGCCAGAGCAGACCCTTCCCCGTCTCCCCTCGCTTTCCCAAAGCCTCCCTTCATTAACCTCTTTTTTAGCTCTGTTATCCGCCACCGCGTGCAAGGCAACAAAAGAAGCTGTGGGTCTACCGGTTTAAAAAAAAAAAAGTTCAACCAGACCTTCCAACTTTGTGAGATCTTTTTTTTTTCCTTGAGAAGTTGGAGGGTCAGACTGATGTTTTTTTTTTTAGTCCCACAAACTTCTTTTGTTGCTTTGTACACGGAGCCAAAGCGCGCCTGGCTCTTATTGAGAGCAATCCTGCGAAAACAAGGATGACAAAGGACTTTATCCCAACAGAGATCTGGCAGAGACTGCAAGCTCTTTGGTTAAGTTTTCACAGGAAAAAGCCATTTCTCAAGCCCCTTCCTAGCCAAAACATGCCTCCGGAGGGAGCACGCCTCATTCTTCTTAAGAACAATCCTGCGCTTGCTCCGGAGGCTTGTTTTGGCTAGGAAGGAGCTTGAGAAATGGTTTTTTTCCTGCAAAAACTTAGCCAGAGTGAGGCGTGCATGCCCACAGAGAGGGCTCTGAGTGCCTCCTCTGGCACGCATGCCATAAGTTTGCCACCTCTGGTCTAGTCATTCACCTTTTGAATATTCCAGGCATATAAATGCTTTCTGTCAGTAATACTTAAAACAACCCTGTAGTGTAGGCCAGAATTTTCTATTATAGGAAGGAGTCTTAAGCTTGTAAGAAGAGCACATTGCGTTTGAGTACATGGGTATAAACCTGGGGCTTTGCAGCTTATATTTCTCTGTATTCTGTTGTTCTCACTGAGCAGAGAGGAGAGGAGATTATGGAAACTTGCTTTTATTTATTTTTTTTAAAGAGGAAACACGTTTGTTCTTTCCCATAGGATCAGTGAAGTAGAGCCTAAATACTATGCTGATGGGGAGGATGCATATGCTATGAAGCGTGATTTAACACAGATGGCAGAGGAGGTGAGCACAGATTCTGTTGGTGGACATATGCTGGAGAACATGGCCTTGTTATCCTAAGTCTGAGACTGCTGTTGCTAGCTACAATGGCCCTACCACGCAAATCAGAATCTCCAACTTGTGCAGATAGGGATGGGTAGCCAGCCTGCCTTCTGGCAGGGACAAAAGCGTTATTAAAAAATCAGAGCAAATGCTGAACTAAATTTGCCTTGATGACAGCCCAAATACCTCTGAGTAAGCTATTGCTTGATAGTCAGATTCTCAATAATCTGAAAATGAGCTGAACAATCTAGAAAGGGACATTTGCATGAAAGCTGTAGCATCTAGCTGTTTTTCTTTCACCTTGAGCTACGTTTGATGTATTTTGGAAATGCCTTACTGGTTTGTAAAAATGGTTAAGGGCTCCCTTGAGTTGATTTTTATTCCTGTTGACTAAAGCGAAGCATTCATGCAGCTTGTTTGGTAATAATAGTACAGGTAGACCTGACCACAGTTGACCTGACCAAAATTTCTGTTGTTAAACAAGACAGTTGCTAAATGAGTTTTGCCCCATTTTATGACTTTTCTTGCCACAGTTAAGTTAGTAACGCAGTTAAGTGAATCTGGCTTCCCCTTTGTCTTTGCTTGTCAGAAGATTGCAAAAGCTAATCACATCAGACCAGGAAACTGCAACTATCATAAATATGAGTCAATTGTCAAGCATCTGAGTTTTGATCACATGACCATGGGAATGCTGCTGTCATAAGTATGAAAATGGTTATAAGTCACTTTTTTCAGTGCTGTTGTAACTTCTAATGGTCACTAAGTGAATAGTTGTAAGTCGAGGACTACCAGTAGTGGATTTTATTCAGGATATTTTTTTTTTCAACTTTGCTGTACACACTGAGAAAGCTTTGGGATTTTTCAGGCACGTGCTAACCATGACCAATCTTGCTTTGCTTTTTGTAATACCAGGCAAAGTTAGTCTTGACTTAGAATCTAAAACGACAAAGAGACACCTTAAAGGCTAACAAAACTATTGTGGCATAAACATTTGTGATCTATAGTATCCTATTAAAGAAGCAGAATCATGCACAGAGCTTCATCTCACTTTTTTATTCTGTCTTGTTAAAATGGGGAAAGAAAACCATGTCCTGTTTTGTTTTGCCCCTCTTGCTATTAGGGGAACTAAGGCCAAATGATTGACCTTAGACCAGCACACCTGAGCATTCGTCATCAAGTTATTTTAGCACCTTACTATGCCTTTCTGTGAAAATGCTGGCTGGCTGCAGAATTGTAAACAGGAACAAATAACATTGAAAGCAGTCCCCATGGCTGCTTCTCAGATTTTGGCATTATGTTTATCCTGAAGTATACCATAACAAGATTACCCCTGGAGGCAACATGAGGTTAATAATATGGATGTATTTTTTGTTGCTGATTCCATGTGTCTAAGAACTGCATAATCATACCTCTCTAATGCCATCCATGGATAGAACACTGTACTCAAACAAGCATCTCTTCTTGACAGCTGCGGAGGCAGGTGGAATTGAAAGAGAAGGGAAAGCATTCTGTGCTGGGCTCCATTGAGAACAAGGGCAGTGATCACAAGACTAACCATGTGGGTGACTGTTGCCGGGATGACAGATGCCCAGGGACCCTTGTGGGCACTGGACCTGGAGCTGAAGACAGTGGGGACAGCAAGGACGTCAGTGAGGTCAGTGAGGCTACAGAGAGCACAGATATCAAGGACAGCTCAGAGGCCTCTGACTCTGCCTCCTAGCAAGGTCTTTGGCTGTGCTCTTCACTTTCCAGCGATTGGACTCGTGTCCTGTCCTTGGCCAGGGGTTGGACCGCTACAGATGGATTGGAAATAAAACTTTTGGAACCAGGTGTCTTGTGTAGAAGTCGCCTTGAAAGCTGTGGATGTGTATATGTGTCTGCCTTGGGTCATTCCCTATCCCCTTTCTTCTTCTCTAGTTAATCAATCCCTCTAGTCAAGGGTTGCCACCTTTTATAGTAGTTATTGCCATTTATTGCCAGAGTCTCCTCACGGTGGGAGGGTGGCAAACAAATTTAATAAATTTAAAAACTCTTGCAGAGGTGAGTGAAAAAGGACTTGTGCAAATTCTTCTGCTATCTTAGTGTATGCACCTTTCACCATGGAAAAGCTTTCAGCTGCATGGTGGGCAGTGGGTAAAAAACATTTGCAGGAAATAGGATGAAAAAGGTGCTGTATCTGCTTAATCCCCTATTGCAATGTTTCTCAACCTTGACAATTTTAAGGCATGTGGACTTCAACTCCCAGAATTCCACAGCCAGCATTGCTGGCTGTGGAATTCTGGGAGTTTATTTATTATTTATTTATTTAATTTATTTATATGCCGCCCAATCCCAAAGGACTCAGGGCGGCGTACAAAATTAAAAGTTGAAGTCCACATGCCTTAAAATTGTCAAGGTTGAGAAACACTGCCCTATTGCAACTAGAAACCTAAAGGATAGTGGCCAGTGCTTACAGTAAGGTGGGTGGGGTGAGTGGGAGGTCAGCTTTGTATATGTCCCAAAGATGGGATTCAGAAGTAGGGTAAATCTTCAAAACTTGTTCACTTTAAAACTTCTTATAAGCAATAAATGAAAGAGAATATTTATAAACTTAAATGTGTTTCTTAACACAAAAGAGGGCTTTTCTTTAAATCGGGCCCAAAAATTGTACACACAAAATAGAGAAGTACTCACCTGGAATATTCTGTTTGCATTAATTTTGGGAGTTGAAGCTAAGATGACCAATTCATCAGTCACCAAAACATGCATTCAGTTTAGAAGAACTTAGAACAGAAAATACAAATGTGCTGTTTTTTTTCTAAACAAAATAGCTACAGCAAACTTTAGTGCAATTAAACCGGAGCTAGAGTTGGGCCAGTCATATAGTATTCAGCACATGATGAGGGTACACCTTGTGTTCACTGGTGGGATCCAAATACCTGAATAACTGGTTCTCTGCGTGGATGCAGGCCTGGGCTTCCGAGGCCTAGAATGGACTTCCAGAAGTGACATCCACACACTTCCTGTGGGCGGTTCTAGGCCTGGGAGGCATCCTCCAGGCCTCTGAGGTCTAGAACGGACTTCTGGAAGCAGCGTGGGTTCAGCTGGTTCTCCGAACTGAACAAAATTTAGCTACCGGTTCTACTGAACCGATGCAAACTAGCTGAATCCCACCACTGCCTGTGTTGCATTCTCACTACATACCAGTGTCCGCACTGTTACCAATCCAAATATGTGTAATGACCCTGCTGTTGTCATTCCTTAATTGCTCACATCCTTTGTTACAACAGCTTTGGTGTATATAAAAGAGGGAAGAAAACAAAAATATTACAGAATTAAACTACTCAAGCATCAGGCTAGAAACCAGGAAACCATGAGTTCTAGTCCTGTTAGACACAAAACCAGCTGACCTTGAGCCAGTCACTCTCATTATCCTAGGAAGTAGGCAATGACAGACACTTTTGAAATCTCACAAGTGAACTGCAGGGCATAGTTCCCCAATCTTTTCAGCTTTGTGGACGGGTGGGAGAGGGGATGGTTCTGTGCGAGTGGTGGGCAAGTGAGCATGCACGCAGCTCCATGCTTGCCCCTTGAGCAAATGGAACACACACGCTTGTCTATGTTCACGCAAGTGGGCATGCGCATGTGCTCACCTGCCATTTCTGTGGCCCAGTTCTGAATGGCTCAAGGACCTGAGGCAGGCCACAACCCAAGGGTTGGGGACCTCTGCTCTAGGGGATATGTCCAGGAAGTCACCAGGAGTCAGGACTGATAAAGGCACCATCACCAAAAGAAAAAGGACCCCAGTCAGCAGAGGGAGGGGGCTACAGACAGGTTTTCTACACAACTTCACAATCTGGATTGGAATACATGCTTGAGAAGGACCTTGGAGATTGGCCTCATCTTTGGAAGAGAGATATGAAAATTTGAAAAAAGGAACAATGTTAAGCATTTATAGTAATTTAGAAAAGCAGCGATGTCATGAGTAAAGTGGATGAGAGAGAAATAGCTGGAATTGAACCCATTCATTCAAAACTCCCTTCAATCACTGCAATAGTGGAGGTAAGGCAGCACATAAAACATTTGTATCTTCTCACAACTCCAAATATTGTAGGTCATGGGAGCCCAGAGGCTGCAGGAAAAGTGTGAAACATTCTGCCTATTGGATGTCCTGAATTCTATGAAATGAAAAAAAAAGGAATGCTAGGTATGCTGCCTTAAGCTACTCATCTAAAGGAACAAAGATGGCTGTGAAGAAAAGTCTTGATTGATAGCTAGTATAATCTTTTCTGGAGATCTGAACAAATCCTTTTTTATAATGTGTTGAAACTCCTTTATACAGGGAAGTTTTCATAGCTACCTACAGAATTCAGTGGTACTATTCAAATGTATTCCAACTAATTCTTTCCACAGAATCTTATCTTGATTATTCCTTAAAAATGCTAATTTGCAAGTATTCTTATTTTCAATGGTACATTTCCACATGAAATGTAAGGGTATATTTACTATTCAACTATTTGATAAATAATTCCAGGTTATTTTACCAAGACAGAAGGATGTTTACAGATTAAACTAGTGTGGTTTCATCTGAATGGCTTGAACACACCTGGAAATCTAGTAATAATAGCTGCCTAAATTGAAGTTCATGAGACCTATTTATTCTATATTCCTAACAGTGAAAACTCTGGAGCACAGAATAATCCTGGGTCTTTTATGGAGCATCTTGCTGTGCATGGGGATTCTTCAAAAGAAGGTCGAAATAGGCCTGGAATTGATAAAGAAAAGAAATATCCCTACTGATGTTAAGCAACTATATAACACATAATCAATCCAACGTTGCTTAGTTATGCCTCTGCCTCAGATATTCAGGGTTGCGCTTCGGTTTTGCACCTTCAAGGCAAAATGGTGGATCACAGATAACCAAAAGAGAGAAATATTAAAACGGCGAGATTCTCCTTCCAGTGTTTCCACATCAAAGGTTGGCGTGACGCGCCCTCTTTTGACCAACAATGAAAAACGGACGGAAAGGCTACCGAACGTTCGGTAGCTCAACGTTCCCAGGATTCTTCTTTCTCAATATCTGATTGGCTGTAGGGAGAATTCGCTCTTAAGGTCTATCGGCAGCGGATTCGCTCGGGATCGGTTTTCCCCCCTCTCTGACGCCGCAAGGTGGATCTTTAAAAAGAAGGCTGCGATTTCAAGGCTTACGGCCCAGGGCGCTGCAGCCGGGAGAGATGAGTGAACTTCGGGCTCTAACTAAGACTGAAGCGCTTAGCCTCGGGCCACCCGACTGGAAGCAGGCTTGTCATGCCCTTTTATATGCGCCCAACCCGGGCCGGCTTTTTGGCAAGATCCCGTTGCGTTTCGCCGTGTTGGTGAGAACAACGTTTCACAGACATTGCTTGGCTTTAATCATCTCCTCAAGAGTAAGGTGAAGTGAGGATACTTCCATGTTGCTGAGAGGAGGCAGATTAGAACCCCAAAGCCAAATGGACCTCCCAGAGTTTTCTAAATTGTGTGTTATACTTTAATGTGATTGAAAGTGAACACTGTCAAATATAGGGAATGTATGTTTTCATTCTGTAATTTATTTGTTATTTTTCAGTAAAATTAAGTTCAGTTTGGCTTTATCTTAATTTTGCCCAGTTCTTGGAGTAATCGCCAGTGTCCTTTTCAGTGGTCAAACATCTACTTGGCCAGAAAAAGGTTGCACACTCCTGACCAAGGAAGTTCCTGGCAAAAGTGGTGTTGTAGTGTAAGACTTCTGGCAGAGCCTATTCCATATCTTAATTTTTAGTTCAAGAAGAGTAGTGCAGTTTAGCAGTTTGGGGTTATGGAAAGAGGAGAACTATATTAGTCCATGGTAGTCAAAACTCTGGTGCTGGAGAAGACTCCTGCGAGTCCCTTGGACTGCAAGGCGTTCAAACCGGTCAGTCCTAGAAGAGATCAACCCCGACTGCTCTTTAGAAGGCCAGATCCTGAAGTTGAAACTCAAGTACTTTGGCCACCAGGAAGGATTCACTGGAGAAGAGCCTAATGCTGGGAAAGATTGAGGGCAATAGAAGAAGGGGACGACAGAGAATGAGATGGCTGGATGGAGTCACTGAAGCAGTAGGTGTGAATGTAAATGGACTCCAGAAGATGGTAGAGGACAGGAAGACCTGGAGGAACGTTGTCCATGGGGTCGCGATGGGTCGGACACGACTTCGCAGTTAACAACAACACAACACAACAAGTCAAAACTCAGAAATCTGGTAGCACCTTTTCAAACAGAGACATTTTATTTAAAAAACAGGAATAACACTTCAGAAGTGTGGACTTCTGGACCTATTGGGCATATTTGTCATAGAATATTATCTTTTGTAAAGAGCTCATAATATTTGTCAGCACTGTTATGGGAAGACACTTCTTTTATCCCTTTTTACAGTCGGTACAATAGTTCCAAAATCCTTAGAAATGTTTTGGAGATAAATATGCTAATTCAGCTTAAGAAATTGTGTGTGTGTGTGTGTGTGTGTGTGTGTGTGCGCATAAATGTATCTAATGCCAGCGACTATTTTTGATACAGACATTTGGGTAGATCTGGTCACATCTGAATCTTGTATTCTGAAAATGTGGCTCTGGTGTTATGATCTGAAGTTGGGGATGCAACCTTCATGTTTTTACCCATGAAAAGGATTCAGAAGGTGTCTCTGGATAGAGAAGGAGTGAACAAATATGTCTGATAGTGCTTATTTAGAGGCCTCCCCACCCCCAAGTAAGGAGTCTCTGTATTGATTGTGTGTTGAAACTGTCAATCAAAACAAGGCAATGCAGCCTGCTTCTTCCACCTCTATATATTTTGGAGGGGGAATCTGAAAGAGGGAGTTTTGAAAGGTGGGGACAGAAAAATGGTACTGCAAGTTTCAGTCTTGAAAAAGAGTATTCATTTGTCCGAGTAATAAGTAGGAGGAGGATAAAGAGAAGATGATTTATAAGCCACCTGTCTTGCAACAATTGTGTTTGGGAGCCTATAGATATATTGTAATAATGTAAACCTGTTTATAACCTTAAATAGCCAGTTATTTAATACAACTCAATTCAATTCCTTATTTACATTTTAACAAATCAATCGCCCTGCTCTGTCTTTTCCACATTCTGCCTCACTTCTTCAGAAATGCAACAAAAGAAATAGATGAGGAAAAACAAAAGTATTCCTAAACCAGGAAAGTATTTAATGGTGGCAACGATAAATGGATCTTATTATTTAGAGCAGGCATTCTTAACCCTGCATCCCTTTGAGAATTTGGTGAAATCTATGAACCCCATCTCAGAAAAATGTATTTAAAGCAGTTAAAATTTATTCAGAGAGCAAGGAAAATAAAATTGGATTCCTTTTTTATTCAAGTTCAAAAAGTCCCAGAAATCACAAGGTTTTATAGTTCCTCCAGATGTAGGGAGATTTCATCTTATAAGATTACAAGAAAGTGAAAAAGGCAGACTACAGCTAAATCAAAGGGATTCCCACACCTGTAGATTAAGGGTAATTGCATATAGAATATATGAACTCTCAGTCTGAATCTCTTCTTTTCCAGATGCAGATGAGGTTTGATGGTCAGCTGGGATTTCCAGGAGGGTTTGTGGATCCTCAGGATATTTCCTTGGAAGAGGGACTAAATCGAGAACTACGTGAAGAGTTGGGTCCCGGGGCTGCCTCCGTCCACCTGGCTGAGAAGGATTATTTGAGTTCCCAGGCTTCTGAGCAGCCACAGAGAGTGGTGATGCATTTCTACGCCAAGCAGCTTAGCTTGGAAGAGCTCCGAGTGGTAGAGGAAGGGGCTATTCAGGCAAAAGACCATGGATTTGAGGTGCGTAAGGGACAAGGCAGGGGCAGCGGAAAATTTAAGAGAGATGTTGGGAGCCAGTGTAAAACAATTGCTCCCAGACATTGGTGCGTTTTCTCTGGGCATAGTTGGTAAATTGTCATATTTTTCTTGGCTTTAATAACTTTTTAGGTTTTTTTTGCACAGTATTTTGGTGATTCCTGTGCAGGAAGCTGAAGAGTATTCTGTAAGCCCACTCTGAACCTTTGCTAAGATTTTATCAAGTCCTTGTTCAAATGCCTGTGAACCTATTTTGGTAGGTGTTAACAGCTAAAACTTTTAGAATAAAAAATGAAGTGGAAATTGAGCATCAGTATTAGACATCCAGCATTTGTAGCTTTGCGGTAAACCCACACATTGTGAAGTTGTGTGTGCCTTTGAGTGAGGTGGTGACAGCAGAAAGAGGACAAGTTTCCCTAAGAGTTTATTTTAACCTGATTTTCTATCCTCTAATGGTTCAGGTGATGGGTCTCATCCGTGTTCCCCTCTATATTTTGCGTGATGGTGTTGGGGGCCTCCCGATGTTCCTCAGCAATAGTTTTATTGGCAATGCCCGGGAGCAGCTCATTCATGCCTTGGATACTCTCCAACTCATGCCAGCGGAACAACTTCAAAAGGCTATCAGGATCGCTCAAAAGAGACATTGAGCCTCGTTGACTCTGGCTGCTGCCTTTTCATTCTGATGGATTTTGGGATGTAATCCAGAAAGAATTTTAGACTTTAGGCATCTTGCAAGGAGAAGAAACTTAGATACGGTCCTTGCTCCAGTTTTCTACCCAGCCATCATTGCTGGTGCTGCTGAATAGCTTGGTACAAAGGTTGGGAGCCTGAATGTGGAATCCAATGATCAGGTTGTTGTATATTTAAAATACGTTGATTGCGTCTCTCTTGCCTAGACGTAGGTAACAAGAATTGAAAGACTTTGACTACTCTTATCTTCACGGAATGTGTTTGTGATCCGACTTCCTACATCCTGCTTGTAGGTGTAAGATTTCTTCCAATCAAACAACACCCTTGCAAAAATGGCTCTGACCTAACTCATCTTCTGTTTTCCAACATTTACTTTAAATGTATATTGTTATTGAAAGCATTCTGAACTTCATGGAAGTTGCATTTACCTTCTCTGCAAAAGCCAACTGCATATATCTGTTGATGGATCGTTACTTCATTATTTCATTGTCAGATTTCCTTTATTTTTTTTATCAGTGCTTAAAGAATGGTTATAACACTTTTGTATGACTCTTGACTCATACATTTTTTTATTAGCTCATAAGGAAATGGCAAGTCACTACAGGAAAACGGGTTTTCTGTCTCATTCCCCTTTTCCAATTCTAGAGATATACTATAAGTGTGGAAATTAGGAAAAGTATGTGTGTGCTGTCATCAAATTGTTGTACTGTCTATATTGTTATACAGGTAGCCCTTGAATTACCACCCAAAATTTCCATTGCTAAGCAAAACAGTTAAGTGAATTTTGCCCCATTTTGCAATCTTTCTTGCCACAGTTAAGTGAATCATTTCAGGTATTAAGTTAGTAACATGGTTGTTAAGAGAATCCGGCTTTGCTCGTCAAAAGGTTGCAAAAAGTGATCAAATGACCTTGGGACATTGCAACCGTCATAAATACATGCCAGTTGTGGAGTGTCTGAATTTTGATCACGGGGATGCTGCAATGATCATAAGTGAAAAGCTTTCATAAGTCACTTTTTTTCAGTGCCATTGTTACTTTGGTCACTAAATGAATGGCTGTAAACTGAGAACTGTCTGTATCCAGATTAGGAATGCAATTTATTGCTTGGAAACAGTGATACTGTGCAGATTTCAAGACATATGCATGAATGAGTGGGGGAGGGCCGTTTTGGTCATTCTGCTGAGTTCAGCATTCCATTAAGGAGCAGAGTGGCAAAGGAACCTGCGAAGTGGGAGTGATGTTTATACACTTCAAGGACCATCTAGTGCAGGGGTTCTCAACCTTGGCAACTTTAAGACTTGTGGACTTCAATTCCCAGAATTCCTCAGCCAGCAAAGTCTTAAAGTTGCCAAGGTTGAGAACCCCTAATCTAGTGGTTGGAACATGGACACCTGTTGCTTGGCTTTCAAAGTAGTCTTTAGACTACAGGTCCTACTTCACACAGAATAGTATGAGATGCTTTGGGATAAAACTGGGCTAGAGAGCTGAGGTGCTGTGGTGGTTAAAGCATTGGACTAGGAGCAAAGATAACCAGTTTCAGCCACTGGTGGTTTAGGGCCAGTTGCTCTCTCCCAGCTTGACCTATTTCACAAGGTGGTTGGGAAAGCTGAGAGTAGAGAGTGCTGCTAAAATACAGAATGAAAGATGGGACACAAGTCAAATAAATACAATTCAGAATGGCTAAATCTTAAAAGAACAAAAGGCAGTGGGTAAAACAGAATACGAAGATGGTTGAAACAATGATAATTTGCAGAGATATGGTGAGGAATAGTGAATGGTTTCAGCAGACATCAGATATAACTATATCTCCTCTTAACTCATGCTTTTAATTTCTTTTGCTTACCATTTCTTAGTTCTTTTCTATGTTTTGCATATTATTACTGAACCCCAACGGGGAATAGTGTGATGCACAGTTATGCATGTATTTGGAGGAATCTTCAGACCAGGATAGGAGTATATGAGAGAAGATATTCTGTTGTTCAGAGGCCAGCACTTTTATCTGAGTGGAAAGAGTAAATGAAATAGAATTATTGATACTGAACGTTAGTACAGTATTGCATAGACGCTGTGACTTCTTTACAATTTATACAAGATTTTTTCTTTTAAAAAACCATAGGCTGGACAGCTTCAAAAAGTCTCATTCTCTTTGCAGTCATGTACATGTAATGAGTGTCTGTATAAATTGAATGAATGAATAAATCTTCAACTACCCCAGACTTGCAGACACGATCTTGACGATGAATCTGGGTTTTTCTTTTGCAGCATGCAGGCTGCACCTCCAGTAGTCATGAAGTGGCTCTTTTCTACAATGGCTTCTGTCCCGTACAAGCATGTCATATTAGATCATGCCATTAACCCATCTAATCCAGCATTCTGTGCTACATGGTGGCCAGCTGGAGGCACTTGAGAGGCTCACAAGCTTGAACTGGAGAGTGAGAGTCCCTTCCATTGTTGATTCCAACAACTAGTGTTGATGGATGATGACTGTGATTTAGGATTTGGTAAACAACCTTCAATAGTAGTAGTTATTGATTCTCCATGAACCTGTCCCCCTTTAGAACCATTCAAACTGACTGTCATTATCATAACTGCCGCCAGTGCATTCACACTAGTTTCCCTGTATAATAAACCTTCACCCAGTCTTCAACCTATCTGCTTCTAGTTTCAGTGGATGACCTGACATTGTCAGAGAAGGGGAAAAAACCTACTTCCTCCCCATATTATGCGTATCATGCATGATTTGTTGTCCTGTCTGTTTAACCTCCTTCATTCCAAGCTAAAATCCTAAGTTTTTCTTGAAGAGGAACTGCTCTAGCTTTCTAATCATAACCTCTGTAATATCATTTATAAAGTGAGATAATCCAAAGTATCCATGTTATTCCCAAATATAGTTTCACCACAGAGTCACGTGACAGAATTGTTATATCAGTAGTTCTAATTAATGCTGATTATTGCAGGCACAGAACTAGCCATTTTAGCAACTACAGATTAGAATAGCATTGAGCAACCCACCATGATGCCAAAGTCCCATCTCCAGCTTAGATCTCATCAGGGAAGAAGTGAAGTTTGGAATGTTGGTATCTAAGTGCCTCATTTTATGCATGCCTCATTTTAAAATTATTTCATCATTCCTTTTTACAAAGGAGTCCTTTTTAAAAATATATTTTTCTTACATTGTGCTTCCGAGTGACTTCTCCCTGGTTGGTATTTGTAATGGATAACTTATTTCATCATTTTGTTTTATAATATTTATTAATATATGAGACTGCAATAAATATATAAGTATTTTATAATAAACACATCACTCCTAGACAGTTTGTGGACTAGCAAAACACTGTGTAATAATCAAAGCTAAGCCTTGGGGAATCATCCTTTGAATGTTAATTTACATCTGTCTTCCATTTGAAATAGCCACTAGGCAAAATTTTACCAGATGCCTAAGTGGATAATTTATGTTGAATATAGAGTTGCTGCCTGCACGCTTTAATTCTGGACCCATAACGTCTGCAGCAACAAAACTCTGCTATTGCCGAAAATGAACAATTCCTCAAGAGTCCTGACTAGAGTATAACTGAAAGGGGTCAGTTACTAAAACTCATTTTTTTAATGAAATGGGTTCTTTTTGACTTGGTTACACTAGTTTTTATTTTGCTTTTCAGCTGGGGATGGATGGGTGGGCAGGTGGAACTAGCAGCTAATGATGGTTTTAAGTGCATGTCCCTGGTGTTTTGTTCAGTAACTGCATTTCACTTTCAAAATGTTTAATGCAACTTGTGTGCAGTATGTGCAAATGCTGCCAGATTTCAGTAGGTAGTTTTTTTTTAACAAATTGTGTATTCTAGAAACATTTTTCAGAAATAAAAGATTAGTACTTGAAGAGTTCCATTTGGTATTCGTCAAATTTACATAATCACCCATAGTTACTAAAAAATAAATATATAAAACAAAACTAAAAGGAATATTAGGCAAAGGGATATTAATACTAATGTAGCTACTTAATAATATTTACAATCTAAATTTTCTCTGGATGCTTACAGCAGTGACTAAAATCCCCCCCCACACTTTCAACCCACTGCAATCTTGTGAGGTAAGTTAACTGTGAAATGGGAGCTTTTTGATTAAGTGGGGATTTGATCCTGTATCTCCCCAATCCATATTAATGCACACATCTCAAAATATGCATGCATTAATCACAATTGCAATAAGAACAGTGATGTGAAAAGTAAGAAAAGTTGCTTCCAACCTCCTTTCTCTGTAATTCTCCCACATTTCCAGTCCATAGGGGGAAAAAAAAACTTGATTGGCCCTGGACAAAATAAACCTAGGTTATTTAGTGATAAACATTTAAGTATTTGGCACTTCTGGATGAAATATGATAGCAAGAAGTCTGTAAATGAGTCAGGAAAGTGACCCTCCTGATGAAGCGAGTTACTGTACAACTCACTGCCTTCCACGTGCCACCTAGACTGCTGGGTATTCAGCAATGTTGAGCAGTGTTTCATTCCCATGCAGGCTGGAGAATTCTGGGAATTGAAGCTCACACATCTTAAAGTTGCCAAAGTTGAGAAACACTGATCTGGATGGCCATGGTTCCTCTGGTATACTGCAGAAGCTCTGCCTTCATCCTTTGTGATCAGGGTTCAAAGAAAGCTTCCACCCACCTTATCTGGAGCTTCAAGGGCCACTTTTTTGTGTGAAGAAAGTCCTTATTCGTGTTATGATTATATGAACAGTTCCTCAGATATGGTGGAATCATTGGTTGAAGGAGAGGGGGCCCTCTAGGGGGAATAAAGCGGTATCCCAGTTTGGAGTTGGTTTGGAGGAGGAAACATCGGAAGTAAAACCTGCTGTTTTCCAAGGAAAGGCAGACAGCCTGGTAAGATTTTTGTAATACAGGTGATCAGCAATAAAATATCTACTTGGGCCTATTCAGGAGTGGTTCTGTTTGCTTGAGCCCAACACCAATTATTCTTAAGCAACTTCCCTTAATGGGCTTTGTGCCTGATGCCAAGGAAGAGACACAAGAAATATTTTCTAGCCTAAAAAGTGAAACTCATTGCAAAGCGTGACTTCTCTTCAACTTCCTCATTTCGCAATGCCTCTTAGTTCCTGAACTCAAGGCCTGATGTCGCAGTTCATCTGCAACACATCTTTCTCCTTCCTGCTCCTCTGGTCCACTGAGGAGTGTGAAAAATAGGGCGCTCTGAATGGGCCTTCTGTCCATCTTTATATATCAAGAACTCCCCCTGCCCCCCCCCCCATGTTATTTAAGCATGTGGTTTTGCAAGTGGAAGCCACATAATCCCAGCTTTGAAAGTGCTTGTTCAGCTTCCTCCAAGTGGGTGGGGTGTTTGCAGTGGACCAACACAGGGTGTAGAATTTAAAGCAAAGGAGCTTTCCGTGCTGGGAAATCCCATTTTTGCACCAGAGGCAACAGCTTCAAGCTTATTCTTGCTAGCTATAGATGATCCTAACAGAAGAGATCAAAGGGTCATAGAAGACAAGACAGGAAATGTGGAACATTTTACTGACACAGCTCATTTTAATTTTCCTTTACATTCTTGATTTGAATCTGATTCAGACAAAGCGGTGTATTTCTTGTTCTTTTAATTTAAAAAAAATACTTGTTGATTGAAAAAAGGACCCTGCTTTTAAATGGACAGGACAAGTTATATTTTAACTATAATCTGCCTTACCTATTTGACCTTACAGATATTATTTAGTGACTGAGCTAAGTACATCTGAATCTTGTGAGTTAAAATAGTGCAAGAAGGCTCCAAGCACCAAACTCCACATATAATTAGCAATGGCCTGTGGATGCAGGTCTCCTGAGTGTTGACACTATATCACTTATACTTTGTTTTATGCCCTATTTTTTTTGCATAGAGCCTTTAATGTAAAGATGACTTGTATCAAGACTGCATAAATAAAAATTCTTTCTGGCTGGTCTGATCTTGCTTATTCCATTCAGGCAGAATAGCATTTGAAAGAGAGAAGCTGCCTGTTTTAGACTAGGCTAGCTATTAACAATCTAAAGTTAGTTACTGGTTTTGCCATTATACTGTATATTAAATATAGCAATGCTTCTCTTACTGTATTTAGTTTATTACTTCTGTTTTCTATTTTGATCAGAAGATGTATTTAGGTGAAGGCAGAAATATTTCTAAGTACAGTAATGTACTTTATGGTTTCATAAACAGGAACTTAGCCCCTGACTTTTTTTGTTTGTCCCATCTTCCATAGGAATAATGCAAAATATGCATATGATATGAAGAACAGGCAACCTTGGTGTCCATAGTGGCATACTTTTGGAATTAGAAGAGCCTCTCAATTATTTTCACAAAATGCTGAGGGAAAATGTCCTTCTTCCTGATGCGGTACACATGACCAGTCACAAAAGACTGATATACCCCAAACTAACTTCCTGGCTCCCAGGTGCCTTCTGCCACCCTTGCACACAATGGCAAATTTCAAAAAGGCTGCAGCCATGATTCAGCTTAATCAATCACCTTTGAGGCCCATGTGGGTCCCAGAGATGTTCTTAGAAATGAAAATGAATTTGAGGCCTGGCATTCTGCCATTTCATTTATTTATAATTCAAGGAGCCTATCAAAAATTAGGTAGTGAGATTGCGGGGTGGATGCCAAGATGATATTCTCAGGCATATATTGGCCAAGAGCACAAGGATGCCCATCTCTGGCCTAATGATAATCTACTTTAGTTAAATACTTCTGCCTTCAGTTGGCTGAAGAAATTTTGTTGCCTGAGGCAAAAGGGATTATGTGCTTCCCATTCCCTTTATTTTCCAGGAAAGAAATTATCTTCCAGGAGAGAAGATATCTTCCAATAATGAAATGGTTTAATTTAAAGGAGGACAGACATAAAGAAACCTGGTTTCCAGCTCCAGTCCCATTCACCACTCTATGCCACAAAGGTCCTCTGTGAAGGTGTTTCTGGAGATATTTAATCATTTATGCAGCTTGAATCAAAGGAGGGAGACTTGCAAGGTAGAAAAAAGAATCTTATTCTATTTTGACACTGGTTTTAAGGTGGTTTATTCCCCCTTCCTTGGGAGTGCAAAATTTTATCCAGTGCAATAACTCTGAACCTCAGTTTCATTGTAAGCTAAGATTTATATACTATGATTTATAGAGCAAGCCATAGGGGCCTGGTTCACAAATAGTGCTGAGACATAACAGATGGTTCTCATACCACGCTAAGCCAGAAATCAAATACCTACTCTTGGCATGATGCTCTAATTATTATAATTATATTTAAGGGCAGCAGTAGGTATCCTAGATAGGTTTCTCAAGCTTTTCCTGTTCCTCCTCCTGTTTGGTCAGTGCACTGATACAAGCACAACAGTTTTGCTCACTCTTGTATGTACAACCCTCTAAATCTGTCCTCTTGCAACCATGAAGCATCAGAGATCTTCCACGGAATATGTGGTTTTATTCCAAGTTATAGCCCTCAAGGCCAACTCCATATGACTAATGTACTGTTGTTATTTCTTTGAAAAGGGGGAGACTCATGATGACCATTGTATTTGCTTGGAAATAGGCGATGCAGCAGCAGGAGGAGGAGGTGGTGTACTGTAGTTATTCCAACGCAATTCGCAGAGGAGGGTGCAATCTGGTGGTGCAACAGTCGCCGCTGGCGTTTCTTCGGTTGCTGTTGACTTCTGTGCAGTCCAAGCGCTGGAGAGAGTGACACAAAGCCTTTGGCTCCAGCCCTGGACTAGAGCGCCTGGCACCCGGGGGCTGATTGTGGCTGGCACGAAGAGGAGAGGAGGGGAAGCCGGAAGGCAGCGGGTTAATCCCGCCGCTCCAGCCCCAGCTTCTCCTGTGGGGAAGGGAACCAGAAGAGAAGGGGGCGGTGCCTCGTCCAGGAGCGCGGCACACCGCGCCGCATCTCCCGTGCGCATCTTGCAGGCGAGCGGTGGCGGCCCTGCTGCGCCCTGCCACAACCCGTCGAGATGAACGCGCCGGGGAAAGCGCGCCGCGAGCGAGGCAGCCTGGCCGAATACGAGAACCAAGTGAAAGGTGAGCTCGTGGTTGGGGGGCGGCGGCGAGGGCGCCCAGTGGGGGTCGCGGTGGGGCGGCTGCTGGAGTGGGTGGGGCTGCCCGAGCGGGAGACTCAGAACACAGTGACCGGAGGGCGAAGTGGAGAGCTGCCCAGTTGCCTGCAGCGGGCGAAAGGGGCGGGGCTGCGTATGAGGGGATAGGGGCGCACTGTCTGCACGGGTACCGGAGGGGGGGGCGTGCTTGGGGAACGCCACTGCGCTATGGTAGCCAGGGAGTGGGGGGAGGGGGACGGCAGAAGCGGTCCTCCGGTGCTGGACATTTCCCTGCTTGTGCAGGTGGTAACTGCGGTGACAACGGCGCGGTGGCCCTCTCACTTCCCCTCTGCCTGTGAACTTGTAGGCCTGGGTGATCCAAGGCACTGTCTGCGGGAGCCAGGAACCCCCTTTCCGCTGGGGTGACTGCCTTGTCAAGGATCATTCTCCTTGTGGGGATCCATTGCGGCTGCGTTTTTATTGCTGGCAGACGAATGCGTTGGCCCACCACCCCTCCCCGCCCCTGAAACCTAGAAAAATGTGACCCAGATTTTTCAACCCAGATAATATTATTGCTGGAGGTGGTAAAAAAACGAAGCAAAAGCTATGATACCGGTTTTTTAGGTTCCAGGAGCATGGACATGCTCTCACAGATAAAAGATGTGGGGTTATTGGTTCAGGACTTCATGTGAGGCTCTAAATACGCCAGATTGACAGGAAAAGAAAAGATCCCTGGAGTCTTTGAGTCCCAACAACCTCTCTCTGTAAAATATTAATTTCCACTTCCCATCCGAAGACACCCTTGTACAGCAAAGCTGTTGATTATAATGCAACATCCCCTCTTCAAGGTTCCGGTTGTTCAACTTCCTCTCTGTTGTGACTGATCAACCAGCAACAATTCTGCCTCTGCCCCATTCATCTGCAGCTTCTCTCCCTCCCCTCCCCAGCGCATGGCACCTTTCTGAACATGCCTTGGCTTGTTGTGTATAACAGAAGCTTCCACTGAATACCAGAGGGCTTTGGTCCAGCAGTCTGGGTTCACAGTCTTTACTATAATTTAACCAATCGACACACAAAATCTTCTAAGGCATTTTAGTATTTGTGGAAGAAAGAAGAGTGGCCCCACTTGGGGACCCCCCTCATTGAGACAACTGAGTGTGTGCATGGGAGTATATGCTCAGTTTCAATAAGGAGCAGCTGTACAAGAGGATAGTGCTCCATTTTAATGCAATTTGCATAGGATATTATTCAGTGGATATTATGTTGTGAAGCAGACCTCTCTCTCTTATTGGTGGCAAAGCACCATTGATGGCATTGAAGCAGGGCTTTGGGACAGACACCCAGGGTCCCACTGAACAGGGAGTTCCAGCAGGAGGTCCTCTAAATGCAACAGGGCTGACTTACGACATTTTGATTTGAATAAGTAATATATATTATGAACCAAAGGAACAGGCTATAAAACTGTACATCCATTAAGCTACCTTACTGTATCCCTGATTACTTAGCACATAACATACAGATTTGCTTTATTGTTCGGATATCTCTGCCTGCTGCTAGGCTAAATTTTCTCCTCCAGAAGTCCGATTACCCTGCTCACTACAATAATACTCCTCCTAAACTTTACAAGATTGGATGCACGGTACTATGCATAAAGGAGAAACAGAGCACAAATATATTTAGACACAAATAAATTTATGCTTTCTTTCCTTTTCCTGGGTTTCTGCTAAAAGAAGCAAACAGCAATAACTGTGACAGGGATCTTGGAGTCCTACTGGACAGTCACTTAAATGTGAGCCAGCAATGTGCGGCAGTTGCCAAAAAAGCCAATACAATCCTAGGCTGCATTAACAGTGGGATAGAATCAAGATTATGTGAAGTATTAGTACCACTTTATAAAGCCTTAGTAAGACCACACTTGGAATACTGCATCCAGTTTTGTTCATCATAATATAAATAAGATGTTGAGACTCTGGAAATTGTGCAGAGAAGAGCAACAAAGATGATTAGGTGACTGGAGGCTAAAATGTATGAAGAACAGTTGCAGGAATTAAGTATGTCTAATCTAATGAAAAGAAGGACTGGGGTGACATGATAGCAATGTTCCAATATTTGAGGGGCTGCCACAAAGAAGAGAGAGTCAACCTATTTTCCAAAGCACCAGAAGGCAAGAAAAAAAACAATGGATGGAAACTAATCAAGGAGAAAAGCAACCTAGAACTTAGGAGAAATTTCCTAACAGTGACAACAATTAAGCTGTGGATGCTCAGTCACTGGAGGCTTTTAAAAAAAGACTGGACAGCCATTTGTCTGAAATGGTATGGGGTCTCCTGCTTGAGCAGGGGGTTGGACTAGAAGACCTTCAATGTCCCTTCCAGTTCTGTTATTCTGATCTATTATTCTGCCCTGAAGCAGAAGGTGATTTACCTACTTCAGAAGCACTTCTGAAGATCAGTGTAGGAGCTTTTGAGTGTGGAAAATACCCCTGAGGAGGGTTTGGGATGCTTTCACCATGAGGCTTAGTTCACTGGATTTTGCTGATATGCTGACTTTGGGGTTACAGATGGCATGCCCCTGAAACAGGAATAGCCAGTGTGGTAGTCATGGGTTCCAACATGTCAAAGAGCATCTCCATTATGTTCCTTCAGGTTTACTTCCTCACTTGACATTTTCAAAGGTTCTCTTAAATGGGAGACTGGAGTGACAAAGCAAAATGCTCTCATGTCATATTTATCTCCAAGAATGGCATTCTTTACAAGTAAAAAAGTAGGTGTTTGCTGCCTATTGCTTTATTTGAAAATGTGATAACTTTGCTGCTCTTTTTTTTTTTTAAGAGATGCTGGGGTGATAGAAAGGGCTTTACTAGTTTCCATTCCTGGAAACTAGAGGCAGTGGCTGAATACAAGCTGACTTTTTCAATTTTAGATGTGCTGCTTTGGGTCTGGTTGTGTATCTTCTTCTCAGCCCTTTTAGAAAATGGACACAGCAACATAAATACATCCAGTGGCGCATTGAATGCAGACCGTTTGAACCCAAATAGTCTAGCTTTAGACCAGATGTCAGATAGATCCAAATGTAGGATACGCTGTGTTTTCCCATGAGGTAGAATGAGGTTGTTGTTTCAGGCCATTCATTCAATGCTGTGTGGAAGGAAGCAGAAGGTTTATTTAATTTATTATTACAAAGGTACTTTTACTACCAGAGGGAGAAGCACTTGTGGAATGTTCTGCTTTAATAACTTCACCTCTGGGGGCTCTGTGCTTTCATTAAGGATAGAGGCCATATTTGCTGTTCTGCCTCTGGCAGTGCTGTAAAATATTTGGGGCCTACAGCAAGTTAACTCATTATTTCAAGATGAATATGAAGCTAGCTAAGCTGCAATAGTAGGGCATACTGCCCCTTGAGTGTGCTGGAACACATCTCCAACAATTCCTAATAGGACATTGTTTGGCCATATTGACTGGGAGTTATGGGAGATGTAGTGCAACACATCTGGAAGGTACCAGGTTAGGAGATAGTGGGAGGTGAGTCTTAGTGAACTGTAGTTTGCCCTGAGGGACGTGAGGTCTGGATCCCAGATCAGCTGGAGAGTCAATAGGGGTAGCTTAATCTGTTTGAACCACCATAAAAATATGAAGGCAGGTATATCTTAATAAATAAAATCCTTGCAATTGCATTACTAAGGTATCCTTTTTTAAACAAATTACTTTCTAAAGAACAAGACAGTTTACAAGAGAAGAATAATACAGTATTGCAAGTAGTCCTTGATTTACGACTGTTTAATGACAGTTCAAAGTTAATGATGGCTTCAGAAAAAGCGACTTACAACTCTTGGAAGATCCCTAGAGTCACATGATTGCATTTTGGGTACTTGGCAATTGGCTCACATTTGTAACCAGCTGCAACATCCTTCAGTGACTTGATCATAGTTTGTTGCCTTTTCTGCCGATTTCTGGCAAAAAACACCCCTTGGGGAAGCTGAGTTCCCATAACAACAACTGCAGTAAAAATTGTCATAAAATTGGCTCTGACTTGACTTAACAATCGTAATGACTTACAATGGAAATTCCAATCCCACTTGCAGTCATATGTCGAGGACTGCCTGTAGCTGTGTTCGGGTGAAGATTTGAGCCATGTTATAAATCAAATTATTTGCAGGCTCTTGAATGCCTGATTCCTGTATTTGCTAGTGCAATTAATATAGATTATTTTCATTGTCTTCCCTATGCCCACTTCGGCTTTGTGCCCTGTCCTGTTGCTGAATCAAGACCCTTGCATGGGGGTGGGGAATGGCCTGATGTCACTGCCTTCCTTTTTCTCTCCAGTCAACTAATTTTCCCTTCTCCCTGTTCCCAGCTGAGTTTTCTCTCCCCACTGAGTATAGCTTCCGAGTTGTCAGTTCTGATTTTTCAGAGGCTTTTGTGCTGGGGTGGGGGAAGGGCTTTATCCATTTCTGTGTCTCTTCACTCTTCTGTCTTGTTTCTGTTGATAAAGCTGGTAGATAAAGCAGATGTGTCCACCCTGCCCCCCCTTTCCTTATTTGCTGGCTCCTTTTTTAATTCCCCCATCCCATTAAGCAATGGACTTCCAGCACCCTGGGATCTGACATGGATCATGGTTTTGAATTCTAGGCTGAGTGTTGGTGGAAGAAATTCATTTTTAATTTTAATTTTATTTTTTTTTAAGTGCATTCTTACTTCTTCTGCTTTACTAAAACCTGTTCAAGCCGAATCAGGGCACATTGAATGTTTTCTTCCTGGACACATATTATTCTCTTCTCGTTATTTTGGACTCTCGTATTTTTAATGCTGTATATTACACAGCAACCTTTGATGAATTTGAGTGAGATGGGTGACATTCAACCAATCAATATGTGCACATGTACCTTGTGATATGAAGAGCAGACGCAAGATACATTGCTCAGAAATGTAATTCCCTAATCACCTGATAATAACTAGCATCTAAAGCTGACTTGCAATTTCAGCAGGCATTGATTTCTCAGACATTTTCGTGTATAATCTCACACTTTCAAAGGGCTGGAAGCTGAATTTTGCACTCAATACCACTGTCTGCATTGTTCCTACACACTTTTCTAGAATATTTGCAGCATATGACGATGTCTCTTGTAGGGCAACCCCCCCACGCTGCCTGCTGAATGATGCTTGTGTGTTTGTACAGTGCATTCAGAAAATATTCAAACCCCCTTCACTTTTGTCAATTTTGTTACGCTGCAGCCTGATTGTTGAAATTCATTTTTTTTCTTGTTAATCTACACTCAGTACCCCATAATGATAAAATGAAAACAGAATTCTAGAAATGTCTGTAAATGTATTTTAAAAAACCTGAAATATCACATTGGCATAAGTATCCAGACCCTTTGCAACAACATTTGCAATTTAGCTCCGGTGTGCCCCCCCCATTTGTCTTGATGTTGCTGCCATATTTCTACACCTTGATTGGAGTCAACCTGTGGTAAATTAAATTGGACATGATTTGGAAAGGCACACATTTCTCTATAGAAGGCCTCACAGCTGACAATGCATACTGTAACAGAGCAAAAGCCATGAGGTCAAAGAAACTCCTGCAGAACTCAGAGTATTATTGTAAGACACAAATCTGGGGAAGGCTACAATAAAATTTCTGCTGCACAGAAATTTCCTGCAGAGCACAGTGGCCTCCATAGTTCTCAAATGGAAGACGTTTGGCACAACCAGGACACTTCCAAGAGCTGGTCGCCCAGTCAAACTGAGCAATTGGAGGAGAAGGGCCTTAGTAAGAGAAGTGACCAAGAACCTGATGGTCACTCTGAGCTCCAGAGATCTTGTGGAGATGGGGCAGAATTCCAGAAGGCCAACCATCACTGCAGCCCTCCAACAATCTGGGCTTTCTGGGTGAGTGGCTAGACAGAAGCCTCTCCTCAGTGCAAAACACTTGCAAGCCTGCTTGGAGTTTGCAAAAAAGCACCTGAAGGACTCTCAGACTGTGAGGAACAAGATTCTCTGGTCTGATGAAACCAAGATTGAAATGTTTGGCCTCCATTCTAAATGTTATGTCTGGAGGAAACCAGGCACTGCTCATCACCTGCCAAATACCATCCCAGCAGTGAAGCATGGTGGTGGCAGCATCATGTTGTGGGGGTGTTTTTCAACAGCAGGGACTGGGAGACTGGTCAGGGTTGAGGGAAAGCTAAATGGAGCAAAGTACAGGGATATCCTCATGAAAATCTGTTCCACAGCACTCAGGACCTCACATTGGCCAAATGTTCACTTTCCAACATGACAACGATCCTAAGCACAGGAATGGCTTAGGGACAACTCTGTGAATGTCCTAGAGTAGCCCAGCCAGAGCCCTGACTTGAACCCTATTGAATATCTCTGGAGGATCTGAAAATGGCTGTCCACCGACAGTCACCATCCAACCTGATTGAGCTTGAGAGGAATTGCAAGGAAGAATAGCAGAAAATTCTCCAGTCCAGTGTGCAAAGCTTGTTGCATACCTAAAAAGACTCAAGACTGTAATTGCTGCCAAACGTGCTTCATCAAAGTAATGAGTGAAGGGTCTGAATACTTAGGCCGATGTAATATCTCAGGTTTTAAAAAAATAAATTTACAGACATTTCTAAAATTCTGCTTCCACTTTGTCATAATGGGGTACTGAGTGTAGATTGATGAAGAAAAAAAAAATGAATTTCAACCACTGTAAAATCAGGCTGAAGCACAACAAAATTGACTAAAGTGAAGGGGGTCTGAATACCTTTTGAATGCACTATATGTTGTATATAAGTCATACTTTGCAAGTGAAATAAGGAAGTGTAGGTGTATGTTACACACACACACACACATACACACACACACTTATATTTCTATCATCTATTGTCTCTATCTTCTTTCTAACTCCCTCCCCCCCCCGCCATCCCTACCTACCTACCTTGTGTTCCCTGTTGTTAATTGTTATGCTAGCTCTCCAGATGAATTGTTTACAAGCCTATTTCAGTGTAAAGATACATGAAATCAGTGTGAACTCCATTTAGCACTGTGCCACTGCATGCAACTTGGATTACATTCTCTGATGTTCATCAGCCAATAGAGTTGTCAAAGAGAACATGACAAGCTATGGGACTCTTAATGCGTCTCTCTCTGCATTTCTTTGCGCCCCAGAAGAAATGGAAGATCTTTGAAATGGTTAAAGTACATTTTCTAATATATGATAGTTGAGTATGTGCAGGGCATCTGAATACAAAATACTAATTTTTACATTAGTATGCTCATGCCATTGACAAACTATGAGCATGACATGAAAAGGGCACAGACATTCTTTCCCTTTTTCAATTTATAGGAATGATTGTTCAGTAAGAATGGGCTTCCTTCTTGCATAGGTTTTGAAGCCATGGTTTCTCTTTATGTAGGTCTAGGCTACTTGTCATGATACTCAATTATATACTATATTCATGCTTGCTGGAATCATTGAGAAGCAATGTTTAACATTCAGCATTGTTATGTAATTTAATAAGCACATATCCAATTTTGCTCCAAGGTGTGGCTTTTGGATAGCTTGATTGTAATAGTATGATCTTCATGCAATTTGTGCCTCTCTACATCAAATCCAACTTGATTTTGCTTTTGATTTTACCTTGGTATATGTCATATTCTGTTTTTATAGCTGTCATTAAGTGAATTACTAGCCTTGATTTTTAGACTATTACACAGATTTATGGTTCTTACCTAACACTATTGTACCAAATTGGGAGGGGGGTGCTGTAGATGGGAAGTAACATGCAGAAATGTGATAGTATTCTTTAAAACTTCTGTTTCCTAAAAAAGTTAGCTTATTGATAAATTATGAGAAACAGTCCTGGCATGAAATTAAGAGGGGCTGTAGTCCAACTTTTTCTAACCTTACAGTGGATATAAAAAGTTAAACAATCCTGTTAAAATGCCAGTTTTAATTTAATATAACACATATACTGTACAATTCAATTGAAAAACAAACTAAAATTGTTTCGGGAAAAGAATAACAATAAAAAATTTGCAATAATGTGTTTAAGTGTGCATGCCTTTTTATAAGTAGGGATGTGGCTATGCCCAGAATTAACCAATCACATTCAAACTGATGTTAAATAGTAATAGTGCACAATTAATTTGACTCTGATCAAGCCCATATAAAGTTCAACTGTTCTAGTAGGATTTTTCTGACATTTACTCAGTTGACTCTTACAGCAAAAGCCCTGGCCTGCAAAGAGCTAACAATGCATGAAAAGCATCTCACACACCTCCAAAACCAGTATCCAAACTCTGTTGCTTTCCTTGGCAAATGAGAAGAATCAACTGGTATTAACTGACCTCCAACAGCAATCCTATGGTTAAAGAGAAACCATTTTGCATATAGAGAATATGTGTTGGAAAAATTAATTAAAAATTAATTGCCTGTTGACCTGGATGGAAGAGATCATAGATCATGTGGTTAATTTGTGAACAGATATGTATTGGTTCCATAAAACTAAAGACACTACTAGTTTGTTAAATAGTAGTTGCATTGGTAATATTTACCGCTTTAGAACAAGAAGAATTCTTGATGACAAGAATTCATTGAACTGATATAACATTAGTTTATTTCTTCATTTTGGAAGCAGATGAAATGATCTTAAAACATCACGGATTTTAACTTGAAGGAAAGATTCCTAGATGTGTGTTGCAGTAAACGAAGAACAAATGGCATTTATTTTGAGAGCTTTATTTGTTGCTATGATGAGAAAAGGGAAGGCAACCAATTAAGTCTGTCATTTCAGCTTGGTTGATTGCAGGAAATTGAGGGGTTTTTTTGCAAATAAATTGCTCATCATCATCTACAAGAAAAAGAGATTCATCATGTTAACTTTTATGTTTGGAATACTTTTAGCACATAATGTCATGAAGTAATTTACATATTTCATTTAAGAGGTTTGTCTATGATCTATGATAGTGGTTCTCAACCTGTGGGTCGGGACCCCATTTGGGGTTGAACGACCATTTCATGGGGGTCGCCAAACAACGCAGTCCGCCATTTTTGCCCCTTTTTCCTTAGCTGTGCTACTCCCTTTTATTGTATTGGCTTTTGAAAGCTAATAGAATAGACTCTCTTGAATAGAGTCTAATTCTATTGGCTTTCAAAAGCCAATAGGAATTGTCCAGGCTGTCTCTGCCCTGCTGAGCCCGCCAAAAGTCCCATTCTGCAAACGGCGCTGCACCAGTTGAGTAGTCCTCGACTTATGACAGGTTGAGTAGTCCTCGACTTACGACTGGTTGGGGGTCGCGGCATTAAAAAGGTTGAGAACCACTGCTCTATGAGATTCTGATTTTTTTTTTAAAAAAAAACATGTTGGTACCAGTAATAGATATAAAAATATGCTCTCCAAGATTTTGTCACTCTCAAAGACAGAGACTTTCTTCCCAGGACTCAATTCTGCACTATCACACTCATATCACAGAGTAATCTAGGGAAGGGTTGCCTAAGGAATAAGGATGAATAGGCATTGCCCTAGGATACCAAAACGTAGGAGGCACCAATACCAGCCTGCCTTCCACATCATTCTGATCTTCACATTGATGGGAAGTATGCTATCAATTAATGTCAGTTAAGTACCACACGCCCTTGACACAACACTGCCCTCCAGCAATCCTGCTGTCCAGATTAGTTACTCTTTTGCTAATGCCACTCCCAAGTTTGGCTTCCTGGGATGGGGAATCAAGACCTATTCAGGAAAAAAAAATATTGACAAGCAACCATAAGGAGGTTCAAGAAGAACTTAAAAAGAGAAAGCGTTTGCATACAAACATAAATACCAGTTGGGACAAAGGGGCTAGAAATGAAAGATTAAGTCTAACCAGTGGGAAGAAAAGAAATATCCTCACTCACCTTTTGCATGATTGGCTTAATAAACAGAAGGTAGGAAACTGACTCAGCATGGCCAGGCTAAAGCCCAGGAACAGTTCACAAGTTACAGGTCCAGCATATGGCCCTGTACTAGGAAAGATGGAGAGAGGATTCTCCCCCAGGTAGCATAAATTAATATCCTGGGGTTTTGTATGGTAAAATAGTCCTTACCCTGTCTCTAACCTACCCTACAATTTAATGGACCCTTTGCCATGTGCTGCTTGACCTTAAATGCTGAGCAGTTCTTGGTTGCTGACTTAATTGCAATCTTTGCCTTAAAAAGTCCGGCTCTCAACTGCTCCCACCTCAATTACTGCTTCACATCATAGACTGATAGTGGTATTTATGCCACCTTTGTACCATCATGTAAGCAGAGAATAGAGGGATGCCCTACTTCCATCCTAATTCTTTTCCTACTCAGAATCCCATTCCTGAGGCAACTGAAGCCAGATCATACATGGTATTTGTATGAGTCAAGATTTCAGTCTGTCTCTCTCATGAAGCAACTAAGAGATAATCCCAGTGTGGTATTTTGAATACAGAAGTTGCTTATCTCGTAGCATGTAAGGGGAGAGGAGCCTCCATAGTCCCATGAATTGCCAGTGATGATGAAGAATCTAGGAATGTTCTGGTGGTGATTCTGGTGGTGATAAAAAAAGGGGTGAGATGGATTCCTTGCCTATGGAGATGCAGCTATGACTTTCTGCAGCAGAATTTGGGCCTGAATATAGAGAAAAGTTTGCAAAGAAAAGAGGAAAGTCCTCATGTCTCAGCCTCACCATTCACTGGAAGTAGAGAAGACTGCCTTGATTGCGGTTGTTGTGAAAGAGTGTTGGTGCTATGGTAAAAGGACTCCTGAACATTGCCTGGTGTTTACCAGAAGTTAGCTTGTCTATCTGTTCTTTCTCTATGTGTGGTCTGGCAGAACACAGTATAGTTTAGATAAAAGACCCAAAACAGTGGGGACCAGATGATATAGAAAACTGTAAAAGCCATTTGTATTAGTTATACTACCTAATTGTGCCATTTTCAAATAAGTCAGAGGGGGAAACTGCAGAATCCAAGAAGTGGTGGAGTTCCCATCCATCCAGAGGAAACTTAGCAGCATTTCTACAGCACTTTTTTCTCTAGCAGGAACTGAGCCTATAGTTTGTTGGCTCAGCTTGGCTTTGAAAGCCCCATAGACACTTCCTTAGGGATCAATTTTGCTAATTTCTGGATTTGTTCTTTGCTTCCTTACCTGTGTGTTTGCTGTGTCCAGATACTTCTTGACTCCTGAAGGTAGCCAGAATTTGGTCTTGGACACCTGTTTCTGTAAGACTCAAGGTATTGTTAGGTACGGTGCCTATTTACTGTTCTATGCTTGTAATTTCATATGAGAGTTCTTAAGATGGCTGTTTGCAAAGAAGCACTCTCTGTGTGTATAATTTTTTCTCTCTCTCATTATCAGACTTTCTGTTTATGAGCTCTGATGATCCACAACATGCAGGCAGAGAAATCCTCTTACCTAAGTGGTACAATCTGTGGAATTTATGGATGCCAGAAGAGCATCTGAAATTCTGCTGTAAGGTGTCTATTGTTTCCTTAATCTCTTAAACTTGCAAATAAGAAGTGCAGGATTATTTCTGCATTATATTTCTTTACCCTCCTTCTGGAAATAATATATGTCAGGACTTATCTCTTACTTGTATACAAGAAAATAATAGCAGAGAATCCCTAAGTGTATCCAGAGAACATTTTTCACGCTACTAAGAAATGCATCCCAATCCTCTTTCAATATAAATCTCTTTGTATAAACTACAATGGGGAAATCAGGGCCCCCAAATCAAAGAGGGAAGTGTCTGCTTTCAATTATTTACTGATCCTCTTTTTTCATCCCAGCTGTAATGTGTTGCATCCTTGTGAATTCTCTTCTTGAAGGGAGTTGTGAAACTGACAGCATTTTTAAAGAAGTCTCTCAATATTGCCTCTAAAAAGATGCTGTCTTAAGACTCTTACATCATGTTTTTGAAGATCCTAATAATAGAGGGCTTGTCAGGAGATAACTGGTTTGCATACTGATGTAGAGTGCAAATGTTTAATTTATGTTTAGTTTATATTTTGTTAACAAACCTGGAAGTGTTTCCTATCTGGGGTGTTTCATTATTTAATTTTCCAGTGAATAACACGGCTGAAAAGTGTATGAATATATTCTGTTTTCTGACCAAATAGATATTACATAGATGAATTATTGAATTATTGCAGAAGCACACAGTAGTTTTTGTACAGATGTATAGGTAGTCCTCAACTTACAACCACATCTGAGCCCAAAATTTCTGTTGCTAGGTGAGACATTTGCTAAGTGAATTTCCCCCCATTTTGTCTCCTTTCTTGCCACAGTTGCTAAGTGAATCCCTGCAGTTGTTAAATTAGCGACAGTAAGTGAATCTGGCTTCCCCATTGACTTTGCTTGTCAGAAAGTCGCAAAAGCTGATCACATGACCCCGAAACACTGCAGTTGTCATAAATATGAACCAGTTGCTAAGCATCCAATTTTTTATCATGTGACTATGATGCTGCAATGGCCGTAAGTGTGAAAAACAGTCATAAGTCACTTTTTTCAGTGCCATTGTAAACTTTGAATGGTCACTGTTGTAAATTAAGGATTACCTGTATTTATTCTTGCCATAAGTAACTTTGAGTTATAAAAACAGATGTCAATTCATAACAGAAGCTGAATGAAAATAATACTAAATGGACTGCTCTCTGTGCTAAAAACTCATTCCCCCATTTATATTGTCTTTCCTTTTTAAGTAGTAAAATTGATGAAAAGATCTTTTATATTTTAAAAATTCACACCATGGTATTAAAAATACCGAGTGGTTCATTCACTAAATCATGAGGATTGATAATTCAATATCTACTTAGTGTGACCACCAGAGAAGATTACGCTCAGTCTAAAAGCAAGATTGCAAATGAATTCTTTGCTTTGGAAACTAGATAATAACTTCTTTGATAGAGAGAAAAGCTACAGTAACTGAATGGGACTCCATGTTGCCATGGTCCTCCTTTCAGCTTTTCCTAAAACCATTATTTATTCAGCAGTGCTTATATCCAGCCTGCATCCTAGTGGACACTGGGTGGCAAAAAAAACCCTTGTAAAAATAATAAAACAAAGCAAGGAAAATAATTGCAGCTATTATAGTAATAATAAATTAATAGGTGAATAAAATTGCCAAATCCGGTCTCAATATCTGACTGTGCAACGAACCATAATACAATAATATAATGAAATGATCATGTCATACTCACATATCTCTGGCCTAACAATCAATTTGGAATAATGGCTTCCAGAAATAGATTTCATCTCTCTATGAAATGGAAAAATTGCAAGAGCCACATAACTCCATAGCAAGAAGGTTCCAAAGAATGGGGCTGCCACAGAGAAAGTCTGTTTTTTCACTTACATCTCTTGAAGGAGAATCCTTTAACAGGCCTTCTCTGTGTGTCTGAGCCAGGAGAGAAGATTTTGTTCTAGTAAGGCATTGCCTGATGTAGGATCTAGGAGAACTCAGCACAGCCAAATTGGCTTGGCCAACTTGCCATAGACAACTCACTGCGGGAAAACTTGTGGGACAAGAGTTATGCTAATATCAAAAAAATGAGGGAATAGAGTCATTTAAAAAAAGAATGTAAATGGAGGGACAAAATGAAATGTGAATGACAGAAATTACAATATTTTTTAATTATTTTAAACAATTGAATTGTTGAATTGTCTCTCAGCAAGTTGTTTCACAGTGAGTTGGCCATGGCGAGTTGGCTGCACCAAGTTGTCCCATTCCGCCTGTGGTATCCTGATGTTGCATCAAATAACACTTTGATTTAGGCCTGGAAACCGCATCAATAATAAATGCAAATCAGAATTGGTGTTACTTGACATTGGCAAGATTATCCCACAGCTAGTTTATAATAATAATAATAAAGTTGGAAGGGACCTTGGAGATCATCGAGTCCAACTCCTGCTCAGGCAGGAAACCCTACACCATTTCAGACAAATGGCTGTCCAGTCTCTTCTTAAAAACTTCCAGTGTTGGAGTGTTCACCGCTTCTGGAGGCAGGTTGTTCCATTGGTTAATTGTTCTAACTATCAGGAAGTTTCTCCTTAGTTCTAGGTTGCCTCTCTCCTTGATTAGTTTCCATCCGTTGCTTCTTGTCCTGCCTTCAGGCGCTTTGGAGAATAGCCATATATTTTGTACCAGTTGCAACATCCAAATCATCTTGAAAGAGAACTATCTCCACATATATTACACTATAGTAGGCAACTGAGTGATAATCAAGATGGGATTTACTTTCGGTGGGCATCCTGATCCAGGTATGGTTGCAACTGATGTGTCAGTCAAAGCTGTGTGAAGGGTCTCTGGTCACGGCTTTCAGCTGCTACTGAAGTAGCTGCTTTGGGTTCAGGAAGACCCACAAACCAACATTTTCAGGAGGAGTGCAACTCCCACCAGAGCAATGTTTTAGGAAAACGGTTCCAACCTAAGATGAGTTACCGAAACTCTTGTTCTCCAAACCTTCTTCTCTGCTATAATCTGTGCTTCACTCTCAGAAATGCGCTGTCAGATGGGGGAGCAAGTCCGAGGTCTTGACTCTCAGGCAGAGAGTCGGCAACAGTTGCTCCAAGATGTGGCTGACTTCCTGCGCCGGAAGGCTGAAGTGGAACAAGAATATTCCCGAGGACTTGAGAAATTGTCTGAACGCTTCTCGGCTAAGATACGTGGCTCCAAGGAGCATCAGAATTTCAGGTTAGAATTTTTGGATTCTTCAGAGAGTGTTGAGAAGGAACTTCTGCAGAGACAACTTGAGAGTGGTGATTGCATGGGAAAAAGCTGGAAAAAAAACATTAGAGACATTATTGAACAGTGAGTTTCAAGAGTTTGACCCTTGGAGTTTCCTGGCAAGGTCTTTACAAGGGTTTGTTTTGTGTGTAAGTTAGTGCAGTGGTGATTATATATATCTTATTATACATGAGTCATTACAGCAAGGAGCTATACAGGAAGAAATAGAAAGTTCATGAATTGGTGACTAGTAAGCCTTGTTGTAATGTTTCTTATTAGCCCAGTTTCCTGTGGGTGTGCCTAGGTTCACGCGTCATCCCTGCCCCTTCTCCTTTTTGTTAGAAAACTGATTAATCTTTCCCAGACTTCCAATCTCTTGGGAGAGCTAAAGATATGGGATGCACTCCCTTTTATAATCCCTTTGACCTTTTACATATTCTTCAGTCAATACCCCAATTCAGTTTTAGTGGAGCAGGTTTCATAACCCATGAATTAGTTTCATACTTCTGATAGAAAACTCCTGGGGTTGACTTTTTTGTCAATTAATGTGGACCCTCCGCTTGGGAATATTTCATAAAGAAAATTGAAAGTACAACAACATTGACCTGTATTTTATGTAACAGCATATGAAAACCATGATTGCTTAAAAAATATTACAAAAAAATCCCTGGATATTTGAAGAGTAATAGTAGGAGAACAGGTTGAAACAGATGTGGTGCTTAACATGAGGTGCTGATCATACTGACAGAATATAGCACCCATATAGTGGCAGTAACGGTAATTTTATTTGCCATAAGCTTATAATTAAGTGCACTACAAATATAGAATAAAACATTGATTAATACTTTAACATAATTATAATTGATTAGAATATCATAATATACAAGAAGGATCTCCAAATGTAAAGGTCCAGAGTATATAATAATACCAATCTGTATTCATTTACCTGTCTTAGGCAAGAAAGCCAGGTGAGTGACACTGAGCCAGTTCCTCAATCCTAGCCCTGTGAAGAAGGCAATGGCCATTTCCAAAATCTTACCAAGAAAACTGCAGGGGCTTATTTCACTCTGCTTGGTTCTCATGGATGGGAGCCTCCTCTGAGAAGTTAAGCAGAATGTATCAATCATATCCATGAAATACCGTTTCTCAAAAGCAATTTTGATATTGCTAAGGAAAGCTAGATTTTGCTTATTTTATTTTTAAAAAAATATTTCTGGAGGTGGTCACCAGTAGAGAAAACAACTGATGGGATGGCCGATGATGGGTTGCTAATGAAAGGGCTGATGGCAGGGGTTAAGACTTTCTATATCAGGATGATTAATGACATTATCTGCAACTAACTTTGTGTGACGCTACATTATATTTAACAATTTATCCCAGAGGATACAAATGCTTCATATTATGACTAGATTGGAAGCCAGTTTGGTCTAGTGGTTAAAAGACCATAAGTTCTAGTCCTGCCTTAGACATAAAAGCCAGCTGGGTGGCCTTGGGCCAGTCACTTTCTCTCATCTCTGGGAAGTAGAGGCAAACCACTTCTGAAAAATCTTGCCAAAAAACTGCAAGGATTGGTCCAGGAAGTCTCCAAGAATCAGACACAATTGAATAGAAGGAAAAAATGACTAGGTTACTTCAGCAGCAATACTTGGTTTGATGCACCAGTGCAATGTTAGCACATGAACGGCACCTCTCCTTTTTACGAGGAAAATATGTGTAGATGCGTAGTTCCAACAATAGGTTGAACATAGAAGTTGAGCAGCAGGAAGAGTGAAAGATGCCTAAATCTTGTTACTACATTGCTGTAATAGATGGGACAATAGAACAGACAATTATCAGCCATGTTTGATTTTTTGTGTGTGTATGCAGTACTTTAATCTTAGAGTATTATGATGCAAATGGGTGAAACACAACATAGCAGTCATGTTAGGCTATGACCAAGTTTTGATCATTGTTGTCAGGTCCAAATGGCTTAGGAATGGTCTCAATTGGTACCCTAAATATGGTTGTCCAAACAAACTCCTTGCCACTTTTACAATCATAGAGAGGCAGCTTTGGATCTTCCCCCACCCTGCAGACCTCTTCATTCAGAGTTAGTACAACCTGATCTGGAACAGGCTGACCACAATTCCAGAGCTCAACTCCTTCCTGACAGTTTTTCCACCTTGTGGGTAGTGGTAGTTATTTTTAGACAGTTGACGTTCATCCAGCACACTACCAGGCTTGGCCAAGACCAGTCTCAGGTACTAACTACTTCCTTGGAAATAAATGGTAGAGAGCAATAGAACAACAACAACAACAAAAAACCCGAATAAGGAAGAGAAATAAAAGATGATAAAAGCTAAGGATGCAGATACTAAGTGCATTGTTCCTGCAGTAAGAGATTAAAAGGGCTTCCCTCTTTACATGCAGGAAGGATCAGAATCTCCCTTCTCCTTTGAATTGCTGGTATACAATACTGAATCAGACACGGCAGGCAAGCCGGGATCATGGAGCACTGAGTGAAATCTACACAGGGCATTTGGTGCTTCGGTTGGTGCACATCAGCGAGGATGTGGGGCGATTGGCCCGGAAAGTAAGTGCTTTGGAGTGAGAGCAAGGTGGATTACATTCTCAAATCAGCTTGATATGTCTGTTAAAGTTAGACTTTGTACAGTCGTAGGCTTGAACAAAGGCTGCTTCTTTGTAGCCCATACTATCCCTCGGCCTTGCTCTTGCTGGAATCTCCCTTTACTCTCAGCCAGTTATTATGCTGATTGAAAAGGGGAAGTGGACAAAAAGAAGAATTGTTATGATTCTCTGGCCTCTGTGTCAAAATATTTTCCCTAGTTTTCTCCTGATCAGTTCAGAGGTTGGCTACTGTTTCTGTGATTGTTAAGTAATCGTGGGAAATCTTTTCCTATATCCAGTTCCTTACTTGGCAAAGCAGTGCTTGGTGACCTGGAACATGGTTGTGAAATACCAGCACCAAAAGCATGGGTGTTGTGTATGGAGAGGCATGCCACTATGAAGGATGGGCTCAAATATACTCTGGGCCCAATGTGCTATTTTTATTCAGTATCTCCTTGTGATCTCTGTGTGCAGCCCCATACTCCCTCTGAGTTTTGTATCTTGCTCACCACAAGTTCAAAGTCGTGCACAATTCCTATGTTTTTTATTTGGCTCTTAACACTAAACTACCTTCTAGATTCTGATCTGAAAACAATGTACTCACAAATCCAGCACTTTGCAAGCCTTCTCTTTGACAATAGATCACAACTCCTGATTATTTAAGTCTTACCTATAGGCAAAGAAGACAACTGTACTCAATAGATGAACATTTGCCATTCAAAAAGTATAAGATGGCTCAGCACATGCTGCCTTCAGCCAAGCATTTACCTCCCTATAAATTGAATGCATGAGAACACTATAACTGAGAACTCTCAAAGAGAAGAAAATTGAGTGGCCAGCCCCAAATGCTCCCATGAAGTGTTAAATGTAGCATAAAACAGGCAAACCTATCAGACAAGCTATCCTCTTAAAGGATTCAGGTATTCTCTAACCTTGGTTTGATCCAATGGGATTGTTAAGAAGGTGTTAGCCCTGCTAGATTGATCAGGTCAGGAAACAGACACTGCAAGCAATACCAGGATTCTATTTTACAGAAACAGGCTGTGAAAACTGGAGAATGAGTTTGGTGTAGTGAGGAAGGCATCAGTATAGAAACTGGGACACTGTGAGTTCCACACCCATCTGAGGTTCAAGGCCAGCTGGGTGACTTTGGGTTAGATATTCTCTCTCAGGCCTAAGAAGGAGACAGTGGCAAACCACTTGTGAAATCTTACCAAGAAAACTGCAGAGACTTGTGCAGGCAATCACATGTTAAAAACTGACTCAAAGGCACATACAATTGCATTGTGTTTTTCTAAGGAATGAGTGACTTGGTATGAGCACCAGGCTAGTATGTTTCCATCTCTCCCTTCTCTTCCTTTTTCATACTATAAGGAGGATGTTATGTTGTCAGCAAATCACAGTTCTATGAGTGTAGGCAACATGCAGAATGAAGGTTTGGTGTTTTTTTCATGATGTTATTTTTTAAGACCTTACTTCTTTGAGGTTAGACATGCGCCATCATAAAACAGGAAACTGTGTTTTCCTATTATATGTGAATTTGCTTGTATTCAACCATTTCTTGCTAGGGTAGTCTGTAGTTTTATGCAGTGAGAGTCTGAATTGGCTGCCCTTTTTTAGTTTTTTTTAAAGCATATGTAGACTGCTTATGTAAATCCTTTGTGTCATTGGAGGGAAGCCAAGAACTGCCTGAGCACTGAAGACCTATCTACCCTTCGGTCACTGGAAATCCTTGTTAATCACTGCCATGTTTATGATTATTCCCAAGCATTGCTTGCTGACTTGGAACTATATTTCCATAACAATAAGGATTAAATACTTGTTTTCTTAAAAATTAAAGCTGAGATTCTCAGCCTTCTGCAATTAACAGTGTCTCCATTTTTTCCTATAGTTGAGTAGACTATGCACAGCCAAGGATGCCCTATCTTAATTTTTCCTCCCTTTTTCTCCCTGTCAGAGCAAAGAGATGGAACAGCAGATGCAGGATGAGCTCCTGAAGGCAATTTCAGAGTTGCAGATGGTAAGTGGGGAAGAAAGAGTACCTATCCTGCAGTTGTCATCTCATTTGGTCTCATTCTGTGATGCCCCTTTTCCCAGACTATGCATTTAGGATGGAAGGGGCCACTGAGGCCATCAAGTCCAACCCTCTGCTCGGAGCAGAAATTCATATTCAAGTATTCCCAATAAATGGCTGTCTAATGTTGGCTTGAAAAATACTAGTAATGGGGAGCCCACCATCTCTCTAGACCAGAGGTCCCCAATCTTTTGGCAACCAGGGACTGGTTCCATGGAGAGAGGTTTTTCTGTGGACTGGAGCGTGTGTGGTTTTGTGTGCTGCCTGCATCTTGCAGATGGGGCTTTGCTTGTTTGTGCAGATCGGTTGCTGGCATGCTGCAGCTCAGTACTGGTCCACAGACCAGGGGTTGGGGACCCCTGCTCTAGGCAACTGATGTTGCTGTCCAAGTGCTCAGGAAAGATTTTCTGATACTTAGTTGGAATCAGTCTTCCTGAAATTTAACCATAATTTCATATTTTATTTTCTGGAATGAGAAAGAACAAGCCTGTCCTCCATCTTTGTGGTGTCCTTTTGTACATTTGAAGAATGCTATTGAATCCACTCTTCCTTGTTTTTTCTCGAGACTAAAATGCCCAACCTCCTTAAATCTTTCTTCCTGATGCTTAGTTTCTAGTCCCCAATTATCTTGATTGCCTTTCTTTGAACCGATTTCAGTTTTATGAATCCTCCTTTATTTGTGGTGCCCCAGACTGGATATAATACTTGAAATAGGGTCTAACGAAAGCAGAATTCAGTAGAACTGAATAGTTACTTCTCATGATTTGAAAATTATATTTCTGAAAAGGTAATCGCCTCTGCATTTTGTAGCCACATTTTACTGTTGGCTCAAATTCAGCTTATTTATTCCTCTAAAGTTATGATTAAATTTTGTTCTTCTTTCTTAACAAAGATTGGCAAGTTTGAGCTGTTTAGCTTCTGTCGATTTGTAGGCTATGAAGTCATACCAGACGTACCGCATTGATTGTCTGAATGCTGAGGCAAAGCTGCGTGAGGCTGAACGGCAAGAGGAGAAGCGCAGTGGCGGAAAGCATTCTGATCCTAGTGGATCCCCGGGTGGGGCAGGACTTGACAAAACCCCCCGTCGCGCTTCACTTCGGAAGGTGGAGCGCCTCCTGGAAAAGGTAGCTAGAAGGTGGGGATGGGAGTGTTGGAAATTGTGATCCTACAGACCGGGTCTTTTTGTAAAGAGGCTAGTACTGTTCACTGAATATACTAGGACTTATATTGGCGTAAATTAGTTTGGTTTAGAGCTGTGGGGCTATCAACCTGTTCACACAGCATGCTTTACTGGATCAGGACAAAAGGCATTTGCATAACATAAATTTGTGTGTATTAGTTCTTAGTTTTTTTGTGGGTTAATGTGTTTTATGAACACACTCGTGTTGTTTGAGGCTCAGTATATTGGATGACAAATGCAGAAAATTTAATAATTAGGTTAAATATGCTGTGTGAGTGCAGCCCATAAGCCCTAATCTTCCTTTCCCATTTTGAGATGGAGAGTTTTAGGGAGGAGGGATCTGTAGTTTATTGTTCCTGGGAAGAGGCAACTCATGGAGCTTTTCATTCCAGCTTCAAACCTGGGAGCAGGGGTAGGGAGCAAGAGATGGCCAGAGGCTCCTTTTCAAAGGTGCACCAGATAATCTCCCCATACAAGGGGGAAAGTTTTGGGAGACCACAGATTGGGTGGCAATTGAGGTCAACCAAAACCTGTGACCATCTCCTACCTTGCAATGATTTGAGCCAGTAAGTTCAGACCACAAGCCAGTTCCTTTTTCTTTGGTTCTTTCTTCCGCTGTTGGTGGGCTGATACGAAACTTTTGTGATCTTGGTGGAGGCAGGTTAGTTCCATCCCACAAGGCTGTTTTTAAATAAGAAAACTGATAGCACTTGTCTATAAGAAACAATAGCATAGGTTACAAGTTCTCCCCTACTAAACACACTGTTGTTCCAACATTCACGTAAATCTGTTAATCATTTTAGGATGCTAGTGCAAACTGAGCTCACCCAGATACCAGCCCATTGAGTTTGCCAGAATTTCCTTTATGTCCCTTAGAAATGTGGAAGAAAATTTGTTTAAGTCCTAAAGATTCGACTTTCTTGCAGTCATGGAGGATACATCGGTCTTAACGTCTTGCATCTAAATGAAGTTCACGCTGCAGCTTTGCAGCTTTCACTCTTGAGGTGATGACAGATTGGCCTAGATTATATTACATGAATCCATTTGATTAGTGCTTACTATCTTTAGTTCCTATTGTATGTATTTTATTATTCCCCCCCCTAAAATATTTCAGTTTGTTTTTCATTTGAATTATGCCACTTATATGTTGTATGTAGAAAAAATTCTGAAGTGATTTATCTTGGTCTGATTTTTTTTTTTTTACATCTCAAAACTTGCCATTTTAACAATGGAAACAATGGAATTGCTGGGGTAGTGCAAGGCAGACAGTGTGTTTGCATTGTCCCTACTCACATAGGAGTCCTGAATCGCAGGAAATAGGATATTGGTATTCTTCAATTTATAACTGGTTGCTTAACAACCATTTGAAGTTATGTTGGATTTCCAAAAAGCTACTTATGAACGGTCCTTGAAGTTACGATTGCCACACACATTCCATGGCCATGGGACCGCATTTTATGCATTTGGCATCCACCTTGCATTTCCAACTGGTTGCAGCATCCTGCACTCTTGTGAAACCAACTGAAAATAGCAAAAAACACTCATTGGATTTGTTGGATTCACTTAACGATCACAGTGTCTCTATTATGGTCATAAAACACCTATAAAACCGAGTCCAGTGATTTTCTTCAGTGATTTTAGAGATGATCTTCTCCCTTCTTGCTCAGTGATTTACCACACAATGTCTGCTAGGAAGGAGGTTGTTCTGGTTATGAGAAATTGTTGCCATTATTTATCAGGGGAAAAAGAACGCTCTTTGCAAAAGTACTAAGTGGAGCAAAATGGAAGGAAGAAAGAAGGACAGCCTGGAATTTTAACCTAATGATTTTTTGATCTTCACAGAGACAGTCGAAATTCCTGGAAAGCAAGCTGAAATGTGCCAAGGCTCGGAATGATTACTTGTTGAATCTACACACTGCTAACTCTGCCATGAGCAACTACTATGTACGCGATGTGGCCGACCTGCTAGATGTGAGTCGATTCTCTCCATGCCCATCCTGTGTCAGCAATATAGGGGTTAGCACTAAAATGTCGGATGCCAAAACATTGGCTTCCTATGGATTCCTTTTGTCAGTGTTTATATAAAGGCATGAGTCCATGTATATGACAAATGTATACTAGTCTTCTTCCGGTGTAACTTCATGACTTGTCTAAAGTATTCTTCAACCTTCGGTATGGTGGGAACGTTGAAATTGCTGATAGGTTTTGTGCACTCTCTTCACAGAACTATAGTTCCAAAAAGGTTTTGGACTAGGAGAGAGTCCGCTGGATCAGGGCTGTGGGACATAGGTACCTTTTAAAACAGGGGTCCCCAACCTCCAGTCTGGGGCCTGATGTGGGCTGCAGGCCGTTGGGAACTGGGCTGCACAAGTGGCAGGCGAGTGTGTGCACGCAGCTGCATTTGTGCAATCATCCCCTTTTCTCCCCCCCCCGGCCGCCGCTTCTGCCACCGATCTGCAGAGCCAGAAAGGTTGGGGACCACTGTTTTAAAAGATACAGTATAGAGAAGTTGGCTTGTTTCCCTGTAACTCTTAAATCAGTGGTTCTCAACCTGTGGGTCGGGACCCCATTTGGGGTCGAACGACCATTTCACGGGGGTCGCCAAACAAGGCTGTCCGCCATTTTTTCCCCTTTTCTTTGGCCACGCCCCTGGCACCCGGTGATGTATAAGTGGTTGGGGGTCACCACAACATGGGGAACTGTATTATGGGGTCGTGGCATTAGAAAGGTTGAGAACCACTGTCTTAAATGGTTATTTTGGGAAAAGGCAGTGTCTACCGTATTTTAACAGTTATTTTAATGGGGGCATTCTCCATTTAAAAATGATACAGGTCTAGCCCTCACAGATGAAAATGGAAAGTTTGAAAAAGATACTGGGATAATTTTGCTAACCAACTGAAATAGGGCTACTGTACCTTAATTACAAAATTTTAGATGACTATTAGGTGGCAACAAAGAGTCGGAGTTTTCCATGCTAGGATATAATTGTCCAAATTGAAATATAAATTTCTGATATGAAGCTTCAAGGGCATTCTACTTGGCTGGCTTTCTTCCTGTGGTCCTAAACCAGGAAATGTTATAGATTTCTAATCTTACAATCACAAAATTCCAAATCCTGCAGAATTTCTTTTCTTTCTTGCAAAATCTGTTGCACACTTTATCGTGGCTTTGTTTCTTCACTATTATCAATTTCATAATTGGCTCTGCATTTATAGCAAATGATCATTTGCATGTCATAGAAAAGATGGACTGACAACAAAAGTTGTGCCTGTTGTCTTATTGTGCAGCTATTGAAAAAGATATGGGGATCAGTCAACAGTGGAGCCTAATGACCATCAGTCTGGTTTGATAACTAAAGATATCTTTATCACATGGTTCCAGTGTTTTGACCTTGGTTTCCACCTTTCGCTGGGCAAAGTACTGAGGACCTACCTAGCCGCAGAGTCACGGGCCCAAGCATCTTGGCAACAGGGCCTATGCGCTATTGAAGGGGCAATTGATGCTTTGGATCCATTGGGAGATAAGTCCAGGATGATGGAGGCCAACCCTGCAGCTTATTGCCCTCCTGCGCCCTTTGACTACCAGCCTTATGAAGGTGATGAGGTGAGATGATTCTTGGCTTCTTGTTCTAGATTTTTTGCTTTCTGCTCAGGCTGGCCCTTATTCTTCCTTTTCTGTAATTTTTCTATCTTCAGGTATCTGAAGTCCGGGCTGAGGGTCCACTGAGAAATGAACTAGTTTCCCGTTTCCAGCACATCCAGTCACGTCTCAATGCCATCACCCTGGAGACAGATGAGGTAGGTACCATTAGAGAGTGAGGTACAATTGAGAGGGGGTGGACAGGGATTAATTTTCAGGTTTCAATTTCAATTTCAAAAATCAATTTTCATTAATTTTGGGAACTGCAAAGGAGAAGTGCTGGGGTGGCGGAATTTCCTGCCATTGACTGTCCTGCAGATGCCTTTCCCGTTCCCTTAGTGCTAGAGCTGAATTCCATCAGAATGTAGCTGGTCTCTTAGGAGAACCTTTCTGCTGTAGAAGGTTCTTGGTATAGAAATTTCTACTTTCTTTCACAGGTCAACAAGACTCTGAAGGCTACCTTGCAAAGTCTGATAGATCTTGTGACAGCAGAGGAGCCAGAGGCACTTGATGCCTTTCAAGGCTGTCAGTCTACAGAGTCACTCAAGTCCACCGGTTCTGATGCTGGTGGGAAGCAAGCATTGGCAAAACGCCGGGCCAACCAGCAAGATACAGAAAGCTTCTATATCATGGTAGAATCCTAGATACCTAAAAGAATTAAACTTAATGCGCCCTTAATTATGCCGTCATAAAGATGAGGACACCATAACCTAGTACATCTAGATAGTTATGCTGCCTCACTTTATTTTGTTTAAATTAATCTAGATTTCACTAGAACTTGTTTATGATAACGCACCCTCCTCCTATTTATATAAGACAACATGAGGTCACTTGTGCTATTGATAGGTTTCCACAATGATTTCTCTACGAAATCACTGATAGGGTGAACATCTTCAGAGATGTTCTGAGCAAGACCTATTGCCAGAGACCCTTCCTTCAGCCCCATTCTAGAAACATAGGCAAAAAGAAAGTGGCTTTGGATTTTCTCTTCCAGAGTGGAGAAACACAAATATGCTTTAGAGTGAAAATCTCTGACCTATTAGGTACTATAGAGAACTGGAGTGAGAATAAATCATAGAAGATTGATTTGAGTGAAAACCAGTTTCTGATTCTTTTGTTCAATAGTGGAATGCTTTCTAGTTTTGAAGTTGGTGATTTAGCTCTTTCCAATTATCTAAGTTATCTAGAAAAGAGACCGGGCCACTTCTTGCATTCTAAATGTGACTAGATGCAACAAAACTCTAAATATTTGTGAAGGATGAAAGATAAGTTCTGTCTCATTCAGTCTTCCTGGTATGGTTCCAATTTATTGAAAGCTTCAGAAAGACGTCTTGGATTTGATCAATATATAAAAATATTTGTCCCATTCAACCGAATCTCCTACTGCTTTTTTTGATAACAGATTTCATGCTATCTCTTGCACAGAAATTCAAAGAATATCTCTCTGGACGAAGCATTCAAACAAAATTGCAAGCAAAGCATGACCAAATGAAGGAAGCGATAGAGAAAGGTGAGGTGTGAAGGAATAGACAATATCTGAACTCTTTGATTAGAAGCCTAGCATTGGTATTTAATATATTTGTCCATCCATCCACCCACCTACCCATCTGTCCATCCAGCTTCTAAGGACTTGAGAAACACCTGATGATATCTAAAAGAATAAATCACTTTGTCATGCTTTCTCCCAGAATATCCTCAAAATTACGGGTTGCTGAAAAAGTTTGCCTTGGTACCCTTTTCATAGAATTTCTGATCCTAAGGTGCTCTGTGGAAAAGGTGGTGAGAATTGTTAAATTGTTTTCACTTAGGGAAGAGACAGCAGTCCATTGGGGAGTTGCATTCCTTTCTGTAAAACACACACACAAACACAAACACACACATACAGTATAGTCTTTAAATCCTGAAAGCAGATTCCCTCCTTGAGTGGCCTGCATTTCAGGTAAAATCTGTGATTCTCTCCTGCACGGCTTTCCTTTGTCATGTTTACTTGATCAAATATAAATTCTGTGCTTTATTGAAAGTATTATTTTAAAAGCCTTATATATATTTTGAGAGAGATGAAATTGGTTTGCTGAGTAGGACAAGAGCAGATAGTTATATAAATGTATTAGAAATATACAGGTACTTGAATAATATTTGCATTAAATTAAGTACTGTATATATAGAATTGTAAATATTCTCTGTTAAAATGTTATACTATTTTTTTCTTTTTCCCTTTGTTGTATTTTTTACATTTTCTACAAAAAAGCATCTGTGTACTTTCCCCCTTTTTCATTGAAAATATATGTATTTCTAGCATAATTATATCCCCCCCTTTGGCATTATTTTAAAAGCAATTAAAATAAATAAATAAAGGACAAATGCTTGTCAATTGATATTTCTTCTTGGAAAGCAGTGAAAGAAATTTCACAAGGCGATTGACTGGCTTTGCTGTCAATTTGTACAGCTCTGGTTTTTTGATCAGAAACCAGATTCTTGCTAAGCCTGGCCCCAATGAGAAAGCAATCAGGGGCGTTCATTCCAATGAGATCCTTATTGCAGAAGCCACAAGCTGATCCTGAATGAGCAACAAGCTCTCTGATTTTACTCTAAATCAGAGGCCCGAATAAAGCCACTAAGGCTCCAAATCTAACTTGTCTGTCTCCTTTTGTTCTTTCTTCTTGCTTTCCCAGGTGCTGCGGTGGATAGAGAATTAGCCAGGTAAAAAGAAATCCTGGGATTAATGAAAATTGCAGATTCAGGCGGTGGTGGTAGTGGTGGTGGTGGTGGTGGTGGTGGTGGTGGTGGTGAGCCTTCGTAAGAATTCCTCAGGCCTACTCTGCAATGGAGAATCCAAGCAGAACTCTGGGGAGGAGACCGTTCCAGTTTAGAGGGGACGCTCTGACATCTGCCTTCCTCCCCCACACCACAAAAATGTTGGTTCCAGGCCACAGTCCCAGCGCATCTGGCGGTCCCACACTCCCTCGCACTATCATCACCAGCTCTTCGAGGGTGATCTACAGGCCTTCTTGGAGGTACCGGCTGCTGCCCTCAGCTGCTCCCCTCCTGCCCAGCTCCTAGTCTTGCTTTCTTGCCCTTTGCCTAGTGTGAATACTCTGCGCTGTTCTGGCCCAGCTTTTGCCTCTGGCTCTCCCCAATGGCTTTTGCTGCTCCCTTTGCCTGTAACATGTCTGCTCACTCTGTCTCTCCTGTCCCTGCTGCCCAAGGAGGCGGAGGCTACAGGCACGGAAGCAGGTACAGGACTGGCGGTGGGAAACGGTAGCCTGACTCGGTGGGTGGGGCATAGGGGAGGCCTGCCACCCTAAGGGGCATGGAAGGGTGCTTGTGGGATGGACTGTACTTTTGCATTAAAAAAACACACACCATGATTCTGGGTGTTTGTGCACTTGTTCACTTGCTCATATATATATATATATGTATGAGTGTGTCTACAAGCATTTGTGGGACTATAAAGTGCTAACCTTGCATGAGGCATGCTTTGCACATCAGAATATTTATACTGCATTTCTGTATGTAAGTGCATATGTGTGCATGCAGTGCTACGTTTCTTGCATTTTTGCACATGCGCTCTTCCATCTTTTAAAAAAATGTTTACCTGTAACTGAGAGATCTTGATGTGTTCTCGAGATACGACATGAATGTATGTTTTAGCCATATATCATCCATTATCTGATGGTCTCTTTCAATCCATTAAAAAGGGCTATAAAAATTCAGTTCTGTATAGGAAAGCTTTGAATTTGTGTCCCTGCTACTTTGTGGCAAGCACTCCCTGCTTTTGCTGTTTATAGTTGCAATATTGTGCTCCAAGAAATAGTGTGCTGGCATTAGCATCCACAGAGGCAAAGGGGCAGATAAGGCATGATGACATAATCACCCAGATCTTGCAAACACATGTGCTTGTTGACAACAAATGTCATTGCAGCATTTGCCATGTGTGTGTCATCATTTTGCTGTCATCATAACTTGTTGTGGACCTTATGGATTACAGCCTGGAGTCCTTTACTTCTTTTGAATTTTAAACTGATAATATAGGAATGACTCTGGGGACCTGAGCCAAGTAAGTTGAACCAAAATTTCCTGCCTAACCAGCCAGTGACTAGGAGCTATACCCATAAATTAACAATAAAATAAAATATTGATTACATATGAAAAGAAATGATACCTTTCCAGGTAAACAATGTGTGAAAAAAGGTTCTGCAGAATTTGCTTTATAGCATTAGAATAAGGGTATTAAAATACGCTAATGCGATTGAACTAAAAGCTTTTGATTGCTTCATATTTGTCCATAATTAATCAAGCAAATTCATTCATTCGTTGGTTCATTCTTTAAAAGAATTTATTTAATAGCTGCAAGTAACAGATCCTAGATAACAAAAACCATTTGTTCATTTTTATCTCTTCCTGTAGGCAACGCCTGTTCTAACCATTTGCGTGCTGTGATCGTTAATCTACAAATTGTCTTTCTTCAGAATTGTTTGATTCACACACCACTAATAGCTTATGCAGATTTGATTGATTTGATGGTTTAGAAATCATACCATTACTTTAGTTTTCATAAACAGATTAAAAAAAGAGATTTGGGGTTTGATCTAGACATACATTGTGCTTAAAGTGATCTGTTGAACTCATACAGATTTGAATTCTTCTCAATTAATTTCTCTTTGGTTTCAATGGATCTACTCTTACCATGTTGTATTTGGATTCCACCCACAATTTACCCACATGTTGGAAATACTGTAAACGTGTGAGAACTTGAACTCAAAGCCCAGCATGCCTATGGGAAATCACTATGCTTTATCAGGTCTTTTTGCAATCATATGTAGAGAGGGTATGTATGAGAGTGAAGGGGCAAAATGACATACTGGCAGCTTTTGATCCTCATTGTGAATATGCACCCTGTTTCTACCTTTAGATTACACGTAATGTCGTAGTTTGTAATGTCATTGTGCATTACTATATTCAATAAATATATTAAATTAATATTTTAAAATTGCAAAAAATAAGAAAAGAAAGAAAAGAAAGTAAAAGAAAGAAAGAAAGAAAAAGAAAGAAAGAAAGACTTTGCCTGTTATCCCCTCTGCCCAGCTTTGTTCTGTACTAAACAGTGAATGGGCCTTAGTGTTTAACACCTTGAGTCCTTTTGCTCCGTTATATGCATGGGAAGATAGGGATGAGCATTTTAATAGTCTGCAAGCCACATGTGAATCCCCACCCCTACCCATCCCTGCCTTCATAGCTCTTCAGTTTTCTTTCACAAGTGCCTGGGGCCAAAACCATCAAATGGGTTTCCCCAGTTTGAGGAAGTTGGCATTTCAGTCTTCAGATAAGTATTTTAAAGCCTCCCCTGTGATAATGGCACTCCATTTTTAAAATTCCATCTGCAATGATTGTATGTTTTTCCCCATTTGAAGAGGTTTTAAGGGGCAAAATGAGTGCTAATTTGTTGAAAGTCTCTGTAACAATTTTGCTGGCTATTAGTAAAAAAAAAAAACATAGGGAAGAGAAGTGAACATTTTGCCCTTCTTCCTCTGATGATACTATAATGACCCTAGCCACATCTCCTTTGATCCCCAAATGAAGCACAGAGACAAAATCTCTCTCTCTCTCTCTCTCTCTCTCTCTCTCTCTCTCTCTCTCTCTCTCTCTCTCTCTCTCTCACACACACACACACACACACACACACACACAGTGACAAGGAGCTGTCACACCTGCAGTAGAAGGAGAGACTCAGTTCAAACATAGAGGCTACTGTAGGAAATCAACACATCATCCTAGAAAGAGATGGTAGCAAACTGCTTTCATATTAGTACTAAGAAAAATGTATAAATGTAGGTACCGGAAGTGGGCTGGGGTGGGGTGAGCTGTTTTCACTTTTTTTTATGATGTACAGTGCTTGCCTAACTAGGGAAAGTCTGGTTCTCTTAATTTCTTTTTTGCCCCCCTCCCCCTCACTCATTGCCATATTTGTGCAAAAAGTGAAACTGGGAGGAAGTTGTGTTTTTTTTTTTCTTTTGATTTTACAATTCTGGACAATATGTAGCAATTTTCTTAGCTGGGGCATGGTTGAGATTGTTTAAAAATAATACAGATTTCCATATTAAAATTGAGTTACATAGACTGAACAGTTCTGTAGTTTTTAAAGGGGAAATTAAAATGATTTGTCTAAAGCTTTGAAGCTCTCCTCAGAAGAATGGAAATTTGGTGGGCTAATTATGCAATTAACTGCATGGAATCCACCCTTTTTCCAAGAATGGCTAGAGTAGGGTAGCTGGAGGACCCCTGGTGATTGCCTGAGCAAGTCCCTGAAGTTTTGTTGGCAACATCTTTCAGTAGTGAATTGCCCTTGCCTTCTTCCTAGGGCTGAGAGAGAAGGACTGGCCCAAGGTCAGCTGGCTTCATGCCCAAGGCAGGACTAAAATGCAGAGTCTCTTGGTTTCTAGCCTGATGCCTTACATCACTACACCAAACTGGTTCTCATCTTCACAATTGTCCTGTACAATTGATGTACCTGACAAAAAAAGAGAAAATACGTACTTTTCTAAAAGTTTCTTCTCTCAGTTTTATTTGCCCAAGATATTTTGGACTTCTCGTACTTTGTCAGGGACTTAGTCACATTCTTCTCTTCAAAAGCCCAGGGTAATAATAATGTAGATTGGAAGGTCCTAATTTTCTTTGCCAAATTGTGCCCACTGAGTTAGTTGCCCCAAAATCCAATTTAAATCCAACTTTTCTCATCCCTCCAATGTGTATACTGCAGTGAATATAGAAATGCACTGTTTAGACCAGTGATGGCAAACTTTTTAGAGACCGAATGCCCAAACGGCAACCCAAAAGCCACTTATGCATCATTGAGTGCCAGGTGGGTGTGGCCCATTGGGTGGGCATGGCCCATTGGGTGGGCGTGGCTGCGGTGGTAACAGCAGACTAGGTGGGACTAAAAAGTTCAATCAATCAATTCCAACTTTGCAAGATCTTTTTTTTCCCGCAAGAAGTTGAAATTGACTGATTGGTTGAACCTTTTTTTTTGTATACGGCGGCGGAGGCCTAAAACAAAAAGGTTTCATAAAACCCAGCTGAAGGCCTAGGACTGGGGCGATGGCACGCGTGCCCACAGAGAGGGCTCTGAGTGCTGCTTCTGGCACCCGTGCCATAGGTTCACCATCATTGGTTTAGACGGTTGAAGTTGACAGTAAGAGGGATCATTGCTAATGATGGTCACACTCATTCTGTTTCTGCTATTGATGACAAAGGCTTTTTGTCTTGTTTCCAAAACTTCCCATGTCTGCAGAGCAGCAACAGTGTGGAGAAGAGACACATATAAAATAAGCTACTGATACCGATACTGTCAGCAGCAGCAACCATTTTTATTCACCCATCTTTTCCCACATTATATCACCTATTACAGCAATTCACTTGTTACAGCGGTGAGTTACTGTAGATTATATTATAATACAGCAATTCTTACAACTATCCTAAGATATTATTCTTGCCCCTCTTGCAGATAAAAGTTTGAATCTGAAGGAGTGATTCATCTAACTACAAGTAACCCATTTAGAGCTAAGATAGCAGGCAACTAATTCCTATTCAAAGTTTGTTTTCTTAGCTATACCCACTCTAGCATTTTGTTTTGCTGTATCTGCTGAATCAGACTAAAGATGTCATTAACAAACAGGCCCAATCATGACAGCCAGGAACCTAGCTCCCAGCAGTCCTGAGTGTGTTGTGAGAATGACATCTTGTGACTCTCTGCTTTCCTTCCTGTAACTCCAGGCCTCAGGCCAAGCAGTGCCCCTTGTGGTGGAAAGTTGCATCCGCTTCATCAACCTCCATGGTAAGGCTGTCTATGCTAACCCCCCTTTCCTTCCTTCCTTCCTCTTTCCATGCGTCTTGCTGGGAGTTGAACTTTGAAGACCATGAGTTCTTCACTGAAAATATCCCTTGGTATTTTTTTCTCTTCTTTACTCAGGCCTCCAGCATGAAGGTATTTTTCGTGTGCCTGGATCTCAAGCACAAGTAGCAGAGATCAGGAATGCCTTTGAGAAAGGTGAGGGGTGAGGGGGACGTTTAAAAGGTTTTCTTAAAATTGCTGACCCTCCTGACGTCGCATGCTCTCCTTTTCCCAGGCACAACCACTGCATCGCCTCCTCAGCTGTCGGCCAGCTGTCCAGCTCAGAGGCGGCTTCTCTGAACTGCTGGCGGTGGGCTGTGGAGCCTCAGAGTGCGCTGGTCGAGAAGCCGGCAGGCTGTGGCTGCTGACAGACACCGTCAGCCCCCATGCATTTGCTGGCCTCTGTGTGCGGGGGCTGGTGGTGTCAGGCAGCAGCTGCCCCTGCCCCTGCCTCGCTTTGCCCCACAGCAATGGTACCCCCACTCTGCCTCGCCTCGCCTCACAGGACGAGCCTCCTGCCCACCGCCCCACTGGCCAGAGACCCCCTGGATCTCCCCCAGCCCTGCCCGGCCCCCACAGGCATCCCTTCCCACGAGCAACATTGAGGTAACCATGCCCACTTTGGCCACACCCACCCAGTTTGCCATGACCACCACAGCCACAACCACCCAGTGGGCCACATCCCACCCAGCACTCAGCGATAAATAAGTGGGTTTTGGGTTGCAGTTTGGGCATTCAGTCTCTAAAAGGTTTGTTGTCACTGCCATAGAAGCAGAAGGTAGAGAAGCAACCTGGAATTAAGGAGAAATTTCCTAACAGCGAGGACAATTAGCCAGTAAAACAGCTTGCCTTCGGACATTGTGGGTGCTTCATCACTCAAGATTTTTAAGAAGAGACTGCACAGCTACTTATCTGAAATGATATAGAGACTCCTCCTTGAGCAGGGGGCTGGACTAGAAGACCTCCAAGTTTCCTTCCAGCTCTATTCTGATCTTCAAATACCTCTTATGCATTTACTCTTTTCTTGAAGTTATAACCCAAACAGTGGCCTTCAGACTCCATTACAGCAGCCTTCAGTGTTGGCATTGGCTGCCACACTCAAAGCCACTCAGACATTTTCATAGCTACCATGGGATTAGGCCCCATCTTTTACCTGTGGTTGCAGCTTTTATTTTTCTCCACTAGGTGAGGACCCCTTAGCAGATAGCTATGTACAGCATGATTTGGATTCAGTGGCTGGAGTGCTAAAATTGTACTTTCGGGGACTGGAGAAACCTCTCTTTCCTTATGATATTGTTCCTGAGCTGCTGGCCAAAGCCCGTAAGTATATTTGCCTTTTCCTCGGTGTTGTTATAGCAAATATGAATGTTTATGCATTACATTGGGGTATACAAGTTATTTCTTATACAATCACAATTAGCATTTTACATATGAACTTCCTCTCTCTCTTACATATATCCTTTTTGAAAACCCATTTACAGTATTTTCTTTGCAAGAGAATAAAGCTGAAAAAAAAGGGATATAGTGTGACATCTCCACCAGTTTCAGTATATATGCAGATACTCCTTGCTTACCAACTACTTTGTTTAGCAAACATCTGAAGTTATGATGGCACTGAAAAAGTTAACTTATGACTGGTCTTTGAACTTGTGGCTGTAGCATTGTCTCTGAGGTCATGTGATCACGATTTGAGCACTTTGCAACCAGCTCAAATTTACAACAGTCGCAGAGTCCCTCAGTCAATTGATCACCATTTGCAACAACTGACCTCTAATAAAGAAAATCAACGGGGAAGCCAGCAGGAAGTCACTGTCTTGGTCATATCATATTGTACTTAGTGACTGTGGGTGATTTGCTTAATAATTGCAGCAGAACTAACATAAGTCCAGTGTGGTCATATGAAGTTTCACTTAACTATATCACTTAGCAGTGGGGTTGCTGGTTCCAATTGTGTCAGTAATTACTACCTGTAATTCGTTTATGCAGCCTGTAATATAGCAAGAATCTCATGCTAATTAGAAACAAATGAAATGTTTTTAAATAATTATAGTAATATTTTGATAATTTGTTTTATTCAGTGAATAATGCTTATTGAATGAATTGTAGACTGAAGTAAAGACCTCAGGAATGGCTGAATAATTATACAATAACTTTATGCACATTTTATTGAATTTTAATGGGATCTCTGTGTATGTATGTTTGTATTTATATAGCTAGTTGTGTAGATGCCCTTATACATTGAAAAAATGGGATAAAATGGAAATATAAAAAATAAAAATAAATGTATAGGAATTTAAAATTGGGAACAAGAAACTCCCCTTCCCACCCCTTGTGCCATTTTGAAGAGATGGAATTAGGCTTAGGAAAAAGATATGCGATATGTAGGATATTTTTGTGATCCACTTTCTGTAGAAAAGAGGCAATCATTGATAAAATGACCTGGGAGGGGAAAGACATTAGGAATCCGTTCCAAAGACATGTTTCATTCCTCACATGTTTCATTTCCCCAGCTCAGTTGCTTCTCCCTGTCCCTAGCTGGAAAGGAATCAAGAAGTCCTGTCTTTTGGGAGTGGAGCAAAGTTGACATTTTCATCCCTTCCCCTATTTTTCTGGAAGTTTAGAGAGTCTCCACACACACTTCCCCCATAGCTTCCAGTTGTTTGCATCTGATTTTCCAAGCAGAGGGGGGAGCCAGGTAACGTAATTGGGTTGACTTCTGCTAGTGCAGCGGTTCTCAACCTATGGGTTGCGATCCCATTTGGGGTCGATCGACCATTTCTCGGGGGTCGCCAAACAAGGCGATCCGCCATTTTTCCCCCTCGGGGCGCCGCCGCACATGCGCGCCGCACATGGGGGCGCCGCCGCGCATGCACACCGCACATGCGGGTCGTGCCGCGCATGGGGCCGCGCATGGGGACCACGTCGTGCATGCGTGCCGCCCCGCGCATGCGCGGCACGTTTGTGTGACGGGGGTCGCCGTCACACAAATGTTGAGAACCACTGTGCTAGTGCATTTCTCAGAACAGGAAATGTCAGCCAAAAAGAGATCCTTGACCCTTGTGCAGATTAGAGTTTATCTGGGGGCAACATGTAGGGTATGTTAACTGAGAAGAGGGGATTTAGGTCAGAGGTCCCCAACATTTTGGGCACCAGGGACCGGTTCCGTGGAGAGAGGTTTTACCACGGACCAGAGGGGGCGTGGTTTTGTGTGTTGCCTGCATCCCATAGAGGGGTTTTTTCTTGTTTGTGCAGACTGGTTGCTGGCATGCCGCAGCCCGGTATTGGCCCATGGACCGAGGGTTGGAGACCCCTGGTTTAGGTGATGATAAGGTTCTTCTGGGGCAACATAGAGAAATCACTATTCTCAACTGCTGAATGACATCCTTGATTTAGTAATTGAAACAATCAAGGAACTTCTGAATAATAATAGGGCTAAACACTGGCGGAGATGGAAAGTTTAAAAGCAAATAACACATTGATTGCTTCATGCACCAATAACATACTGTATGAACAGTTTCCACTGTTCTTTTTTTAAAATATATTTTATTGACTTTTTTAACATAGTCATCTTAATATCTGGTAAACAGTGTGTTGTCTCAAAATCTCAGTTGAGATTTTCTCAAGATCAATTACACTTTATCTAAAACCTTTCCCTCATATAAACCATCCCAACATTTTCATATGTCTCATATCGTAAACAAACAAACAAACAAACAAATAAAAGAAAATAAAAAAGAATATTGTTACTTGAGGGGCCTATCCCTCTTAAACTAAAATACATTTATATCCAGATTTTTTCTATTTTTTAAACCATATTCAAACAAATATTTAATCTTTAAATATTCCATCTGATAGGTCCCATCATCCAATTTCTTAATTCTAACTTTAACCTTTTTTTTTTTTTTGCCAAACATCTTTGCTCTGCGGGGCCAAAAAGTTTTCCCATAGTCTTGTAGATGTTGTCATAGGTACAGGAGATAAATCCAGTAAAATGTTTTTGTGGGAGGATTTTGCCCCTTCGTATTCGTTGAAAATCTTTTTCTTTCTTTCTCTCTTAATTTCTCTTATCATTTTTTTGTCTCTCAGGAAAGTATTTGTTTTTTCTTGATATGTTCTTTCTGCAGGTCTCTGATGTTCCATGATAGCCAAAAATCAAAGTTTTCCTTTCTTTGCAAACAGCTTTAGAGTCACAATTCTATAAGTATTTATAATTCAGGAAGATCATTTTTCCCCTAAAGTTTATAGTTCTTGCCTTGTAAATAGCCCAAAATGTTTTCTTTTTATTGCAGCTGTTCTCTGTTTAATTAAGACATTGAAGGTCACAGAAACAAGTTATCTTTTTCTGGGCTTTCTGCCAATTCCTATATTAGAGCAACTACACTTGTATATTTTTATTCACCACTAGATGTCAGCACCAGCATTTTTCATTTTTCAAAACAATCAATTACTTTCTTCTGTTTTTATCAATAATCATTTGAAAAGAAAATCTTAACAAATTCCACCAATTTTAAACTTATTAAGATTTAAGTCTTATATTCATTTCATTTCAATATATTTCTGTCCCACATAAAAGTTTAATTCGCCGCTTCCTTCTGTGAGAGGGTGGGGCAAGAGTCCCCCTCCTCACTTTTGGAGGATTTTGCTTCTTGGGTTTTTTTCTCTCCAGGAAATCAATTATCAAGTAGAAGGGAGAGAATCGATATTGTTACCCATTTCCAAACATGTTATTTACGATCAAGCCTGAATTAGTGCTTTTTGGCTTTGGCTGCTTGTAGCTTGGGCTAGACTCTGGAATAAAGCTAGCCTTTCTTCTGCTGGTTTCTGGAGGGCTTTCCCCGAACGACTGGATCGGCCGCCATCTCTTCACGGTCGGCAGGGCTCCCCTCCTTCTTTGTTGCCTCTCCGGGGCGTTTTTAGGCCCATTTAGGATCCCCTAACAGGAAAAAAATTGTCCATAGGGTACGGAGCTGCTGAGCTATTGCGCAAAATCGGAAGCCCAGTTTCCACTGTTCTTTTTGAGTGCAAAGAGGTTATGAATTATAATATTTCAAAGATGAGAATTAATTGAGTTTGTGGGGGTGCAGACACACATATAGAAGTGCTAATCCAACACTCTGCCATGCATGGTCCTCTATCTCACATTGCTATCCATTTTTTTCCAGACCTGGAACCTTTAGCTGAGCGCATCTCACACCTCCGGGCTCTCATTTCTCAGCTTCCATCTGCAGTACTGGTGGTTCTACGGTACCTCTTTGCTTTCCTCAACCAGTGAGTATTCAGACCCTCGGTGGCAAGTAAACCCACTCCTTAGGATTTCCATGGCGAGAGCTTTCTTTGGCTAAGGGAACTCTATTGCCTTCCCTCCCCTCTTTTTCCTGCAGTTTATCTCAGTACAGCGATGAGAATATGATGGATCCCCACAACCTAGCTGTCTGCTTTGGCCCCACCCTGGTGACGGTACCTGCGGGCCAGGATGCCGTGTCAGTGCAGCCTCACATCAATGAGGTGGTAAAGTGCCTGATCGTCCATCATGAAGCCATCTTTCCTGGAGTTAATCAGCTGCCTGGGCCCCAGTATGAGAAAGTCATGGCTCTGGCTGAAGAGGAATACTGGTATGAGAAGGGGTAAAGGAGGATGATTTGGGGGAACAAGTAGCAGGGCTGTGTGCAGATATTGTTTATGCAAAGCTGGTTCTGCATATCATGCCTTGTCAGTTTTCCATGGTGGTGTGGCAGCTGGGATCCCATCCATGCTTAACCAAGTTAGTTACAGATCTATATCTACATGCACACAGTCTATTAAACTTGGTTAGTTTAACTTTCGTCCAAAGCGCTCTCTGCCCCACATAGAAGGGTATGCGCTCTTCTCGAGGTTTGAGGCTCTGGGTTCAAAGATAATGGAGATGCATCATATTCCTATTCAAGAATGCCTTTGCAACTGTTTGGATGCCATGTGCTTGTCCTGCCCCCCTCTCCCTTGTTATACCTCAGATGCTTAAGCTGGTCTCAGTCTGAAACTGTACTCTTTCTACAAAGAGTTCAGTCTAGTACAGTCACTGCAAAAGATGAAATTGTGTTCTCTTTGATTGAAATTAGACAACAGTGGGTTTGATATGAATGGCTTAGACCCCCAACTCTAGCCTATTCACTCTGTTTGACTCCCCTGTCACATACATAGATGCACACACACACACACACACACATCGACCTTTCTTTTATCTTCCTTTTTCTAAACTGGTGTCAAATGAACAAGAACTTTTTTTTAGCCCAAGACCAGCATAATACAATACAATAAGAAAGGCTTTATAGAAATATAAACTTACAATAGAAAAGCCAAAGGGTGATACAAGGGAATTGGGGGGGGGGATAGGCACACAGGACCCATCATCGGGAATTTAGGCCTAAGTAACAAGATTAAAATATGATTAAAATGTATATATTTTTTTAAAAAATGCCCTATATAAATAATTAGGTAGTACATTAGGCACATAAATAAAAACATGAAAGAATAAATATAAAAGTGGTTGCTGAGAGTGAAAGGAAGCATAAGGAAATGAAGAAAGAAAAACTGAGGAGAAACTGTTTTGCTAACTTGTTGTGAGCATCTTCTTGATTTTACATGCTGTCATGCAGAATTTGGCCACTTTGTGTGCTATGGTAGGAGCCTTATCAGACAATAGAAACAGTGGATAGAAATGCCTAGAGTGGCCTGGAAAGTCTAGCAGGAGTATAATGGCAGTGTTGCAAATATGACTATAATATTAACAAACCTGTAGTACCTGCTTAGTTGTTTCTGTCTCCCCATCCACAGAAGGGCCCAATTGTTCTGAACAGCGTACTTTTTAAAATCACCTCTCCAACACTATGAGTGTGAATAGCTTTTATGTAGCCTGTGTTGATATTTTTTCCTCTTTTTATGCTCTTTATGTTTTTGGTCTATGACTGTATGGGAAGCAAGTTCATAAGAAATAAGAACAATCTTGGTATGTGTGTTGCTTGTATGCCTGTGTGCTTTGCTGTGCAGCCCCAGCCCAATAACTTAGTTAAGTGTGTCATGTGAAAACAACCCTGGGTTCTCATTTTTTGGTCTCTTGTGTCTCTTTCGAAAGCGATGTCTTGCCCCTCGAGACTACAGCAGAAGAGCCCGAGACTGAGGGGACCCCAGAAACTCCAGCAAGTGAGGATGGTAAGTGTTTGTGTGTGTGTGTGTGTTTGTGTGTGTGTGTGTGTAGGGGAAATTTCTGTGACCTGTTTTGCTTTGCCTTGCTTGATACCTTCCACATTGGGGGGGGGGGGTGGAATTGCAAGAATTCTTAGTTAGGTTACAGGGAATCAGTGGTGGGGAGTCTGTAGTTGAGCTTCTTGGGAGAAGGACGATGTAGGAAGCCATCTATCTAAATACAGACATGAAACTGTGTCCTGGATCAGGGTCTAAGCCAGTGGTGGTGAACCTATGGCACGCGTGCGAGAGGTGGCACTCGGAGCCCTCTCTGTGGGCATGCGCACCATGCCCCAGAGATGGCAACCGTCCTCTTCAACCAGCTGCCTGCTAACTTGCCGAGGTCCCACGTGGCCAGAGGCATCCCAGCACCCATGTGCTTGCTGGCCTTTGTGTGCGGGGGCCGATGGTGTCAGGCAGCAGCCACTCCACCCCCTGCCTCGCCTTGCCCTGTGACATGGCACCCCCACCCTGTCTCGCCTCACCCCGCAGAACCAGCCTTCTGCCCATCGCCCCACCCACCAGAGACCCCTGGATCTCCCCCAACCCTGCCCAGCCCCCACAGGCGTCCCTCCCCAGGAGCAACATCAAGCTGCCCATGCCCACCCTGGCCACGCCCACCCATCTGCCATGACCACTGTAGACACGCCCACCTGGTGAGCCACACCCACCCGGCGGCCATGCCCACCCGGCACCTGGCAATACATAAGTGGGTTTTGGGTTGAAGTTTGGGCACTCGGTCTCTAAAAGGTTCTCCATCACTGGTCTAAGCATTTTTCACAGTCCCTCAGCTCTAGTTAAATATGGTAAATGGCGAGTGATGTTGGGAGCTGTAGTTCAGCAACACTGAACATTCTCCTTTAGATATGCTTTAAATGTGACTCTTAGGGAAATGCTGTAGATTTCTGATACATACAAAATGGGTTTCTGGGCTCCATTTCTTTATTGGAGTATCATCTAGCCATGCAGTAAAATTAAAGGCAGTCTGTGCAAGAGTAAGTATGAGTAGATACCTTGGGACCTTGGTTCACATCTGTTTCCTTTTATGGAACAAGCATGTCACAGTCTGCACCTTATTTTAGGAGACAAAGGTTGTTCCTGCTCCTCCACTGTCCTAATGAATTTTGCTGACTCATCCCATAGATACTGCAGAGAAGAAAAATATGTATCATGGCCCAACCAGTCCCTTATTGCATTAATAATGTGACATTGGTATTCCTAAAAATACTCCTATGAATTCCATTCCCTAGTTATAATAATAATGACCATTTTACAAGCTTTTTCAATAAGCTTCAGTCTCCTGCTTAACAATACAATACTTAAATGCTGATAGTCCTTAAGCCTGCCCATTACAGTTGCAAGTTGTAATGACTGAAATACAGGTCAGTCTGGTGACCGACAAAATGCTGCAAATAGCCACAAATGCAGCAGTATTGCCGACCCCCAACATGCAGTCATGTGATTGCAGGAGTGGCGACCATTGAAACTTTGGATCTGGGATCTAAGTCCCCTTCTTCAGGTCCATCATAATTTTGAATGGTCACCAAGCAAGCATCATAAGTTGAGGACAACTGTATGTTTCTGTCCACCTTCTGCACACAAAAGCATCTTTTATTTGCTAGACCCAATTATTCCAACAAGAACAAGGTGGGGCCATCCTTAAGATAGTCTACAATTACTTTGTAGATACTGCTGAGAATAAACTTTCATTACCTTTTCCCTTGTGGAGTTGCAGAAACATGTTGTCTCACTGACTTTTGAGGAGTTCTTCTGCAGGTGGGTTGGGAAGAGCCTGTTGACCGACCAATTATTCATTTTCTTGCTCTCTCAGAAGGCGACTCCCAATCAGAAGCTGTGCCCCGCTCTGGTCCCATAGCTCAACCTGAAGAGTGGTTTGTGCGAGGAATCCCAGTTGGCTGGCGGCGAGGTGAACGTGGTGGCAACCGAGGATTAGTACCACCCATTGTCTTATCAGACAGGTGAGTGGCCATTGTGTTGCCAGTCATGGGGAAAGTAGTAGTCATGAATGCAAGCAGACCATGATAGAAAGATGCAAGACTGCAGGTGAAATCTTCATGCTTAGCATATAAAAGGGAGGCTTTGCTGCATATCGAGTGCTTTAGTTGAACCTATACCAGGATGAAAATAAAATAATATCCAAGAAGCCCTGTTCCCCATCTGGACTGAGAAATAACACAACAATGTTAGTTAAATAGAAATCAAATGCTTCCATACATGTCAGTGACAAAGGATTGTGGATTTGTCTGGATATGGGTATATTTAGGATTGTCTTAAAGTCTGGAGAAAAAATAGCTAAAGCCAGTTGCAGTGGAAGTGGTCGTGGGAATGCATTTGAGTTATAAATTCTACATAATATTCCCTTTCCGGTAAGTAACATTTTGCAAAGCACAGATAGAGAAGGATAGAGAAGGAAATTAAACTCTGACTGAAAAGAGAGAAGGAAAAAAAAATTGAACTTCATGCATCCTGATTGCCTTTTGTTCTTTAATCATCTTGCCGCTCTTTTCGGAAGATCTCAACATCTACCATAAATTTATTCCACATCCTCTCAAACTGTTCATGGTTCTTCATATATTTATCTTGTGATTTAATTTTTATTCTTTTTTGTATTTTTTTCATTATATCTCACCCATCTATTCATATTATCTAAATAGAATAATATTTCCTCTGGATCACAATTATCCAGAATGTTATTTGTTGTTTCCCAAAACTCATCCCTTCCTGTGAATTTCTATTTTTATGCACTTGCAACTATAGAGACACCAGTTCATTCTTTCTGACAAACATTTTAGCCTTTATATTCATAAGGAAATCAATATTTTTCATACATGTTATCAAATCCACAACATCAGACAACTTTCATATTCAAGCCTATGATATCCTTTCCTTTTCTCTTACTTTCATGTGGAATGGCACTTATTGTAATTGTGACTTTTAGTTTTAGATTTTATGTACTAACCTGAGGGCTAGAATCTTAGGGATTTTTTTTTCTGATGGTTTTCCTTGGGGACTGTTTGGTTTGTTTTATTTTCAAAGAAAAACAGATGTGCAATATGAAATGTGGGGAGCTGCCTTTTTTTTTTATCTCAAATGGTTAATTTAAGTCTCCTCCAAGAGCTTCTCAAAATAAGACTGTGAAAGAAGGTGTGAGTTAGTTAGGGAGGAGACATCAGCCCCTCTTTCTAACAACTTTCTTGGTTCTTTGGTTGCTTCTTTTGCAGTGAAAAACAATCTAACACCCGCAGTTCCAGGTTAGAGATTGATACTGGACCATCTCTGGAGGAACTGCTCCCTGAACCCACAAGCAGGTAGGAGAAGTGTGGCAGGTAGACCTCACCCAAATTCTCAGTGCTGTGTGATGGTGACTGATACTACCTCTATGATCTGTTGCCTGCTGCCCCAAAGAGGGCTTGTCTTGGAACTAGATCTGTCTCTTAAGCAGATGTTCTCTCTCTCTGTCTCTCTCTGATTCTGTCTCATATTTTAGGCTGCGTGTCAATTCAGATGTGAGCCGCCAGCGTGGAGGGAGCAGCCCCATTCGCAAATTGGCATCACCGTTCATGGATGGGGGCCGCCTGCCCTTTCCCATCCTTCAGCCAACCCAGGCCAAGACCTTTCACCCTGTTGATCGGTGAGAGCATTGAAGGGGAGGGCCCAAATGTGTATTGGCATGTGTTGGATTAATTAGGTGGGAGGGACATTTAGAGGTGGCTGTTACATTACCTAGACCAGGGGTAGGCAACTTTGGCTCTTTTATGACTCGTGGACTTCAACTCCCAGAATTCCTAAGCCAGCATACTGGCTCAGGAATTCTGGGAGTTGAAGTCCACGAGTCATAAAAGAGCCAAGGTTGCCTACCCCTGACCTAGACAATGCCAAATAATATTTGGGGAGTATTTCATTTCTGCCCTGGTAGACTCCAAAAGAAGCATCTGCATTAGATGGGAGAGGAGAAAAATGGACAAAATATCTGTGTGGTCTGGGATATAATTTAATGGGGAAATTCTAATTTTGACTGATCTGTTACAATAAGTCACAGGACTCCCATTTCAAATGCTTTGTTAATAAATAAACAAACAAACAAGCCAGCCTGCAAGCAAGCAGAGCTTCCAATTCTGAATGCTCCCTTATAATAAGTAAGTAAGTAAATAAGAAAGTAAGCAAAACAAGCATTATAAAGCAGAGGCAGGCCATGCATTCTTCTTAATAATGCAGCTGAGTGTTTTTAATGATATAAAGTCTGGCTAGAAAAAAATTTAGCTGAAGTGGCATTTCAAGAGAATGTTGTCAATGCAGACAGAGGAGTGTTGGCAGAGGAATGGAGAAAACAAATGGGCATGACATGAAGGGAGATGCCTGATGTTGATCACTGCTCTGTTACTGAAATGTGTGCTTTCCATAAGCTTTCCCAACAGTGACTTGATAGGCAGCAGTAATTGTGTCATAAGAATAACTATTCCCAGTCGCAGAGTTTGATAAGGTGTGTCCACAAGGCTCTCTGAAGGGCATTTTGTTCTCTATCAAATATCCTTTACAACCAGTACTTGGAAAGGGGTGAAGGGAAATATAAACTAAGATAATTGAGAGGGACGGAAAACTGAAAAAAACACAAGGGATAGAACTCTGAGGATACACTTAAGAAGTCCATATGCAGTCTTATGCTTTATACACTCTTTGGGGCTCTTTGTTTTTCCCCAGGCCAGATCGCTGGAATGAAGTTTCTCCACGGACCTGGGCTGGCAATAACTTTGAGAGACAGGGACCAGTGGAGAAACGGGTAGAGATAGACCGGGTAAGAACCTATCCATTTTCCCCTCCCTTTTCTAGTTTTTCCTCCCTCTCTTGCTCCTTTCACCATGTTTTGTCTTTTTCCATTGGTAGGAGGTTGCCAGAAATATGGATTCTGTGTTCAAAGAACTTCTTGGGAAAACTACTCTGAAGCACACAGGGATTTGTGACCCTCCCAATCATTCTGAACCCCCAAAGAGCAATTCTTTGGCTAAGAAGGGTATCACCCCTGCCAAGCCAGCCTCTTCAAACAGGGCGCTTCTGCGGGGCAAAGGGGTCTTCAAGTCTTTGGGAAATGGAGAGTGAGTCAAACTTGACATGGGGAAAAGCACCCCCCTTGTGACTTGCCCAATACTGTGGCTATCCTCCTCTTCCTCCTCCTCCTCCTTCCTGTTCCGGATACCAACTCAGGGCAGTTGTGTCTTGCTCTCTCCTGGTGGGGGGTGGGAAGGGGGGTGATCTAAGATTATAAGCATTTGTGTTCCGACTTCCAAGCCAAATGTTGAAGATGCATTTGCTGTTGGGCATCTTCCTGCACTGGAGGTGCATCTGAAGGATTTCATGTTGCGGATGTGACTGGGACTAAAACATACAGCTCTCATCAGGATGGCCCTGGACCCAACACCCAGACCAGTTGTTCCTTTGTCACAAACAGTTTGCACTTGGATCTTCATGTTGAAGGGATGCATGGGGGAGGGGAATGTGCCAAGATTCCTGGAGTCTATTCTTGGCCCTGGGAAGGGAATCATGTCTAGTGAGTTATGGTGCCAGGGGCTGAAAGGGAGGGCATTCTTTTGTACATGTGTTATTCTCTTCCTGACGTGCTTCACACTAGCCCTCATCCCCTCTCCTTTTTTCCTCAACTCTCAACCCCGGCAATGTATCTCTTGATGCTTTATACATTTGTCTGAATTTTAGAACTCTTTCCACACATTCTACTTGGTACAGCCTCATCCAACCCTGCACGCGTCACCCTCCTACATTGGGGCAAAAGTAAGGGGACATATTTGTGGTGGGGACCCATGTGCCAATTTTTCCCTCATCATCCAAGGTCCAGTTTGTCCGGCCCTCCTCCCCACCTTCTACTCCATTGTCATCATTTGTCTTTACTACTCAGTATTAATCAGGGCTGCATGTAGTCTGTGCTTTAAAATGCTGTGCAAAGTCGAGCTGAATTCTGCAACCTGGGTAAAGTAGGCAAATTAAACTAATAGAGATTCTCTTCCATAATCTATGTTACTAATCTGACAACTGGAAATCTGACTTATGGCACCCAAACTTTCAGCAGGAAATTAAAACCACATTTTTGAGCATCACTTTATAGACATAAGGGCTAGAAACTTGCTCTTTTATATATATAAAATTTTTATATATATATAATTTTTTTTCACATTCTCAGGGAGCAGAATTCTGTGCCCAATGCCGCATCCTGTGAGTTTCTTGCGAATTACAGCATATGTACAGCCCTGGTATTAGCTTGTCATTAACAAAAATGACTGTACTGTGATCTCTCTATACAGTCTGTTGATTTCTGTCTCTTGCAATAAACTGGATTTATAAACTCTCCACAGAAAGCGCCTGCCAGTCAGGATTTTATAAAGAATAAACAAGACACTGAAGGATTTGCTTGGGTTTTATTGTCATAAAATGCAAAACATTTTTTTGTAATTTTAGAAAATTGTCAGTATTTGGTTCAAAGCAGAAATTAGCATTAAGGTTTAAGAAAGAGCAGCACTGATTGAGTAATATTGTGTCCACAAAGTGATTTCAAAGAAAGGTACCACAGTAGTGACATGAAATGGGTTGGCTGAAACCGTAAGGTAGTGAATGTCAGAGATGGAGAGAGAGAGAAAATGTGAGATGTAAGGCATTAGTGCTCTACTTAAAGCATCTCTGAAATGGTTTCTTAGCACACTACATCATCTTGTGCCGATTTAAGGCAGTATTGGAATTTTGTATCCCGGATATGATAGCTCTAATCCCATTGGCTGCCTCAATGTATTGTGGAATGGCAACTCACAGAATCCCACAGCCAGGCTGCTGGAAGATTCTGGGTACTATAATTATGGCACATCTAGAAGGTGCCAGAATGGGGAGGCTACAATGCTGAAATGACCCACAGGTCAAATGCTTGGCCATGGTGAATTGGCTGTGGTGAATTGGCCGTGGCAAGTTGTCCCATTCTGCTGCTAGAAAGCCTTGCTATACTTTCTCTGCAGAACTCTTACAGCAGTTCTCATCCACAGTTACTTATTTCACAAAAGGGCTTGTGTAGAAGAACTTGCCACTGTGTTGTGACGTGTGTATGTGTGTGTGTGAGAGAGATGGGAGGGCATTTAGAACAGAGCTTCTCAATCTTTGCAACTTTACTTCTTGGAGTTGAAGTACGGGTGTCTGGGGAATTCTGTGAGTTAAAGTTCACACATCTTAAAGTTGGCAAGATTTAGAGTATATGTTTTCCCACCATAATCAGAAAGAGATGGTGTAATTTGGGGGGGGGGGCAGGGAATTCAAGGTAAAGATCCATCAGCCAGATTGTTTCCACCTCCATCAGTCGACTGACTCAGGATTCCAGCTGAGCTACTGTCCCATCTGATGGGTCAAGTGAAGGAAAAATGAAGCCAGAATCCTGTCCTGACCCAAAGGACAGTCTCAGTCCTTTGCGTGTTCCTTGCGCAGGGCCACTCGGACGTCGCTGCAAACTTTCCCCACTGCTTCAAAGAGAGGGTCGCAGAAGGTACGTATGCACAAGGCATAGCAGCGCCCACAGCACTGCACCTCTATGAAGTAGCTCTTGATGCAAGGCATGGCCCCCCAGATGTGGCAGAAAGAAACACAGGCAAAGAGGAAGCCCCAGAGCAAGGCAAGGGGCACCCCCAGTGCCCCTGATAGAATCCGGTAGCACCAGTACTTGCTGACAGTAAAGGTGGTGTTGCTGGCCTTCCACACTCCATCAAAGCTGTGGGTGCCCTCTGGCTCAGCGATCACATCTTCAAAGTCTACCTGGCAAGGTAGGAAGAGAGGTTGTGAATTGGCCAAAGCTTTGTTTCAGTCTGGAGAGTGTGTGTATCAGTGAGAAAGCGAGAGGGAGAAAGAAAAAGAAAGAAAAATAGAAGAAAGAAAAAAGAGAAAGAAAGAGGAAAAAGAAAAAGAAAGAAAAACAGAAAAAAATGTTAATGCTATTAAGCAGCCTTCCCAAACCGGAAGTTTTCTAGATCAGGGGTGTCAAATTTGCAATGTCACATGACGTGATGTATCGCGACTTTTTTGCCATTGCCGGCAATGGGGTGGGTGCGGTTTTGCTATGATGCATCCGGCCCATGGGCTGGCAGTTTGACGTCCTTGCTCTAGATGGTTTAAACTAGAACTATTGACTAGAAAGGAGGACTTGTGGTCTAATCTCTTATCCAAGGTAGCAATCTTCATACTATCCCAGACTTCTATATCCAAATCTCTTCCATCATGGGTAGCAATTTTTGTGTTGTTAAGCACAATACATTTTGGACATCTAGAATGCTAAAAGATTTTTTCTAGTTCTAGGGAAATAGAGCTAATAACTACCCAACAAAGTCAGGCTTTTAACCTCAAAACAGTGGGTATGATTTGGAACAAAGATTTTTCTCATTGGGGGGTGGAGTGGGGCTGTTAACTCTTACCCCTGAATCTAAGTTCCTAAACATATTCAGTATTTACTTCTGGCAAAAACCTGTGTTAAACTTGGTGGGGAAGGGTTGCTGTGATTGAAGAAGAGTTAACCTCCACCTCTTCTGCTTTTCTCTAATGAGCTGAGCTTTCAAAGAATTATTTTCCTTACAAAAAAGTCTGCTTGAGTTCAGCTATGTGTGTAATTCTATGTAATAATGTAATTATTATTATGCTATGTAATAATTCTCGAATGGATGGAATATCACCTGGTACTCAAATTGCAATCATGCATTTAAAGGAAGGTTTGGAGTAGATAACTACTAGGATCTTACACACTTCCGACCATAACTAACAGACAGACAGGAAAAAACTACTAGGAAGACAGCAATTAATTTGCATAGCTTTCCTACATGCTACTGAGAGTCTTCATTTAGGCAATCCCAGCCTGCCTTTCACCTCCAGACTTCAGAGCAACTTCCTTTTGGAGCTGTCACTGTTGAAATATGAATTTTGGAAGTGCCTCTTGTGGAGTAAAGAGCAGGTGAGTGACTGCCTCAGCAGGGGATAAGATCGGATAGCAGGGCGTGAAATCTGATTTCCCAGGAGCACCGTCTCAGAAAGTTCTCCAGAACAGATCTCATTGAAAGAATTGCAAAATCAGGGCAGGGCCAGATTTGCTGGTGAGTTGACCTTCCACCAGATATTAGCAGGCGGGGAATGGATTTACTATTCGTCTCAAGAACCAAAATATTTCATTCTTTGGAAAATAAGCATGATCAAGGACAAATTGAAGTAACTGTGATGGTTTAAATTATGCATTGTTTTTAATCGTTGGTGGATAACCTGGTTTTATCAAGAAGGATAGGTTAGAAGTGGTTTTGCATTATAAACAAAAATTCAAGTTAAAAGCTTCTAGGAACAGAGTTCAACTCTTCTCCCATTGTGGAAAGGATTAGAACAGTATTTCTCAACCTCAACAAGTTTAAGCTGTGTGGATTTCAACTCCCAGAATTCCCCTGGCAAGCATGGGGAGTTGAAATCCATACAGCTTAAACTTGCTGAGGTTGAGAAACACTGAATTTAGAACACTGCTGTAGTATATGATTAGTTTTAGGCTGATTATCCCTTCCCAAGTGTTATTTTTTAAAATTTTATCTTTACTCCATAATCCTTTTTAGAACCTTGTTAGCTTTCTTGCAAAGTGACCTAATCAGCAAAACATTGAATTAAAGAGAACTGCATTCTTTTCCTTTGGCCTTGATTAGTTTTAGGAAGATAAAAACTGCCATTAGATACCCAGAAAAAAAGGAAGGTATGGGAAGAAGAGGTCCTATTTTTTTTCCTCCTTTGTAGCTATTTAGGTGGATAATGTGCTTGCAGAACATTAATAATTAAAAAGGTAATTGTCACATATAATACACACAAGAATACTGTGTTTAAACTTTTATTTACAGTGGGAGCTAATTTTGCAGGCTCCTTAAAAAATTTCAAGGAGAGAATGGTCAAAAGCCTGTATTTTGAGAGCATGTTTTGATCCAGCTCACAAAATGGCTGCCATAGGACTGTTGCCTACTCACAAAATGGAGATTTTGTAGGTGTGAAATACTGTATAACAATTCCTGTTCATATGTAACAAGGATGCTGGGATTGCTATGCATCTTTCTCTAGATCCCCATAAACTTCCCATTGTCACTCTTAGTTGATCATAGTGGGTTGCTTGTTGTTATTTTTTTTCCTTTTTGGACAAAAAGCAGTAAATTACAGGGACCAGCTATTTCTACTTTCTAAAAATGCCTATGTAAGCCCAAAGGCACTCATAGAGATGGAATATTGGCCAGCTTATTTTGCAGCATTGCATTAATGGGGTGTCTTTGAAATCCTTCATTTGAACAGCTGGGACTGTAACCCAACAAAAGAGATATCTTACACCAGGTTTTCTCCACCCTGGTGGCTTTCAGATGTGTAGACTTCAATTCCCAGAATTCACCATGGCCGGCTGGGGAATTCTGGGAACTGAAGTCTGCATACCTTAAAGTTGCTAAGGTTGAGAAACACTGCCTAACACAGGGGTGTCAAACTCAATTTCATTGAGGGCTGCATCAGCATTGTGGTTGCCCTTGGGGGGGGGCGGGTGTGTGTGGCCAGGGTGTGTGTGGCCTACTGGATAGGTGTGGATGGAGTGGGTGTGGCCTATTGGGTGGGCATGGCCAGCTCTACATCGTTCGATTCAAGGGTGCCTGTGGGGCCTGGGCAGGAGTGGGACAGATCTGAGGGTCTCTGGCAGAAGAGGGTAGGACCAGGGCAAGTGCCAAGGCATGGTCCACTGGAGGAGCTGAGCTGCCTGCTGAAACCCTTCCGCTGGAGCCCATCAAGCCGGATATGTAAAGTAGGCGAGGGCCATTTGCTGGCCACTTCCAGGCGATGGTGCATTTCTTCATTCCTCACAAAGGGTGACACCTCCCCAGTATGCACCCAGGAGGTGGGGCCGATGCGGCAGGGGCCGGTTCCTCGCTGTTTCCAGATGGCCTTGTGGAGCTAAGACTGAATGCGTTTCAGCATAGATGGCCACCACAAAATTGTACATTGGCTCCTGGCCAACCTGGGCCAGGGCCAAGGCAGTGGGGGCCGTTCCCTCACTGTTTCCAGGATGGCTTCGCAGGCCACATGGAACCACTTCGCGGGCTACATCCGGCCCCCGGGCCTTGTGTTTGACATGTCTGGCCTAACACTAAGACTAGGATAGAACAAGTACTCTGAGGGTTGGGGATAATAAAGTCATAGCCCAGCTTCTCTAAAAGAAGCTACTTTGACGATCAGTTTGGGGTAGGTCACATTCTCTTAGCTGAATGAGTAACACATAGAAATGATAACATAAACTTTATCCCCTACAAAGATATGAATCTATCTCAGTTTTCAGTATAATAGCAAAGTGAAGGCATGATATATTCCCTAAAAAGAGGAAGGGGACAAGGAGTCAGCTTTTCCTTAAAATTACGGTAATTATGTTAGTGGAGAATGTAATGGTGATCCTCCGCTCCACTTCCCCATATCCTGCTAAACATAGTGAAGAGCGAGAATGGCATTCCTTCTCTTTCATTCTTGCTTCTCAATGGCATTGACCAATTGCTCTAAAGTCCTGCTTCTGTGATGCTTGGAAGAAATGCTGAAGAAAGTGCAGTAAGACTTTCTTAAAAAGTTGTCCTTCTTGTGACTTTATTCATTTTTAATTACGTTAGGCCTATATTTATTAATAATAAAGCCTTTTGTTAAGGACTGCAATAAAAATGATGTTTTACTTAGCCGCTATCTATCAATTGCATGTTCCTATTTCCGCATGACTGTCTTTCTCATCTGCCACTAGAGGGGGCTATTGCGCTACTGTTTTGTTTCTGGGCTTCCTCGAAGAGTCCAGGTTGGGCGAAAAGTGCTGGTTCTTGGCGGTGATCTGAATCGCCTTCAGACATTCATGTGAGAACCCCAGAAGTGCATGACGCCAACCACACCTTTTTGCTTACACATCTCACCCTCTTTTCTCTGTCTGTTCAATTGCAAACACTATCTGTTCTACTTTCTCTTTCCCTATCTTTCCAACATTTCCAGAATCAGTCATTGCCTGGCAAGTACGGGGAGCTTCCTTTGTGACTTAGCTTTCACGAAAGTGTTTCCATTAGAAAAAAAGAGTTTGAAACCCATCTAGGAAGCCCTGAAGGCTGAATGTGGCAACTCCTGATTACTTTTTGTCCCTTCCTACCTTTGTCATTGCTACTTTTCCTGTTCCTCCATTTCACCGTGGCCAGCTTGATTTTACTCAATATGATTATAATGTAGCTCAATATACAGAGTTCATACAATGTGCTAAATTCTAAACGCAATGAACTAAACTGTAAAACTAAACCACAATCTAGCTTTTAAAAATAATACACTTCTTGGGAAGCAGCCACTCTTTTTGGAGGTGGGGGAGGAGAGGGAGAGCATAGATTTATGCAGTACATGGTGTGAAGAATAAGGTTTAGCTTGGAGGAGTGGAAGCACCCTTCTCCTCTACATCTAGAGTAATATATGCAGCCCCAACAACTCTTTGCAGAAACATTATATACTATGCATTCACCTTCTGTAGTTTATATTATTGTAGAGGGTAGGGAAGATGACTTTGGAGAAAATATGCAGGAACCCCTATTACTTAGGCAAAAGGGGCCGAAGTATTTATTCTGTTATTCTCTGTTAAATCCAGACCCACAAGATAACATTTAGGGAATGGCTCAGGAAGACCGGTTCCTGATTCAATGAAGGAGGAGGAGGGGGGACAGCACAATCAAACTTGCCAAATTCTGTTATTATATACCCAGTCTCAACAAAAATACAGAAGTGTTAGCCTCCCTGTGGAATTGATTGATTTCCTGATCTGGTCTATCTAGTGAGACTGACTTTTTGCTTCTTTCTTTCCAATCTTCAGGGAACTTTGTGAAAAGAATCCCTTTCTGCTGCTGCTACTTTTTTGTCCCATGCCCCGGGAGATATATGCTCACCTTGACCACCTCTTGGTTGATCTGCTTGGGGTCTCTTTCCACCAAATCAATCTCTTTGGTGAGAGGGTCCCGGGAGTCAATCTTTTCCAGAATCACGTCTATTACTTCTTGTTCTTCTTGTTGGGCCATAGCTCTGGGTCTGTTTCCTGTTCAGGGTCTGTCTGTCTTTCTCTCTGAAAAGCAGCCACCAGTTGCCTCTGACTGTCAGGGAAGAACGGCTCTCCGCTGTTGCTGCCCCCCCCTCCCTTTTCTCTCTTGATAACTCTTGACAGCAGTTCACAGATAGAAATAGTTGCCACTGGAGCCAGAATGCACCTCCCTTCCAGTCAAGACTCAGTTGGTTTTTAGCTAGTCTGAATAGTTTACAGTCTAGGTAGTCTTTTCACCTTTATTTGTTAAAAAAAACAAGGTCACTACACATAATTATAGAACTGTAGATAAATCAGGGTTTTTGAAATGAAATTTAAATGTATTGGTTACCTGTGTCTCAGTCTGGATTATGTACATCTCATTCAAAATAATAATCAGCTGAAGGAAAAATAATTAGGTTATTTGAAAGGACACAAACAAATTTTCAGAGAGATGAAACTGGGAATATAAATGCATTTTTTCAAAGACACCAATTTATTTCTGTTGCAGTGCTATTGTCACTACTCAAAGGGGTTTCTGAAACCCTGCACAAATCTGCAGCAAACAAAATTCAGTGACTTGAGTTAATGGCAAGATGAACATAGGACCATGGTTCAGCAATATGTATCTTATTAATATATACTATGTTATGACTTTGTTTCCAAAAAAGGTTCTTGTTTTACACCAGCCCCAGGGCAGATTCTATTTGGAGGTCAAAATGACTCTTGTTGACTTGGCCAACCAAAGATAACAATAGCTGAAGATGGGGTATCTCTATCCAGAAGCTCAGTTTAAGTATTTTCTATTTCTACAGGCTGGAAATAAATAGCAAAAGCATTTGGGGCTTCTCAACAAATTTCGGGAAACATTTTCCAGTTTTAGAAAATTCTCTGGGTAATGGGGGGAAAGTACTCTGAGGGATCCTTGGTGCTCTCTGACCTTGGATGTTTTCTTGCAGACATTTCATTACCCAAACTAGGTAACATCCTCAGTGCTAATCCCTCATTTCAACCCTGAACTACAAATAATCTTTATTTGTAAAAAGTATTCTGCAAGCTGAGTGATACTGTCCTTCATAAATGGATTTAATTCAAGTTGAAGAGTCAATGCTTAGCTATTACTTACTTGCAAGTGAGTAAAAGAAAAATGGAAGGATGTGCAGAACTTTATTCAGCCCAGCTATTGCTATAAGATTTTCATAAGGAGTGTACTCGTGGCAAGTGAGAAATTGTAGCATCCAGATGAGGGAGGCTTAAACTTCAGTCAAACCTCACAAAATTCGTAAGTTATACAACCCCTTCCTCCTCCAGTCATTCACTAATTGCTTACACAACTTGTTTAGCCAGGTCAGGTAAATACCTTGTGGCTGCAGTGGTACAACATACCAAGTTTGGTTAATGTTAATGTTGATTAGTATAGGTTTCTGTTTCAGCGGATTGTGTGAATCCAACCAATATGGTTACTTTATGGATTGGTGTAAGATGCAAACTAAGAAAAGGGTGACCAGTTAAAGTAAGTTGTGTGAATGCAGCCTCTGTAGTTTTAGACAGAACCCCACCCCTCCCCTGGAAAGCAATACAGCAGGGGTGTCAAACTGCTGGCCCACGAGCCAGATGAAACCATGCCCACCCCATTGCCGGCAATGGAAAAAAAATCATGATACATCGTGACACGTCACGTGATGTGGTGAGTTTGATACCCCTGCAATATAGTGTAATAGTGTGCAGAGAACTGAACGAAAACCTCATTTTGGCCACAAGCATTCCTGCTGGATAGTTATTCACAAATCATCCCTGTTAGTAGAAGCATTAACAATATGCACCCTATGGTGCTAATTAGATAGGTTTGTTGTTATAGAAACAGCTAGTACATATCATGATATAATTATCTTGGAGTATGAGCTTAGCTCAGCCATAAATGAATGCTAATAGATACAGTATATTTGAAGCAAAAGCTAGATTTTTGAAGAAAGGCATACAAGACAAAGTTTTAAATAAATCTTGAAGAGGGAGAGAGTAGAAGAAAGAGGTTAGGGGAAGGAACTCTCAAACAGAGACTGATTTAACTTAGAATAGGTACAGTGAGAAACAAACACAAGAGATAATTGTCAAAACCTTTCCCCCTCAGCTAGCCCTGCCATTTGGTTAAAAAGTCTCTTAGGGATAAAGAGATGATGCAATCTCTGACACCCACAAACAACAGGTTTTCACCCAGCACTAAACAAAGCAATGGCACTTGAAATGAGTACAGCATGAACTCCCATCACTATGTACTGTAGTTAAATTTAGCAGCCACTGGTCATTTCTAGAGGGTACAGGACTCCTCTGCCAGGGAGGCAAGAGAAAGATCACAGGGTGGGTGTCCCCCGTGTGCAGCTGACTCTGGCATCGGCACCACCGTGGCCTCCTGCCAGCCCAATGCCATGCTTGAGAAAGAGAAATATGTGCTTGTAACATTAGCCTTGCTGTATGAGTGCACGCAGCTACTTTGCTGCCAGCCAAAGCTTTAGGGGACACCATCATGATGGGCACCAGCAGCTGTAGGCTTTACTATCCCCAGGGCAGTGGGCAAAAGAAATGTGGCATTTTAAGGTGTGGTCTTATCATGGAGATGTTTGTATATGCATGTGTCTGATTGGCTGATATTAGGCAGAGAGCAGAGGCAGTCATTAAATCCAAGGCACATGTACACGGACAAGTACCAGCCTGCATTTTGTATAAATAATTCTACTGCCATGAGGCTCTATTTCGGCCCCATCATGTGACTGGCGGAGGGGGGGGCGCGTTTCAATGGTCATAACTTCAAGGACCAGTTGTAACTCACTTTTTTCAGCACTATCATAACCTCAAGTGGTAGTTGAATGAATGGTCATAAATCGAGGACTACCTGTAAAGTTTAATTCTAGGCAGCTGTATTACAGGATGATTTAAGAGCAAAAATTGGGGGATTGCTCTGGCTTCATTTTCTCTTCCTCCCATTATTGTCAGCCTATGGAGTAACTAGCCTTAAGTATATTACTTAATGTATGATGGTGTGGTCTTGGTGTGGGGAGGAGGATTGGGGGATTTAGCCCCTTTCAAGTTGCCTGAATGATAGGTTGCTGCTGTGAAGGTGCCCTGCACTGGATCACTGAGCTGTATCTCAACATGGCTACGTGGGTTATCTTGGAAGTCCAGTTAACCTATGTCCCAATTGCTTGGCAGGCAAATTGGGAAGGTGCGGAGGTGGGGTTCAGACTGAAGCAAGAATTGATCACATGGTACATCAAGAAAATTCCCTCCACCCTTCCTGATTTGTCAGCTGGGCTATTGTTGGATGTAGATTTGATAGAATTGCATTCAGAAATGACCAAGTGACTGGTCACAAGAGCAGCACAGGAGCTGCCAGGAGCACTGAGGATTGCCTCATCCAGACCTCACCCTTTCACCGCACCTATGATCTGTCATTTAAGCTACAACAGGAAATTGGCAGACTTCTGGTCTGTTTCACCCCAGATTTCAAATACTGTAGATAGTTATTGTAAAGGAATGGCAGCCTTAGTAACATGCAGCTGCAGCCAGCAGTTTCCAGAAATATTCTGGTGAACAGTTGAAATACTGCTGGCATAGGCAAGAGAGTATCCCCACCAAGTAATAAAAACAGTAGTGATGGTCGTTACTTACTGATCAGAATAGGGACTGGTAACTCTGTTGTTAAGCAGTGCAGTCATTAAACATGATATCATGCAACCACGCCAACTTAGTCCGTCCTGTCAGGTTTGGGCTGCAGTTGTAACTGAATCACCATGGGTTGTTAAGCGCAGTGTTATATGACTGACCTGTGGCTTCCTGCTGGTTTCTCCATTGACTTTGCTTATCGGAATCCAGCTTGTGAAGGTTTCAGATGGCTGCGGGATGCTCTGACCGTTGTAAATGTGAGCCAGTTGCCAAGCATCTGAATCATGATCACATGACCATGGAGACACTATAGTAGCTACAACTTCAATGATTAGCCATGAATCTTGCTTTTCAGCACTATTGTAATTTTGGTCACTGAATGAGTGGTTGGTAAGTGAGGACTATGTAGAAAGCATTCACCTTGCACAGCTGGAAAAACCCAACTCTTTCCCAGTACATTGAGCTTCAGAAAGAGACTGCTAGTTCTGTGTTTTAAACTTAGATCTACTGCTCTTTTGAAAAATTGTATACAAACAAGTCAAACACTGTTCCAGAAGAACACAAGGCTCAAGTCCATCGGAAAAGTACACAAATGCCTGAAAGGTCTTGTCGGATGTCCCACTGGAACTGGGTACCTGATCTCTTCAGTAGCCCAAGCAAAATGGCCATGAAAGACAAGGCCCAGTGCTCAGAGGTGATGGGTTGTTCCCACAATAACCGAAGGAGAAAAGGAAAAACATTACTTTGAACCAAAACAGTGCAAGGGCAATGTAAGCTGCCCATGTGGTAGATGAATTGTAACAACAGTTAATGGGGTGCCTTTGTGCCATGGAATATGAGTTTTTGCCCCCAAGACAAAACAAGCAGAAAGGAAACTAAGCAAAGTTTATTGTTGTTCAATCTGCAGGTGTGGGGACTTAACATAATATTAATTCCAGTTATTTCTAATAAAGGAGGGGCTGGAGTGAATCATCTCTCAGAAGCGTTCTGGATTTGAAAGCATTTCCTTTGCAAACCTCACTCTTAAAGTATGTCTCATTAGTGGGATTTATTCCACCTGATGACCTCCAGAAGTGGTGGGATGACAACTTGTAAGAGAACATTAGATTGGGAATGGCTGAGCTGGTGGGCTATTGCCAATCTGTTATCCTGATCTTTTCCCAATGTGGATTTGTGTGATGTGGATTGGAGAGTCACTGAGGGATAAGAATTGAGGACTGAATACAGCTCAACTCTTGGGAGAATTCAGAAAGAATCTTCTGGACTCTGAGAAATGGTGGACCTTGGAGCAGAGAAGGCTTTGGCTGGCCACAAAATGGCTGCCATTGTTAGCATGGTACTGTAGCACAAAATATCATTTTATTAGAGAGCAAACTGGGGAAGCTATTTCCTAATAACCACCTCCAGCTTTGCAAAATATTGTTGGTTTTTGCCTTGGGGGGGGGGAAGAAGTGGCATATTTCAAAGAAAATTGTGTCCTGAAAGCGCTCACTATGTTTACTTTCTCACAATGCCTGTACGAGTCCTGGTGGAATAAAGAGAATGCTAAGATGGTGCTTTGCTTTGCCCACTTCCCATTTGACTTTTTTTTGAAATAGAAGAATGGGGGGGGGGTGTTGACAAAATAAGGTGATTCCCAGGTGATCAAAGCATTTTTATACCATAAGAACCACATAGCCTACTTCTGCCTTACAAAATGGAGGTGCATAGGCTTGGGGAAAGGACTTGCCCATTTTAGTTTCCAAATGGAAAGAAAAAAAGGAAGCATCATTCTGAAGCCCTGTTTGCAAATCTGGGCAGAGGAGAGGGGTTTGGAAAAGAAAAGGTGGGAAGAAGCATTGGGGAGTCTACCCTACCATTCATTCTCCAAGAAGGCTCCCTTTCCATTCTTTTTGCCTGTCATTCCCCACCACCACTCCAGTCCCGTATTTCAAGGCCTTGGTTAAAAAAGTCCCTTGGTCAGTCCTTCTGGAAATCAACCGTATTCAGTGGGTTGTATAATGAGACATCAGTGCAGCATAGATCTCGATGTAAGAATATCCTTGTATCACTTTTGAGTGACTGTGAGATAGATGGCACTGCAGCAGCGTCCCAGGCTAGTGAAAAGAGGGGCTATCAAAACATCCAAGATGCTAGCCCAGAGGGTGCGAACTGGAGGCATGGCCATTGTACACAGCTGAATGCAAGGCATCACACACCTGTTGTGGGAAGAAGAAGGGAGAATTTAAAAAGGTTGGCCTTCTAGACAAACCTTCCCTACTCTTCCTTAATTTACACTTCAGTAAACAACCAGCTGTTTCACCGAATCTATATCCTGCTTTTCTGCAATGTATCAGATAGCTAACAATAAGTGTAATGAAAATGAAAAATAAAAGACAACATAAAAATAAGAGGTATGCTCAAAACAATGAAAATTCTATTAAAACACACCTTAATGTTATGTTGGTAATTCAAACAAGTAATGCATGAACTCATACAATCAACATTATGGAGCTAGTTTGATCTAGTGCTTAAAGCGCACCAAGCTAGAGAGACCATGATTTCAAGTTCTGCCTTAGCCATAAAAGCTAGCTGGGTTAATTCAGGCAAGTCCCTCTCTCTCAGCCCAGCCCATAGGGTTATTGTAGAGAAAATAGGAGGAGGATGGGGTATTAGGTAAGTTCACCACCTTCAGTTATTTATAAAACAAATAAAGGCAGGATTAAAAAGAAAATTAAAAAGTGGGTAATAAGGAAGGAGCTGGCCCTTTGACATCCTTTGACAGGAATGCTCAAGCATGAGAGTGACAACGGAGAAGGCCCATCTTGTCTTCCTACCAAACTCTACGTAGATTAACCAAATAGATCAATTAAGCCTACTGTCTAGATTGTTTTGGACATTATTTTCCATTATATAACATTTTAATACTAGTATTTAATACTAGTGCTAAATTTGTTTTGTATTTCACACAATCATAACATTTTTATTTTGGATTGTATCATTTTGATTTGCATATTTTTCTAATTTTAAGAAATTCTTATGTTGTAATAAAGAAGGTTGGTTTATAACAGGGGTCTTCAAACTTGGCCCTTTTATGACTTGTGGACTTCAACTCCCAGAATTCCTCAATCAAGCACGCTGGCTAAGGAATTCTGGGAGTTGAAGTCCACAAGTCATAAAAGGGCCAAGTTTGAAGACCCCTGGTTTATAACTTTCCTTCTGCATACAACAAGGTTCTCTGTCCAGAACAAACAGATATATTTTCTTCCATGCAATTAATCAGTTTATATTACTAAAGTCCTTATTTGTTTCAGGATTATGATTCTTTTTGTGACTAATTTTGGTGACAACTTTGGAGTTATTGTTTTCCCTGAATACCCTGAATGTTTGCATTATTCTTATGGCAACTGTACCATAAGGGGCTGACGTTGCAAAGCATTCTGGAAAAATGCAAAGCAGACATCGAAAGTAGCCCTGGTGCTGGCTCATTTCTTTTGCTAATTCCTAATTCCTCAGAATGCCTTAATTACACAGCAGCTACTCCTTGTCTGTCCTTCAGTGCCAAAGTCCTTCGGTTAAGGGAAATAGTGACAAACATCTCAAGTATATACCAAATGCACTCACAATTCAGTCCAAGATAATCTTATACATATATTTGTCTGTATGCCCATGCCAACATGGTGTAGTAGTTACGTTCCTGGTTAGGGAGTAGGGAGACCCACATACTTTAAATCTTAGACTGGGAAAGTAAAAAAAAAAAATCTATCAACCAACTTGCACAGGGCCAACATGGTAAATTATGATTCATAACCTTCAGAGAAGATATCTTTATCTTGCTGTGAATTCCTTTGGGCTGAAAATAATCTCTCTCTCTGTCTCTCTCTCTCCCTCCCTCCCTCCCTCCCTCCCTCTCCCTCTCCTTCTCCAGTGAAACTAGCGTTAAGAATAGAGAGAATGTAGAATTGCTGGTGCATAATTTAATCTCCTTTGACTGTTCTACAAGAAGGCAATTGTATTTCTCACTCTCACATGGCATCTCTGGGTGACCATCTTGCATTGGAGATGTTCTTCCATGACTTTCTTCAGTTCCAGTCCCTCAACTCACGTGCAGAAACATAAGAGTTTTTCCAATACGGAACTGTGGAAATTTGCATGGGGCTGTCCTTTCTGAATTACATCTCAGTTCCTACAGAAGGAACTGAGATGTAGGCAAAGGGGTTTTTTAAGGGGTGGAGATATCTTGAGCCTAATGTCCTCACCCTGAATGGCCCCCTTTATTTCTCACCACTGTATTTATAAACTCTATCTTTAACTGAATCAGGGTTTGTTGAATTTAACCAGATGTGTAGGTTCATACAATGCACTTAGACTTAGCTATAAACTAGCCAACTGATTTTTCTCTTAGTATATAATGCAAACTTAATCCCTAGCAATTGTTTGCAATTACAATGGTGATAAAAAAGTAACTTAGTAATCAATCTTCTCATTTATGACTTTCATAGGTCTGTAAAGTAAAGAAAAATTGAACTAAGATTGTAAGCCCAATTGCGGTTTTTCTTAGCAACCACTTCACTTAATAACCAAATTGCGGCTTCAATTGCAGTTATTCAATTGCTAAATGAATACCTGTAATGTAATTTTCTTGCCAGGTTTTACCCCATCTCTCAAGTCTGTACAGTATCAGCCCTTGCATATTCCTTCTCCCACGTCTTTCTTCTATCAGTGCAAAGGGCACTGGAGTCAATAATTGGGTTCTGCTGTTGCTTTCCATGGATTTATGGCTACCAAAGAGAGACATGGGAAGGCCACTATAATGACTGGTTGCAAGTGAGAAGTTTTGGAGCCCCATACACAGTGTATAACGTCCACGTACTGTGGAGATTTCTATGGCCAATTGAGTATTTCAAAGCTTCACTCTGCTCATCCAATAACTAAAACTATTTTCTTAAGAAAAAAATCAACAGGTGTATTTTCCACTTGGCTGTCATATTGTAGGTTCATTCTACAACCTGTAGGAGAACTTGTTCCCATACAAAATGTCTCTTCCCTCTTACCAAGATCTAGACTGCAAAAACCCAGGTACCAATGAGTGCATCTGGTGCATCTATTGGCCATCTAGATCTTGTAGTCCAGATCTGGCAGCTCTGCTATGTCTGCTCTGCTGGTATGACGTCTGAGGTGTGGAGAGGAGGTGGTCTGAGAAACACAGTAATGCAGGAAAAAAGAAAAATCAGACACAGATGTGCCATGGGGCAGAAGGTGATCTAGGAGATGGCTGGTGGAGTCAGAGTCAAGGAGGCTGAGAATCTATATGTGGTGTTGGTTGGTCATCTTTGTTCAGATCAGCCTTCCATAATCTGCTTGTGATTGACTGAGTTAGGGAAACTTTCCTCTTTGTGATTGCAACATGTCATTTATGATGCACCTAATATCCTCTAAGGTAGCATGCAATAGAAGGAAGATTGGTGACAGTCAGGAATTGATCTTTCCAGGCCCTTTTTTGTATTGGATTTACACAATGCAGATGTGGCTGGCTATTGGTAGCTTGCTGTGTTGTATAAATAGAGCTAGTGAGGTTATTTTATGGTTTGGTGTATTATATGAACCCAGACAAAATAAAAACTCTAAAAAAAATTATTCTTCATTATATTAACATATATAGATTAGGTAGTTTTTTTTTTTTTAATGTCAGTCTAGAAGTGGATTCTTTTTATCTTCTTCAGGAATTTTTTTTTACTCCCCATTTGAGTTCCCAGTATTGGCTTCCTAGAGGTCTCCTATCCAAATCCTCACCAGTTCTGTCCCTGCTTATGTTTTTCAGAGATCAGTCAAAATCAGCTAGTGTTGCTGTTTGCTTGTCGGTATACAAACTGAGGTGATTAGATTAGTTTAGTAAATCATTATCATGGATCAGAAAGTTATACAAAGATAATGTATAATAATTATACTACCCATATGGATGCAAGTAACCTAAGAACTATCATGGCCTATTGCAGGGGTAGGCAACCCTGGCTCTTTTATGATTCATGGACTTCAACTCCCAGAATTCCTGAGTCAGCTGACTCAGGAATTCTGGGAATTGAAATCCATGAGTCATAAAAGAGCCGAGGTTGCCTACCCCTGGCCTATTGCAATGGTTGATAGTTCTCCTACTGATGATTAAGAGGTTGCTTTGTTTTTAAACCAACCAGGAGCACAGGTTGGCTAGAAGCACCAGTAAGTCCAAGTGATGTTAGGAGACAAAACCAAAAGAAGATGCTCACCAGATATGGAGACAGCCTAGGCAGGCAAAGAGAAAGCCTGAACACAAAGAGACTGGCACAGCACAGAGCAGTGAGATAATACGGTAACACCAGAGGCGGGAGCTCTCAAAGGTGATGTCGCTCCAGGTCCAAATCCGATCAAAGGTACGGAATGAGGAAGGTTCTGCAAGGATGTCGGAGAATTCCAGCTACCAAGAAGAACGGGAATTTGGTTACTAAGGCTTCCTCACTGGACAGATTAGATTAGATTAGGCCAGTGGTTCTCAACCTTTCTAATGCCGTGACCCCATAATATATTTCCCCATGTTGTGGTGACCCCCAACCACTTATACATCACCGGGTGCCAGGGGTGTGGCCAAAGAAAATAGGAAAAAAATGGCGGATAGCCTTGTTTGGCGACCCCTGTGAAATGGTCGTTTGACCCCAAATGGGGTCCCGACCCACAGGTTGAGAACCACTGGATTAGGCAGAGCAAAGAACCTGGACTCTGGTTATCTGTGTTTGTAGACATAGTATTGTCAAGCTCTGTTCTGCAGGACATAACCCAAGAAGCAAGAGTCACGCAGACATTAAGGATTTTAATGCAAGAATAAGCACAGAATTTAGGCAACTGCAATACAAAGCCCCAGCCCTAATTTATTAAAGAGTTCATTGTGGTGGAGTCTCTTTGAATCTCTTCTTCCTGAGCATTAGCAGCTTGGACTCAACTGCTAGTTATGAAATAAATTACTAATAAATTCCATCCCTTTCTCTGTTCACTATGTCTAATATTCCTCCTCCTTTCTGAGGTTCCCCACAAATACAGGGTCAAGTGAGTGTGTGTGGGCATGTATATATGAAAAGAGAGAGAATGACTGACTACTGATGGACTTTGAGACATATTATAAGAAAATCAATCAGGAAAGACAGAACATTTGGGGCTGAAGTAGGGAAACATAAGTAAGCCTGCATTTCAAAAGTGGGAGGAGACTGAGTTTTAAAGAGGACATAGCTCCCTTGCTGGATAGCATGGCTTCTTAGAGCTGTGTTCTTATATCTTGGACATCCCAAACATGGTTATACTTTGGTTCCCCTTCTTACCTTTAGATGTTGGTTGATCCCATGTGGATCTCGGGGATCGGTTTTGGGTGGTATGTTGACAGAGGATTGCAGGAGCATAGTAGTTCCTGGTTCTTGCAAATGAGGGTCTTCTAGGTCTAATTTATACTCCGCCAAGTATTTATCACTGATCATCTTGAGAGTAGCTCAAGGGTTTTCAGAATGGCGGATCCAGGGATGCTGTCAAGTACCTCCTAATACATGAATCTATGGCACTTTCCCTTTTTACAAACACTACGTCTTATTTTCCAATTATCCTCCCTGTCTGTCTATCGTGCCTCCTCACACTATTTCATTGCTTTACAGGAATCTGACTCCAGTTCTATTCTCAGCTTCAGCCAACATAGACTGGAAGGAAAGGCCAGTCAAGGAGGGTGGATCTTGGCAATTGCACACCCCCATCTGGTATTTTCAGCTATGAGGCAAGCCACATGTGTAGGGACAAGGGTTATAAATATGCCACTGTCCCAGTGATCCTTTGCTGGGAGATGGAAATGGGGGGAAGAAGATAGGCCAGCTAAATATACCCGAAGCCAAGCTATTCTTACAGCTGAGATTAGGATGGAGTTCCATGGATTAGAGCAGAAGAATTCCAAGGCAGAATAATTATGCTGATGCAGCCAAGTGGGTTTCATCAATGTGGGGTGCCATCTAATGGCCACTGAACTCCTTATAGATTTACAGAGTAATGCAGAAGTGAAAAAAAGATGTTTTATGCAGAAACTGAACGAATCCACATAACAATAATTAGGAATACAGTAGTTCGCACGTTATTTGAATTCATGTACTGTGCAAAGCCTTAGTTTATTAAAAAAACTACAATTGATCAGGTTTACAGAATGTGCTAAACCATAGATTATGGCTTAAAGCTAGAATACTTAGGCTCACATAATATGCTAAGCCAGAGTTCCCCAACCTTTTTGGCTTTGTGGCCCGGCCAGGGGGAGGGGGAGAGAATGGTTCCACACAAGTAGTAGGCAAGCATGCACATACGCGCAGCTCCATTTGCGTAATTTCTGTATGTATATATATATATATATATATATATATACATATATATATATATATATATATATATATGTAATTTCTGTACATATTGCAATAAATGTAAATATACATATATAATTCCACACATTAGAGATTAACTATTTTTCACTCCTCTTATAGAAGGAGATTCAGGAAGAGGAGAAATATTCAGACAATAACACAATAAACAAGAAGTAAGATAATAATTATTCAGAGTTATTCAAAACCAGCAATATTAATACAACTAAACCTTCAGTTTCTAAAATTGATTCATTGTGTTTTAACATTTTGGCGTTCTCAATATTAGCATCCCAAAGCCATTGATTAGTTATGAATCTCTTTGTGCATACGTTTCTGCACACAAATGTACCCCAGAGACGCTCTTTCATTAATAAACTTTTAAACAGAAACAATTCATCCTTGATTTTCTATTGGTTTGGAAATTAAAGAGCCATTTTATATTGAATAAAACATTTACTTCTTGCAATCTGAATGCTGATCCTATACTTCAGTGATGGTGAACCTTTTAGAGACCGAGTGCCCAAACTGCAACCCAAAACCCACTTAGGTATAGTTGGGTGCCAGGTGGGCGTGGCCCATTGGGTGGGTATGGCCCATTGGGTGGGCATGGCTGTGGTAATAACGACAGACTGGGTGGGACTAAAAAGTTCAATCAATCAATTCCAACTTTGCAAGATCTTTTTTTTCCCGCGAAAAATTGAAATTGATTGAACCTTTTTTTTTTTTTTACACGGCGGCGGAGGCCTAAAGCAAAAAGGTTTTATAAAACTCAGCTGAAGGCCTAGGACTGGGGCGATGGCACGCATGCCCACAGAGAGGGCTCTGCGTGCCACTTGTGGCACACGTGCCATAGGTTCACCACCATGGCTATACTTGTTCTTACAATGTGGGCCAGTCACTATTTTTTTATCACGATTTATCTCACTGGGTTGTTGTTATGAAGGTAAAATAAGGGGAGAGCTCCGTATCAGCTTAAACTCCTAGATAATGTTTTAAATAAATAAGGACAATAAATACACCTATTTATCTGCAGGGATTTGTAAAGGGGTCCCAGCCCCTCTTGTAATATATAGAAATGTTATTTATGAAATGGCACATAACATAGAATTGAGTTCAGTTATTTCCTAAGCAACCTTATGGGCTGCTTTTTCTTGGAGGAAGGGGTAATACTAAGAGTGCATCAGGATATGATAATATTTTTGCTATGTGACTTAAACTATTCTGTGGATCTGTTTCTCTCTAGCAATGTTATGGAGTCGAGTTAACTAAATCATGCTTTGTTCTAGTCCTATGTGCATATTTGCTTTGGCAATTTGATTGTGATTTGGTTCAAAGCATCAGATTGACTCAGATGCTTCCAGATTGGTTCATATGATTGCATGTACCATGTAATTTTTCTGAACTGAACTGACTTTTTAAATTAGATTGATTTGGTGATTTAATTTAAAGCTTTGAATTTGCTTGACTTTGTAAATTGAATTTGCTCAGCTACATCCATTGAATTAACTTTTGAAGAAGAGCTTCAAAAGAGAAGAAATGTTAGGAGGCATTTGAGGCTGCTTGAGGCTTCATCTTCTACCTACATGTCTGTTATGAGACAAGGATTGTTGCGTCCTTGGCGGGAAAACAGACACGAGAAGCAGCTGGAGTTCTCAGTTTCTTTTATTCAGCGTTCAGCTTACAGGAAGATGGCTTCAGCCTCGCCCAAACGCCTCGCAGCCTCTTATATAGGCAACTCCCGGGTAAATGGGTTACTTTTCCCGCGCCAGCACCCGCGCATGCGCACGGCGCTGGCGACAGCCTGTCTGGTCCCGGGCAGCTTTGCACCTGCCCGGGACTGCCTGCAAACGCCCGAGCCGTTTGCAAAGGCTCGGGACATAACACCCCTTTCCCCCGGGCTAAAACTACTACCAACATACAACATTTATTTTATATGACATTTTGCTCCCCAATGTTCCCACTGTTTACTGGCTTTTGCTTTGCCAGCAATGTTATGTAGTCTTCTAGGTACTTGGGAGATTTCTTTGCTCTCTGTGACCTTCTTAGCTCTGGATTACTGGCATAAGTCCCCTGACTGGAGGGAGGCGTGAGCCTTTTCTCTCTATTGTGCCCTGGTGTCTTCCAAGGACTGTGCCCCGATGCCTGGCCTGCTTGCTTGCCCACCGGGCTCGTCAGGCCAGGGCTTCTGTTGCTTTGTGACCTGGTTGACCTGCCTAGCTGTAGACCCTCAGGCCCCTTGAAGTGATAGCCGCTGCTGGGCGTCTCTGTAGGACCTCCTAGGTCAGTCCAAGACCTGTCAGGAGGCTGTCCATTCCCTGAACCCCATTCTGTGTTCGGGCTCGTGTGGGTTTCTGTACTTTCCCAAAACTCAGGTGTTCCCTGATTTGTGCTAGGGTTGTTGTAGTCGGGACTTGGTTCCTCGACTAGCTCTGTGTATGTTTGACCCCCTGTAGGATTTGGGGTAAGGTCAGGCCAACCTTGGGAATTGTGTGCCAGCTCTCTTGCGGGGAATGATTTGTTGGGATGCCCCCGGGTATCCTCCGTGACTGGAGTGCTGTGTGACGTATGTGGAAAGTGAGTATGCCCCCGGGGTGACTCCCTGGCTGGAGTAGGCGTGAGTGCCTGTTGTGTGGGTAAGCTCCATGACTTCCTTTTCGGAGCAATTGCGGAATCTTGGGACGAGCCGTTTGTGGCTCCCTCAGTGGAGATGGGCAGTAGCTCTTGCCCTTCCCTTTGCTCCAAAGGGTCCCTCTCCCCCCCTGGAAAAGACCCAGGAGTCTCAGCAGAAAAGTCTCGCCTAGAGCGAAGTTGGTCGATGTGCCGACGTAGGACACGACCGTTGTCCAGGGCAACCTCGTAGGATAGAGGACCTGTGATCCTGGACACAGAAGCGGGGACCCATGTATAACCAGGCCCGTAATTGCGAGCCCAAACCGGGGCACCCACAAGTAGTTGTCTAGGTGCCCTAGGATGTGAGGTAGATGAAGGCAGTCTGTCCGGATGCAACCGGTCAAGTTCTAGTAGTAAGTTGGCGCCCCCAACGAAGTTCAGCTGGGACTTCTCCCTGTAGAAGTGGACGGTGTGGTGCGATAAGAAAGGAGAAAGTCAGCCAACCTGTGATGCCAGTCCCGTAGGTGAGTCTCTTCAAGGCGTCCTTTGCGATGCGCACCATGCGTTCAGCCATACCGTTGGTGGACGGGTGAAAAGGCGCAGACGTGGCATGACGAATCAGGTTTGCCTGTAAGAAAGCTTGGAATTCGGAGGAGGTGAATTGAGGGCCGTTGTCGGACACAATGACATCTGGCAGCCCGTGTGCAGCAAAAATCCCCCTCAGTACCTGAATAGTCTTTGCAGTGGTGGTGGATGAGACAGGCACAACCTCAAGCCATTTTGAATGGCTGTCAACAAGGACCAAGAAGAACTGGCCCTGAAAGGGCCCAGCGTAGTCAATGTGCACCCTAGACCATGGGGACTGTGTTTCCTCCCATCTATGCACAGGAGCTTGGGGCATCTCTGGGCGAGATCGTTGGCACAGGTGGCATGCGTGCACCTTAGCCTCAATATCTTTATCTAAAGCAGGCCACCACAAGTGGCTGCGTGCAAGAGCCTTCATACGAACAATGCCAGGATGACCCTCGTGGAGGGATTCTAAGACCCTAGTCCTCATTGAGGTGGGAATGACAACTCTGTTTCCCCAAAGCAGACAACCCTGAGAAAGGGACAGTTCGTTTCTTTTGGACCAGAAACTCTGAAACTCAGGACTAGGGCAGTGCTCAGGCCACCCGGACAGGACCCAGGAGCGGACACGTGAAAGTGTGTGATCTGTACCCGTTTCAGCGGTAACATCCCTGGCACTAAGAGGGAGCTCGGGCAAGGCTTGGATTGATAGAATGTTGACAGCTGGCGCGGGGTCAGCTTCTACTACTGGCAGAGGCAACCTACTGAGGCCATCAGCATGGCCCATTTCTTTCCCAGGCTTGTGGAGTAATGAAAAATCATATGCAGACAAGAAAATAGACCACCTAAGCATTCTAGGGGAAATGATGTGGGGAGTCTGCTTACGTGTGGTAAACAGTCCCAGCAGAGGCTTATGGTCAGTGAAGACCGTGAAATGCCTGCCATATAGAAAATCGTGGAATTTTTTAATTCCAGCAACAACAGCCAGAGCCTCCCTGTCTATCTGAGCGTAGTTGCGCTCGGCAGAAGACAGTGTTCTGGAGTAGTATGCAATAGGAACCTGAGTTCCATCAGACCTGAGGTGACTCAGGACAGCTCCAACCCCGTAGGGGGATGCATCACAAGCGATGCACACAGGAAGAGACTCGTTGAAATGTGCAAGAACACTGTTAGAAGTGAGCAAGGCCTTGACTTCTTTAAAGCAAGCCTCATGTGCTTGTGACCACAGCCACACAGCTTGTTTGTCTAGTAGCCTGTGAAGAGGCTCAGCTACACTAGCTTTATGTGGAAGAAAAGAATTGTAGAAATTCAGGAGGCCTAGAAGGCCTGAAGTTCGGCCTTAGACTTTGGCCTGGGTGCTTCTAAAATAGCAGTTAGTTTGGATTCAGCAGGATGAATCCCAGCAGCATCAATTTTGAATCCCAGAAATTCAGTAGAAGGCACCCCAATCTTGCATTTGTCTTTTCTGAGCTTGAGGCCTGATTCCCTGAATCTTAACAGGACAGCCCTAAGTCTTTCAGCTAGAATGTGTGTGGAGTCTCCTGCAATCAAGACATCGTCAAAGTAGGGGCAGACCCCTGGTATACCTCGTAGTGTGTTTTCCATTACGCTTTGGAAAATCCCAGGAGCGACATTTACTCCAAACTGTAGCCTTTTTACTTTAAAGGCTCCCCTGTGGGTCACAATGGTCTGAGCTATGGCAGCATCATCATCAACAGGCAGCTGTTGATATGCTTGAGCTAGGTCAAGCTTTGCAAAAACACGCCCCCCCTTGAGAGAGGCCAGGATGTGACTGACCACAGGAACAGGATAGGCATGTTGCTGCAATGCCTTATTGAGTGTGCATTTGTAATCAGCACAAATGCGAATGTCCCCATTTGCCTTTAGAGGCGTGACAATGGGGGTCTCCCACGGGCTGGAATCAACAGGTTCTAGGATTCCCTGTTGGATTAGTTTGTCTAGTTCAGTGTCAATCTTACTTTTTAAAGCAAAAGGGACCCTTCTTGCTTTAATCCTAATGGGAGTGACAGTGGGGTCTAGCTTTAAGGACACAGGTGGTCCTTTGAATGTGCCCAGCTGGGGGCTGAAAACATCTGCAAATTCTTTGCAGACTTCCTGTAGGTCGAGTGTTTGTAAGCTGTTGAGTCCTGTGACGTGTATCCCCAGGGCCTCAAACCAATCGAGTCCTATGAGACTCGTTCGTTCACCCCCTACTACTAATAAGTCTAGTGGACCTTCAAAACTCTTGTATTGCACGTTAAGGGTGGCCTCCCCCTTAACACACACTCTTGAGTTCTGAAAATCTGTTAATACAATATCAGAAGGCCTTAACTTGGCCTTAGACCCACTTCTGGAACAAATCTTCCTAAATGTATGCAATGAAATGATGGACAGGGCAGACCCTGTGTCTAGTTCCATAGATAATGGAACCCCTTGTAGCTTCACGTTGAGTGACAGCTTTTTCTTCATGGGCTTGTGTGTGCCTGTTCTACAGATGCTTCTTCGCGAAGCGCAAAACCCTACCCTATTCTGGCTGGGGAATCTGGTACCTTTCAGGCGTTCTTCTTGGGGTTGTGCCTTTCGTCGGCTCAGACACACAGCTGCAATGTGCCCTTGTTTGCCGCATGCCCGGCAGGTAGCGGAGCGGAACTTGCAGTCGGTTCTTCTGTGGCGACCTCCACAGCCGATGCACTTGAGCGGAGCCGAAGAGCTTCCCTTCTGGTTCTCTTCCTTCGCGGGGTGTAGACGGTCGACTTCCTCGTCCGGATCCTCCTCGGAGTTTCGTCGGACGTCTTCCTGGTGCACGGACGCACCCTCTGCACTGTTTCTGATCGGCCGCATGTTTTTGATGGCGCCGCCTGCTGCTTCTTCTGCGGTGACTTCCCTTAAGGCGTCTTGGAAGGATAATTCTTCCTTTGCGAAAAGTCTTTGTTGTAGCTCGCGATGCCTTAACCCACACACGAATCGGTCCCTCAGTCGTTCCTCGAGGTCCTTGAACTCGCAGGGCTTGGCGGCCTTCCGTAGCGCGGCGATGTATTCCTTGGCTGTTTCACCGGACTGTTGATCCCTCTGCTCGAAGGTGTGGCGCCATGAGATAACGGACACCTTGGGGTGGAAGTGCTCTTTCATCAGCTTCTTCAGGTCTGCGTAGCTTACAGACTCTACTGGAACAGGTGCTGCAAGGTTTTCTGCGATTTCGAAGGCGTCTTGGCCGCAAACGCAAAGCAGGGTGGCGGCCTTCAAGCTATCTTCCCTCACTTGGTTTGCCTTGAAGTAGTTCTCCATTCTGGATACGTAGGACTCCCACCGCTCTGGATGTGAGACGTCGAATTCCGAAAGCCTTCCGATTTTCGCCATCTTCGGATCTTCAGGAGACGGGTCTATCAGCCAGCCTACCCCCGAATGCGCACCGGATTGGCGGGCAGCTGCCGAGTCGACGCCGTTCCTCTTCCGCCGCTCAGGACTCCTTGGGTAAGCTTACACTTCTTCCTTTCCAGGTAGTGCAAGGCATCCCACCTTCGTCGCCAGTGTTGAGTCCGTGGCGGGAAAACAGACACGAGAAGCAGCTGGAGTTCTCAGTTTCTTTTATTCAGCGTTCAGCTTACAGGAAGATGGCTTCAGCCTCGCCCAAACGCCTCGCAGCCTCTTATATAGGCAACTCCTGGGTAAAAGGGTTACTTTTCCCGCGCCAGCACCCGCGCATGCGCACGGCGCTGGCGACAGCCTGTCTGGTCCCGGGCAGCTTTGCACCTGCCCGGGACTGCCTGCAAACGCCCGAGCCGTTTGCAAAGGCTCGGGACATAACAAGGATGAAGTTGCCATAAGCTGAAAATGAAGCAGGCACATAGGCTTAAATTATTCCCACTGCATACAATACACACGAAATTATGCCCTTAGGCCAGCATGGGAGGAATTGGATATTTAATGGATTCTGCAGAATCCTTCCACTATTTAAGAAAGGGCTACAGGAGAACATTTTAAAATAATCTATTTGGGTTTAAAGGGATCTATAAACTATTCTAAAGGCCTCTAAAGATGAAGAATGACATGCAATTCTCCATAATTCCAAACCTTTCTATAGTCAATCCATTTTGAAAGACCTAGCACCGTCATTCAGGCATCCTCTGAGCATTAGGTTCATCCTGGTGCCTTCCTTCTCTTCAGGAAGCCATGTGATTTTTTACTGGACTTGTGAAGTTTTTCTTGCAAGTTTCCTTTGGAAGTCAACTGTCCTGTCCTCGGGAACCTCCACTTTCAGTTGAGCATTCTTATCTTATTCTCTCTCCCAATGAGAGGAGGTGGCTGTTTAAGTATGGAAAATGCCCCATAGTAGTATACCCTTGTTGCTATGTTGTAGTGTTCCAATAGCTACAAAACCCTTGCATTTGTGACATATTTGGCTCTACCACTTGTTTCGAAGTACATCCATGACCTAATTACAAGGGAGAACTTCAAAAATCCACCATTATTTTAACCCTTCCATTTTCTGGCTCACACATGAGTTGTCCCACCTCATCTAATTGAAGACTCTAAATCTGTTCTATTATTTTGGAATCCAAATCCTTTTACTTTAGCTTGTGGGGTGTTCAAATTCTATTTCACACGGCAACAATGAAGCAGAATGCCAGCATGGTGTCGTGGTCCGTATTAAGAACCAGATTCTAATTCTTTATGCATGGAAGTTGTCTTCTGTGGCCTTGTGCCAGCCATTCCCTCTTAGCCCCAGCTTTGATTATACCCCCCCCCGCCCTTGCTTTACCATGTGAAGTGTGTGAGTGCAGTGCAAAAATGAATGGACCATCCCCCTGCAACTGTATAATAGAAATGCAAAGAACAATAACAACAGCAGTGGCATTGTAGTTTTTTATCTTACTCACTCACTGGTTAGTATTGATTTACATCAAAAGGCAGATACATTCCCATGGCATCTGCTAGCTCCAATCAACACAAACCATAGGCCAGTAGAAAAGTCTTCTCACAAAATATATTGAATCCCAGGAAATCTCCATAAGATCATATATGGCTTATGGGCTGTCTGCCCTCTTCAATGGAGCTCTGAGGCTGGAACAAGCACTTTAATTTACTTCATGGTAGGACACAACCTCTTTTTAAAAAAATTGAACCCCTAAGACTGATGAGGAACACATCAAACAAAATACTGGCTGGTTTCACACAGTACACTAAGCAATGGTATTTTTTTTTTTAAAAAAACTGTGATTTGTTAATTAAATAGCAATAGCCAGATTGGCATGTAATGCTAAACCATAAACCAAAGTTTACAATGATTCAGACTTTATATTACCTCAAAACCAACCGAAAACATTATAGAGGAAATAGAATATTGGAAAAGGAAATTGTTTCCCTAGTAACTGCTCCAGTGTTGCCCCCTTGTAACAGATTATCAGATTATCAGGAAATTCAATCCTTGGCAAAAAACACCCCCCACAATCCATTCAGAAGCTTTGTCTTGCCGATGCCTGCAGTTTTTTCTGATACAGATTCCATTCACTTAGTGTTGTTGAGCAGAATCGTGTGTCTCTGATGAACTGAGAGCCAGCCTTAGGCAACCTGCTGGTTGCTGAGAGTCAACCATTTTGCAGGAGTGCCCGTCACACCTGTCTTTCTGCCTGCAAGCTGCTGTCTCAGGAAAGAGTGTCTCGGCCCAGTGAGAAGCTGCCTGTGAGAATGGAGTCTTCATACAGGGAGCCGACTTGCCGATGGGCCCATCTGGGGCAGACGATTCGGTGAAGTTCGCTTGAGATGCTGTTGCTGAATGTGGTATAGACCCAGGGGTTTGTGCAGCTGTTGAGGCTGGCAACAAGCATCAAGAGGGTGAAAGCTGGGCCTGGAGTAAATAATAGGAATGAACAACTATTGGAGTTACCAACAGAGGTTAAGATCATCAAAGTTTATCTTGCAACATATTCAGTAAAGGCAGATCCATCATCACTGAGTAACTAAAAAATGTGCTTGGGATTAAAAGAACTTCACATGAGAGTTTTTCTCTAGTCAAAAACTGGTCACTCAATCCAGCCCTTGGTTAACTTCAGCTCTTTCCATATGGAAATGTAAGGTAATGTGATGTGATATAAACACAATATAAATAATGCAATGCAATGCAATGCAATGCAATACAATCAAAGTACAGAATAAAAGGCACGATTCACTGCATTTATTTGATGCATGTATTGTTTAATTGGTGCTTAATTCCATGTTCTGCTGAATTAATTCAGATACTTTTGCATGAATATTTGATTGTATTGGATTACAAAATAAGAAGACAACAACTTTAATCCAGGATTAGGGAAGTGGCAGGCAAATTATGAAGGGAGGGCTGGGCAATTGGATCAATATCTCTAGTAGGTAGTCAAATCAGAGAGCAAAGTCTCAGAGGAACCACAAAAATATCAGGGGAGAAAATAACATCACAGACAGACATAGAGACAGACAGACAGACGTTAGCCTCGACATTCCAACAGACCTATGGAGAGGTTCTGAGTATGTTATCTTGACATAGTGTGCTAAGCCTGAATGTTAAAAATATGTTTGGGACTTGCTGGGGTGTAGTAATTAAGGCAATGGATTAGAACTAGATGACTCTAGGTCAGCGTTCCTCTCTTTCTCATTAGGTTGTTACTCAGTGGTGGGATTCAGATATGTGAACAACCAGTTCTCTGTGTGGATGCCGCTTCTGGAAGTCCTTTCTGGGCCTGGGCAACAAAAAATTAGCTACCGGTTCTGCCAAAGTGGTGCGAATCGGCTGAATCCCACCACTGTTGTTACTACTGTAGAAATAAAATGAAGGAATGGATGCATTACTCCAGGGTGGAAAGGAAGGAAGGAAGGAAGGAAGGAAGGAAGGAAGGAAGGAAGGAAGGAAGGAAGGAAGGATGGAAGGAAGGATGGAAGGAAGGAAGGAAGGAAGGAAGGGGAAAGGGAAGGGAAGGAAAGGAAAGGAAAGGAAAGAGCCTCCTGTTCATAAAAACTGTCATGGGAATTAGCAGAAAGAGAAGGGGACCCCCCTCTTTTCCTGTGCTGTTTTATTGGATAAAAGAGCCTTCCTTAATCCAGTATCCTGCAAATGAGTTGGACAAAGTTCCATCATTCCTCCTGATCAACATAGCAAAAGCCACTAGGTTGGGGGAATCTAGGATACAATCTGGTTAAAAAGCTGTTACTGAATGCTGCATAACCTACCTTCAGTAGGTGCTTGAGGATCCCAAACAGCCCACAGTTGTACTAGGAAGAAGGGAGCCCAGCAGAATACATAGGTGAGCACAATGACCAGTGTCATCTTAAGAGTCTTAGCTACAGCGCCAGATATAGGGGAGACCCCTTGTTGGCTCCCCCTGCGAGCCCGGGCTGCTTCTGGCCCCAAACGCAGGCTGCGGTAGACCTCGCAGAAGATCATGCCTTGGCAGGTGGCAATGAAGAAGGTGGGAAGGAGGAAGACCACCAGAGCCATCCAAGTGACATAGGCCCGGGCTCCCCAGGGTTCAGCAAAGGCTGCCCAGCACTCGTGGGCTCCGCTGGGCAGTTCTGTTTTGGAGAAGATGAAAAGCTGTGGGAGGCTGAGAAGGAAAGATGCGATCCATGCCAATAGCACAGGTCGATGCCGTGAGGTTGTCCCTCTACGAAAAGCCAGCATGGGCCGGCAAATGGCACGGTAGCGATCATAGGTCATGGCCAGAATAACATAGGATGAGGCAAACATACCGACCACCTGCAGATAAGTGATGGCACGGCATAAGATGTCTGGGCCTTGGAAGCGATCAGTGATGTCCCAGATGAGCTGAGGGAGCACCTGGAACAGGGCCACTGTCATATCGGCCAGGCAGAGGTGTTGGATGAATCGGTGCATCAGGCTGGCCCGGCGGCCCTGGCGGAACAGAGCTCCAAGCACCAGGGCATTGCTCAGAGTGGCCAGCAGGAAGATGGAAGCCAAAAGGGCTATTTCAGCCTGAGCCAAAGCATCATCACGGTCATCGGATGGAGGGAGTGAAGCGTTGGGAGGGGGTCCCAGAAGCACAGAGGAAGTGTTTGGCATTTGGTCCTGCGAACGTCACAAGAAAAGAAAAGAAAAAAGGTCAGATCTGTCTGTTTTCCCAACTTCCCAACTTCTCCAACCCCGCCAAATGTTGGCTGGGAATTCTGAGATTTGTTGGGTGCATTAGAAAGAAGGTGATTTTTTTTAAAAAAAATAATAAATGTTGTATCCTTCTGTTTTCACTCGTCTTCCACTTTGTTATTTATATATTGTTACAACAGATATATAGATAATCCTCGACTTACAATTATTTGTTTAGTGTCAGTTTGAAGTTACATGGTGCTGAAAAAAGTGCTTAAAATTAGTCCTCACGCTTATGACTGTATCCCTGCAGTCATATGATCAAAAAAAGCACTTGGCAGCCAGCATTTATGATGGTTGTAGCATCCCGGAGTCTCATGATTGCTATTTGTAACTTTCTCAGCTGGTTTCCAACAAGCAAAATCAGTGGGGAAAGCTGTGATCTGCTTAACAACTGTGGTAATTTGCATAACGAACCAAAGCAAAAAGGGTCATAAAATTAGGTGTGGTTGACTTAATGACTGCCTCGCTTAGTGACAGAAGTTCTGGTCCTAATTGTGGTTATAAGTTGAGGACTCCTTCTACCATCCTCTGCTTTTAAAAAGTCTGTGTATGGTAATGTTTTACAGAAAGGGCTGAGTATAGGAAATCCTTTATCTTACAGTTATGGTTACTTATTGGAGGCACCTTGACTGAGGTGTCTGCATCTTCCTGGGCATCTTTTCAGATTAGCTGGAACCCTGAGACTTAATTGCCTTTAAAATAAATTTGGTTTTCAGATTTTGAGCCAACATCTGTAACTGTATTTTGGTGCAGGTATACTGGTCTTCCAAAGCAAAGAGCTAAATTTGGTTTATATTAGCCATTTGTATCACTATAGTAAATAAGTAAATGCAACAGATAAAATTGTCGGGGTGGGGGGAAGGAATTCAGATTTTTTTTCCCAAGCCATGGTACCTGCTAATGAGAAAAAAAAAATTCTCAGAACCTCTGATCAAGAGGGGAGGCTACAATGACTGAAAATTGGCAGTGTTAAGTGAACCTTTTCTTTTTCTCCTTTCTGCCTTTAGTCTCTCGCAAAATCTCATCAATTTTTTTTACAGAATTGTAGCATTATACACAACACCGTTTGAAAAACCCTGAATTAAGCTGTTTCCTTGAAGTCTCACTGCTCTTCTTCAAAAGCATCATATCTCCAAGTTGGCAGAAGGTAGATAGGAATCTACTATAGCATTTGGTACATTTCTAACAGTTGAATCTTTTAACAACAGTAACAGCATGATCCCTCCACCCATCCTGAATAAATCTGCCAAAATGAAGAAAATGACATGGAGCAGAACTGGATAAATCGGAGTACATGTTGTGCTGGAAGCCTATAAACTCCATTCATTTTTGGTCCACAATAATTTTGGGTTACGGTACTTTGTGAGGATTGAAAAAGAGCAGAAGGAAACTCAGAATAACAGAGTTGGAAGAGTTCTTAGAGGTCTTCTAGTCCAGCCCCCTAGTCAAGGAGGAAACACTATACCATTTCAGACAAATTGTTATCCAATCTCGTCTTTAAAATCTCCAGTGTTGGAACACCCACAACTTCTGGAGGCAAGTGATTAGTTGTTCTTAATTAGTCACTTAATGCTAATTTAAGTCAGCATTTGAGAAAGGGTACAGGAAGGAAACAGACAGGCAGAGAGCAACATTTAAAGTCCAGGTTTAAGTTTGCTGCCTTGATGTTAGATTTTCCATGCTCAAACCCTTACCTTGTCATTCATAATTGGAGCATCAGCCGGCAAGTGGCTTCAACCAATAAACCTTACTCTGCCAGTTGGTAGTTTGCTTGCAGATCGCACTCAGGGCAAAAGAGAGGAACCGGCCTGCTCAGAGAGGTGAGGAAGAAATCTGAAGGAAACCAGGAATTCTTTCCTGGATCTTTCTGAAGAAATTGCTTCACCTTTTTCTCAATGCGATATAGTAAAATGTAGAGCTTTCAGTAACCACAATCAAGGAGGAAGGACCCGGGAAAGAAGGGGGTGGGAATAAGAGAATTAATTACACTGACTTTTCCCCACCCTCTGGCAATACTGCTGGTAGAAGTTAACTTGCTGACTTGGCTGGATGCCAAACACACTGGCTTTGCACAGCCTTTCTCAAGAGTGAATGAAAACTTTCAGGGAGGAGGAGGGGGAGGAGAGGAGGAGAAAGTAGCAGTAGTTCAGGGTAGGTATTAATAGTTCTCCTCTCCTCCACTGTATTCCCCCCAATTCTAGATCTTTCAGTTTTCAAATTAAGAACGAGTTAACCTGCAGCATCATGATTTATATAATACACTCCAGCTCTTGAAATAAAGGTGTCCTCTGTTCCAGATGCTTCAATTGGTAGACTCCTTCCCATGGCAAGACCTGCACCGTTTATTAACCTACAACTTGCATGGGCATGGATTAGGTCATCACTTCTGATGGATTGTTTGCTTAACTCAGCATAAGAGAATTTCATAGGTAATACACCACCCTTTCCCACCCCCACCCATTACCTTCAGTATCTGCTGTGCAACTGTTTAAAAATATAGAAGTAAAAGAAGAGAAAAACAAATCACCAAGGCATTGTTGGTCTAGTTAGATCCCCAAAGCCTTGAGTTATTAAAGCACTTTTTCTTTCCTCATTTAGCTATACATCATCAGACAAGACAACATGAGGCAGAGAGATCTTAATATTGCACCTGGCCTAAAATCTCACCTCCAGTTACTTTTGCCAAATGCAGATTCCTGTACTCATGCCAATTTGCTTTTTGAGTTGGAAATACAAAGCAAAGTTATGTGGGTGCTTTCATTGCTGGTTTAGGGTTTTATTTGTGAAGGTGAACCTCAAATCACGAAATACAACACATCAAAGTCCTTCTGTCCAGCCCAAACGCAAGGCTGTGCTAGAATATGTTTCCCAAAAATAAGATCTACCCCAAAAATAAGCTCTACCTTGAGTTTCAGGGTAGGCCTAATATAAGCCTTACCCTGAAAATAAGCCCTACTTAACAGCCTGCGCAGCTGGCCACCTACCCATTCTGTCTGGTTGCTGCACATGAGGTGAGGTGTGCCTTGCCACAGGGCCCCTGCAGCCAGGCCTCCCACATCTCGACACCCATCATGCTTTGTCGCGGTGGCATCAACAACCCCATCAAGGAGCCTGGCCACTGCCCCTGTTCTTGAAGGCCTCTGCCGGTGAAATGAAGGCTGTGGGTGACATGTGCAAGTGGTGGCAAGCGGCCGCAGAATAAGTGGGCTGGTGGTGTGACAGGTGTCTGGACACAGCCTGGCTACAGAGGTCTTGAGGTAGCGTGACCTACCCTGAAAATAAGACCTAGTGCCTCTTTTGGAGGCAAAAAAAAAATAAGACCATATCTTATTTTTGGGGAAATATGGTAGATGGTTCTTTAGTTACAAAAGTTCATTTAGTAACCATTCAAAGTTATAATGGCAAAAAATGACTTACGACTGTTTTTCACATGATTGTTGCAGTATCCACCTGTGGATCCCCTTTTGCAACCTTCTGACAAGCAAAGTGGGGAAGCCAGATTCACTTAATAACCATATTACTAACTTAATGATTGAATTAACAACTGTGGCATGGCTGTAAAATGGGGCAAAACACACAACAAATATCTCAAAAACAGAAATGTAGGGGTCAGTTGTGGTCATAGGTTGAGGACTACCTATATAATTGTGTGAAAATAATCACAAAATTATCATAAGAAACTCCCTTCAGTCCTCAAAACTATCCATGACTGACTGGGGCAGGAAACTATGTTATAATCAAAATTAATACAGTATATTGTTATATAAAATATTATAAGATTGCTAAAAACACACATCTGCTAAACAATCAGATGACAAATACAGAAACCAATTACCCTTGCAAGAGTTATAAAACAAAGAAACCATTTGCCCACACTTCCTCAAATCCACAAATAAGCTTCCCAGACAAAATTTACACAACAAAGAAGGAAGCCTACAGATACAAGGAAGGACAATTAGGGCTAAGCCACAAACATAAGGACAATTAGGGCTAACCTTTGGGCAGAATCATACACCAAAATGAACACGTACACATCCACACTGTACAAACTCCACACAAAAGACCAGTCCCCTATAAAACAATTCCTTTGTACCCCATCTTTTCTGCAGCTATCTCCAGGAGTGAGCCCACTCCCCCCCCCTTTTTTTTTTTTTTGCTTTTGAGATTAAACGAATTGCCTCCTTTTTACAGCTCAGTGCCTTGTGTCTTATTTGCAGAACCGGACTTAGATTGAAACCTGAAATTCTTCTAACAGTTGGACAGGGTCGAAGGAGCGGGGCTTAAGTAAGCCGTTATTATCTTTTCCATCTTAGCATTAGTTTGTAATGTACAACATTGCAAAGAATGTTGAATGCATCAAAGCTCTTTATAGACCAGCTTTGCCCAGTCTGGTACTATCATATCTATTGGAAGATACTCTAAAATTAGCACCCACAACTTATCTGATCCAGACAGTGCTTTTATTATTATTAGTCTTGTTGGTAATTTATATTGTGAGAAATTCTGTTGAAAGCAGAAAGACTAAGTCTTCTAATAAGAGGAACTTTCAAATAATGACATCTACAGCAGAATAGATTCTAGAATTCAAGGCCCTCCAGTTATTCTCAGAATGTCTCTCCATTAATTAACAACTGACTGGGATTGCCTGGAACTTGAGTCCAACAATAGATAAGAGACCTAGAGATTCAGTACCCCACAGACATAGTGGAAACATTTATTTTTTCAAAGGATAGATAAAAAATGGAAGACAAGCCACTTGAAATACAGTTTGGCCAATATAATCTTCATCTGTACCATGCCACTATTTTCTTAGCATATTATACAAACTAAGTAATAGTGTTTTTTTAAATCTAGGTTGGGGGTTTATTGCATTGTGTGAACTTAACTAAAGTTTATTTTCTAAGATATTTATTTTACATGTGTTCTGAGGAAAGAATTATTTGACACTGATAAGGAGAAACATTTTTTTTTTAATCAAGATCCATGCACTTACAAACCTCATGTAACAGGTAGAAATTCTACTGAGGAAGCTCTTTTGATTATTTCTCTCTGTTCTAGACTGGTAGATTTCCTTATTCATCCACACAGGCACTAGGTAATAAACGCAAGAAGTTCTGCCAGGAGAGAAAAAGTATTTTTATTCGCATCTGATGTTTCTATCAATTTTTTCCTGGCAGAATTCCCATCAAATCAGACAGAACACGTGTTTTCATATCACCATATCTTTAGTGGGAGAAATGTCATTATTGAATGTAAGACACCTAGGAACCTAGCCAGGATAGTTGAAATATTTCTGGAACTTTCATCGCATGCTGAACGTGCCCCCAGGTTCTCTGTGGGTTCACCCTGAGTTCTTGATTCCAACTGGGTAGATGCTGGGGGAGGAGTGGAGTAGGCAGCCAGCCAGCCAGTGTGCATGTTCCCTCTTTATCTGAAGAACATAAATGCTGCAAATGATAGTTCAGGCCAACTAGCAGAAGGAGCCCATTCAGGAAATTGGACAGCTAGCCAACCAGTTCCAACTCTTCAGTTCTTAACCTGTAATACGCCAAAGTTCCTTCTGCCTTGTCTAATTTATATGACTTCATAAGGATTGGGGTTTGTTTGGGGGTTTTTTTTTTGCAATTTTCAGAAGTTTATTTGACTTACTTTTCTATACGTGAGGTAGCAGGAAATTCAAAATATAGTAGTATCAAAGCTGAACGGGCTTAGCATGCTTTTTAAAACAAAGAAAAAACCTGCAGATTTTCCAAATCGAAGCTTCTAGTTTTGCCCACTTTGAACATCTGACCCCCATCTGCTAGGGGTATCAAAAGGTTGCCTACTTGTTTGCTAAATAGCAGTAAATAGAATTAATTCCTTACCAATCTTCTTTTTCCAGAAGTATCAAATGATATTGCAAAAAAAGAAAAAAAGAAAAAAACCCCCAGGAACAAGGAAATCAGCTTCTCCAGATACCATCCTGGTTTAATCTAGTTTTGCCTCCCCAAAAGCTGAATTAATTAATTGCTGCTTTCAAAAGGAGGGGTGGGGATAATAACTAGTCTGGATTCTATTGTTTATAGTTGGGGGTACCTATGCCGGCATAAATGTAATTGGTCCTTCTTATTTGTAACATTGTAGGTCCTTTAGTAATGGTAATGATCCCCACTAGGGGGAGCCAGATGCTTCAGATCAGTGTTTCTCAAATCTGACAACTTTTAAGAGGTGTGATCTTCAATTCCCATAATGCACCAGCCAGGTAATGTTGGGAATTCAAATCCACATATTTTAAAATTTCCAAGTTTGGGAAACACTGCTTTAGATGCCCCCCCCTCTCTCCCTCCCTCCCTCTCTCTCTCTCCTTTGAATGTAAAACACTTGCACAAGTCCAAAATGCGTTTTGACAATAGTTCATCCCTTCCTCTCCAGTCCCAAACCACATTAAGGAGAATAATTGGAGGTATTATCCCACTGACTGCTGGTGTTTGAGGGTAGGAAAAACAAGTCCAAGGGACTCCAATAATTCCTGCCCTTAATATGCCTTGCACTTTGTAAATAAGGACAGCTCATTTGCCCATTTGAAGAGGATTTGGATTGCCAGTGGAGGTAGAAAATTATATAGCAGATTTTGAGCTATGAGTGTTAGAAACAGTGCACAGTCCACATGTGCTTTTCTGCTTAATTGTGACAAGGAACAGGAAACTTTATTCAGTGAAAAGACATAGAGTATACCATAGATTAGGGATCCCCAACCTGTGGGCCATGGCCCATTATTGGGCCACGGCATATTGGCCACTGGCCATGTGAGTGGCTGGTTGGTGCGTGTGTGTGTGTGTGCAGTATGCACAGCCCCACTCGTGTGAGCGTTGTTAGGGGCATTCACAGCCCTATACTCTCGAACATCATTGCGGATGTTTACGGCCCCAATCATGCGAGCACTCACGACCCCACTCTCGCGAGCTTCACAATGAGCGTTGTGGGCATTTGCAACCCCACTCACGTGAGGAAAGGGTGTTTGTATGCACGCGTGCACGCATGCATACATTTACCCCTCCCACAAAACCATCCCTTCTTTCCCCCCTCCCCCCCAAAAGGTTGGGGAACTCTGCCATAGATGCAGCTGCAAACCTATAAACACTGCCATCTACTGGTATAGTCGTTGTACAAAATACATGAACACTGTATTCCAACACTGAAACTCTATTGCAGTGATGGCGAACCTTTTAGAGAACGAATGCCCCAAAACCACCCCTCCCCCACCCTGCCCCCTGCCCCTGCTTCGCTCCCTGCCCCGCCCCCTGTCCTCAGGGCCACCCACCACCTCCACGGCCCACCGCAGGTCGTCTAGGCGGCCCAGCAGCACCATGGCAGCCATGCCCTCTGCCCGCGCCCCACAGCATCATCTGTGCATGACGGGGTATGAAGGCAGATTCTTGCCCGGCTGCCATGTCCTTGGCTGCACTGTTCTACATGGGCTGCACCCGGGAGCAACTCTCCTCTGGGGGGGGGGTTACTGGTGAGGGGGTTGTGGGAGGAGGCAGGGCTGGGGCGACGGTGTGCATGCGTGCCCACAGAGAGGACTCTGAGTGCTGCCTCTGGCAGGCGTGCCATAGGTTTGCCACCACTGCTCTATTGCATTTATAAGAATGCCTTGAAGATCAACAGGAAAGCAATATACATATATACATCTTACTATTATGGGTAACTACAAGAGATTTTTTCCTCTTTACAGCATATGGAATCCATCTTGCTTCCCATATTCACTGATACTTGTGGGTTGGAACCTTGAAGATTATAGGAGACAGGTTTTGGATGGGATAGGAGAGTTTCCATTTTTTTCCATGGGATCCTCATTGTAAGCACAGTTTTGACTTCTACAAGGAAGCCTTCCACATTTTTGCTGCAGCCTCCTCTTTTCCCACCTGAATTAACTTCCAGATTATCTGCTTATGGAAGAAAACAGTGCAAGAAAAAGAATCAGGAAAATTGGGGTAGTGGGGGCAAAAATTGTAAAGAGAATAATATTGAAAAGGCACCACCTTGCCTTACCTTGCAAATATACCATTTCTGACATTATTGAATAATGGGACAAACATGTTGGGATCAAAGCATGTGCCTCCCACCCTGCAGTTTTACCTTTAGTTGCAATACAGAAATGTAGATAGCAGTACTGCAGGCAACTTTAGCTGACTATGTTCAGCAGGTCAGCGGTTCAAATCTCACCGGCTCAAGGTTGACTCAGCCTTCCATCCTTCCGGGATAGGTAAAATGAGGACCCAGATTGTTGGGAGCAATGTAAATATATATATACATTGCTTACTGGTGTACACCGCTTAGAGAGTGCTTGCACTTAAAGCGGTATATAAGTCTCATAAATAAAATAAAATAAAATAAATAAAATAAGCTAAGAGAGACTTTTAGCCTTCAGACAAGATCTGTAGATTTCAGGAGTCTGCCTAGGTCTTGGAGACCTGGCCGCTAACTATTGTCAGCTTCACCGATCACCTGGAATCGCCATTAAAACTGTTTCCTCATTTTTTAGCTCTTTTAATCTTTCATTCATCTCACTTGCTGCATGCTGGTTGCCCTGTGAGATTGCTCATTTCCCATATTATCCACAATACAAAGCATTGAGAGAGAGAGAGAGAGAGAAAGAGAGAGAGAGAGAGAGAGAGAGAGAGAGAGAGAGAGTGCTATAACTTGAACTACACATCCCAACTCATTAATGATGAGGGGGGAGAATTTGATTGGCCTTAATTGATTCTTATCTTGTTCACGGAGAATGGCTCTGCTTGAATTTTCTATTATCTTGTCCTCAGTGGTATGGCTTCAGGGAAGGGGACCTCCAGTCAAATTCCATTGGCTTAAGACAGATGTTTTGGGGTCAATTTTCCTAACCCTATTGTATCCCTTCCCCTGATCCTTATGCCTGGATTTAGGTATACTTTTAACCTATGCAATGGTGAGAGCTTGGAAGTCGGTTGATTCCCCTTGAGTTAGTAAATAGAAAAGGATGTTTCCAAAGTTGTTTGTTTTAATTAGATAATTGTGACAGCATGGTGCCAGACTCAGTAGACTCTGAGCACTTTGCACCATAAAATATAAAAAAAGAGTAAGAGCATAAAAAGCAATAAAAGCACAAAGCTGTCATAAAACAATAGGCATAATAGTGACCGTTCACTCCTTCAAGGCCCTCTGGAACAATCATGTCTGGAAGAATAGCAGTGAAATTGTCAATCTAATCTCTAGAGGACCCGTTCTGTAAAAATGGCATTGCAACCAAAGAACAGTGGCTGTAAACCTGAGGCCCCTTCCCTTACATGGAGGACCATTGAAATATATTGGTGGCAGGTCTACATTGGGCAAACTGAGTAGGCTGCCTCTGTGTAAAGCAGACATGTCAAACTCGTGACGTCATCTGACGTCGCGCAACGTATCAGAACTTTTTTGCCATTGCCGGCAATGGGGTGGGCGCGGCTCCGGTATGATGAAACCGGGCCACGGGCTGGCAGTTTGACACCCCTGGTGTAAAGCATCTCCCTTGGGCTAAGCTACCATATGACACTTAGGAGGCATTGCATTTCTCAGCAGAAGATATGAGATTATCCCACTGAGACATCTAAATATCAGGAAGATGAGAGAAACCTGCAAAACAGTCCTACCAGTAGCTTCAGCTCCTTAAAACTGTGTTTTCACACATGAGGATGAATACTAATAGATAGGAAACGTTCTTCAATATTTGGCTGTGAATTGCAGTTCAATGCACCCACCTGGTACCAGACTGGGGGAAAACTGGTATAAATTCCTTTGGAGTCTGTGATGGACATATGATGCAGTTACCAGGGAAAGCATATTGGATGAGGGATGTTATGCCTAAAGAGTGTTGTCTAGACCCAAAGTGTCCCCCTCAATTATGAGGAACTCTTGTGAAGCTCACTAGGAAATAAAGCACAGTGAGATTAGAAGCTGGACATGGGAAGTTTATGGATCCAAGAATAGCATTGGTAGCTGACTCCAGTGTCCTGACAAACTTACCCTTTTTCTCCTTATTAGGCTGATTGCTATCAGAAATACCAGAGGGGAGGAGTAAATACTTCCTATCTGCCCACAAGATGTCTCTCCTGATTTATTGGCCAGCTCCTCAGCAGGCTTTCTGGGACAGGGGATGGAGAATTCCTCTAAAAGAAACTCATTGCTGCTGAGTTTTGCGTAGCACTCCCAACTGCCTATCAGTTCTCCACTGAGCTGCAGGGGGGGGGGGGGACCAGACTCACAGCAGCCATAGTTATGCCTGGAAATTTTTAAGAGGCAACCCACAGGACTGGCAGCAGAGAAGAAGGCCCAGGATCTATGGGGAGTGCTTGCCTGAACTAGCCAAGAGATGTTGAGCTGTCACTGGGTCATCTGGCTGCACTTCTGAAAAAAAAAAAAAAAGGTTGGCAAAGAACATCAGATTTTAGATGTCTTTAAACTTGCCATGGGTTGCTGCCAGTTGCAGCAGGAAAACACTACACTCCAATCAGACCATCTAAGGACAATCTAAGACTGATTCACTCTTGGACAGAGGATGAGGTGAGGGCACTATCACCAGGGGGCACAGTTGAATAAGGAGATTGCTAGGATGTACTGTGTTTGGAGGCATGAGGAAAAAGGCCTTTCCTCAGTGTTGACTTAAAGCATGGGTCTTCAAACTTGGCCCTTTTATGACTTATGGACTTCAACTCCCAGAATTCCTCAGCCAGGCACACTGGCTGAAGAATTCTGGGAGTTGAAGTCCACAAATCATAAAAGGGCCAAGCTTGAAGACCCCTGACTTAAAGTGTTCTCTTCCTATCCTCGAATCAACAGAGACTGCCTCCATAGGCCTAACAAATTTATCTCATTTCTTCTTCTTAAGCTGCTGGCTATTAAAAATTAGAGCAGCTCCTAGAATTTCTTCCCAAAGGAGGAAAATTTGGGGATCAATAGCTGAAGAAGTCAGCTTGAAGGAAAAACGTTTGAGAAAAGCTGCAGTAATTTAAAAGCACAGATATTCCTAGGCATCCAAAAGAGCTGATAGTTTTGTTTTTGGTTTTGCTCTGAATTATATCTCTGGGGAGATTTTTGTTGTTGTTGTTCTGAAAGTTACCAACAGAGGCCTGTTAGTAATCTAATTAACTATGTCTGCTATTGGCTAACTTCCTGCTTAATTTTCTCCAGAAGCAGCAGATATGGCTAGGCAAACATCTGCTTAACAATGCAGTATTGATTTCCTCTCCTTTATCTTTTTCTGTCCAATCTTCCTCCCTCGCATTTGCTCTAAATATCATCATCTGACAAAGAATCCCTTAAAACTGGAAAGTCTGCAGCCACAGTCCAACATGATATGTGGTATATACAATAAATTCTGTAACACTTCTGTATTATTTCAGAGATGAAAACAAGCCATGTCTTTGCTGTTGTAGCACCTCTACAGTCTTTTCATTCTCTACACATCTGTTTATACACTGCAAAGGTTTTGCTCTGCCTGTTGTCCATTAAAGCTACTAAGAACTAGCTGAGGAAGTCTCAGGCAGGAGATAGATAGTTTCAGGAATTGCTCTATTTTGAAGAGCAAAATAATATTCTAAAATTAGTTTCTTGTTGCTATAGAGAAACTGTTCCCTCATCTTTGTCAAAATGCTTTTTCTACATGATATTGGGTGGGTGGGTGATGAGGTTTAATGACTAGCAATTCCAATTATGACTCAAGTAGAAACTTGAACATTTTTAGGAACATCTCTCTCTCTCTCTCTTTCAGTAAATAGAGAGTAGTAAACTAGGGGAATCAAATCAAGTACCTTAGTCATATTCAATAGTTCTTAAAATTGCTATGCTGTGGAATATGCCACAAAGAACAAATCACATACAAAAGAAAAATCTACAACACTTCATGTGTAGTAGGGTGCACTAAAGGTAGTCATCAACTTGAGCCCAAAATCTATGTTGCTTAAATGAAACATTTGTTAAGTGAGTTTTGCCCCATTTTACAACCTTTCTTGCTACAGTTGTGCTGAATTATATTTTATTTTGCATAGTTCCCCTAAAGTCATCTATAATAGGCAATCAGGGAGGGTCACCAGGGTCAATTTTATTCAGTTCTGTTCTGGTAAACGACTGTTGGGTGAATTGCCATGGCAGCTGTTGCAGCCATTTGTGAAGAGGTAACTGCCCCATGGCAGCCATTTTGTGACAAAAATGCTTAATGATTAAATTCCCAAGATGACTTCTTGGCCCTATTATTTGCCTACATGTACCCTATGCCTTAGTTGAGGGTTATTACAGTTATTCTGACCTGTCCTCAACTTATCTGTCGCAAGATAGTATGCCTAGGCTGTACAGCTTTTGTTAGACTACTGCTGTTTTTAAAGTCATCCTTTGACTGATATTATGGCTGAAACATCATAAAAGGCACATTGTTTCTACATTACTCTTAGGTATATTTTGGGCTTGTTGCAGCTGCAAATGAACGAGGGACTCTGTGTGGTATTCTTTAATACTAGTGGGCTAGACTTATGATTATTTCATGCCAATACCTTTTGCAACACTTTGTCCCCCGAAGCAGCACCTCACAATTCTGGAGGGCCTGGTGCATTGATCGATTGGTTGTCAATGGCAAGGAAAGTTTGAGAAGACGCTTATAGTGTTGGTTTGTGGGTTCTTTACTTGATTTAGATAGAATTATAATATTTTGTAATGGCAATGCTTCCTTCTTGTGAAACTAGTTATTTGCATGTGGTTCAATGTATCAAGAGATGTTACAAGCTTGGGTGAACTGGCCCGTGGTCCCCTCTGCTGGTTCGAAGACATTCAGTCTAACTCTAAGCTATTTGGCTGGTGCCTCTTGAAACAGGTTTGTAAAAGGCCAGCCATTCCCTGATGGCCTCTCCTGCTAGTGCAAAAAAATATGTTCTGATTATCTTATATATTTATTTAGCTACTCACACATTAACATTTGGCATCATGCAACATTAAAAATCACAGTTAAAAATTCACAATTTAACCCTTCCCCCTATTATTCTGTAATCTATAAAATATTCCTTGATAATATACATTTTTGGGTTTATGTATAGTGTATGTGTGTTTCAGTTATACTGAAATAACTGATAGAAAGCCCAGAGGAGCTGACCTTTTTTTAATGTGTCATATTGTGCATTTCCACTAGAAGGCAGTATACGTCAGCAAAAAAAGGAAGGGTGTGCTGATGTAGAATTCTGGGAGGGGACATGGGGGGGGCGTGGGGGCAATCTCCTCCCTTCCAGCTACCCCCTCCTATCTCATTGATGCTCTTCTCTGCATCTCTTGTCCAGCTGCCATCTCTCTCCCCATGGCCTTGTAAATCACAGCAGTCCAGTTGTCTACCAAGTATAAAATAATTCAATCTATAAGCACCCAGGAGCAAGAGGCAAGGAACCAGAAAGATCATGCAAGAGTGGGGAGGGGAAAGGGAGCTGTGGATGAGACAAGGAAGATCTCAGCTCAGGTCTAGGGAATTGAGAGAGAGGCAGAAAAAAAAAGGTGGGCTGGGAAAGAAGGCAATGTACCTGGGGTTGTGGTGGGGTGTTATCAAAAAGAGAAATGTATGCAGGAGAAATATCTGTAACTGAAGTAGAACAGCAATTTTTTAAAAAATTGTACTGTATTAATAGATTTATATGGCTACCCATCTTGAAATACAGACTCTGGGTAACTAACAAGGAAAGCAGGATAAAAACAATAATTAAAATTAACCCCCCCCCCATAAAACAGCAGCCAAGAACACTAAGCATTCCCCAATCAATATAACCAAGAGTGTGGGGATGGGAAAATTGCATCAGTATTAATTTTAGACAAGCTCTTCTGTATGCTCTATTTTTTTCTCAGGACATCATCAGTCCTTAGTGTAGAGGTGCCCACCCGATGGGCAGGATGTGTACAATATCCCTTCTGTAGAATACTCATTAATCCCCAAAGTTGGGATCCACAAGTGACTCCTTCAGTTGTTAAATGAAGACACACAACTACATTCAGGAGAAGCCCTTGGAGAGATCCTCATTTTTCCCCTACCATCAAACCAAGTGAGGTACAAGGGCAGCCAGACTCAGGTTCCCTCAAACAGCGGGTAGCATGAGCTAATCAGACAATGCGAAGAGCTGGCATAAGGACTATTTAATCATGCTCTGATTTTGGGTTTGCCCAAGTCCATATGTTGCTTCTCTCTTGAAAAAAAACATGGGGCTGGAATGGGAGGGGGGGGAGTCCACAGCATCTTATGTTTCTTTTTTCATTGCCTCTCATTAGAAAGGGTTAGTTAGATTTAATTTTGAATATATTAACATTGATTTATATTTTTTTTTAAAAAAAACATTAGCTGCACTTCTTACAATTTACACAAGATGAGTTCATGCTTCAAACATGCTATAGAATGCAGATGGCCTGCAATTTACATATTTCCTATTAAAGAAAGACTAGAGAGAGGGAGGTTGTAAAGTACCACCCTTGCCAAATTGCCCTTCCTCTTCTTTAAAAAAAATCCAAGGTGATAATGAAAGGCAGAAATGGATGAAAGAGATCAACAGTCAACAGTAAAAATATGTTTAGTGAAAGGATTATTTTTTTCCCATGTACTTCTCAAACCTGATCTCTCTAGATGCAGACATAGAGTATACATAGAAATTAAGTATAGGGCATGGCATTATTATTCTTGAATGGACTTTGTAGTGCCTCCATGATCATGTTGAGGGTTGCCTGCTCCTCTTTCGAGTTGATTCACAGCTAGAGCCAGGGGGCAGAGGAAATCTGCAGGACTTTTCTAAGCAATTGGACCTGTCAGATTGGATTAGTTGCTTGTGTTGCCGGGCTCAGGCACCCACCAGCCAAGCAGAGAGTGGCCCAGCTGGGTAGAGTCTCTCTCTATCAGCTGAAAACAGCTTGCCCAAGGAATAGAGCTGAAATGCCATATACGCTGGGCGAAGCTGGGGGAATGAAGATAGGACCACCCTTCTAAGTGCTGCTATTGAGGTTCAGGGTGAATAGGGGGCATTAAGCAACCTAACTTGCATATGCTCCCTTGGGTGAGATGTTCAATTACTTATTTTTATTGAATTCATTTTCTGCCCTTCCTTCCAGGAGCTCAGGTGGTGTATCTAGTAATCTCAATTTTGCCTGATAGAAAAAGCCCTGCAAGGTAGGCTGAGCTATGATGCCTGGCCCAATGTCACCAGTGAGCATTATCACAGGTGGACTTGAACAGTGGTCCTCCTGATTCGGATTCTAACCATAGTAACCCCTGCATCAGAGCGGCTGTTTTAAAAGGGACTCTGTGATGAGAGTTCTCCTGCCCTGCCAAATGCACAGTAGAAAGATTTGCAACACTTTGGAAGACGGGGATGCCTTGCCAGCAATCCTCTCTTATGCTGATCACTCTAGCTATTTTCTGAAGGTAAGGGGTGCATATGCCATTTTAATGTACTAACAATATAGAGTATACCACTTAAGACTGGAGGAGAGAAGGAGGGATTGCAGTTATTAATGCTCTTTTAAACAAAGAAGCAACTCCCTGCTCCCCAAGGAGCCAAGTAGCAGAACAAGAGCAGACGGCGCTAATTTTCTTCACGAGGTGCTAAGCACTAATCAGCTTCTCTGCTTTTATGGAAGATGATGCTCACTTTCTGCATGTCTAGAATACACAGTATTTCAACCGTTCATCACCTTGTCCTATGTAAATGCAATAGTTAATTGCATTTATAAGCTTCCTTTGGCTGATGTCATCTTGTGCTCATGCTCCATCTCTCAGTCCATGCAGATATATGGCATCTGATGATCTCAAATACATTGTGTCTTTTCTGTGCAAAATATAACTTCCTGCGCTACAATTGCCCATTTGTGATGCCAAGACAGCTATATTATGCATTCAAAAACAGCAATATGCTACAGTTTGCTTAACCTTATGGTGTGCACATTGCACTAAGCATACAGCTTAATTTACAAACTACTGTGACTAAATTCACACTGCATGTGAAACCCGAGCCAACTATATCAGTGCAATGTGTGATTCATGTTTCTGAAGCCCAGCTCTATCTGATACACTCTAGGTGAATTGGGCTCCCGTTCCCGAAAGCTAAAACATTCAGGTTTATTGGAAATTAAGAAAAAATTATTATTTGAAATAATGCTCCTGGTTAGAAGAGGTTGATGTACCTGAACACCTAGGGCAGGTATACATGAATGCTATAAACAGCACCTCACTGGGGAAGAGAAGGACTGGTGCGTGTGTGTTAGGGGAAGATGAAGATTTCATGGAATAAATGGTTTTTATTATTAGGACTTCTCAGGATAGCTTCCTGCAAACAGAAGAAGAGGTGTTTGTCCTGCAGAATCACAGAAGGCCATTTGGAAACAGACAGTTGTCTCGGATTAGGTGAGACTTGTAGACTGGGGGCAGAATCACAAGCTATGTCAACATATTCCAGTTCCCCCTCCAATGGCAGACTGTTTAAGAGCCTTAAATCCTTTCCTCACTAGTGATTTATGACATTACCCAATCATGGCTGCTGTGGTGATATTATATTAATGAAGGCAGGTTTTATAACATTACAGTGATGTATGTGCTAGAAGATGTTCTAAATCACAAATGAGGAAATGCTCTTATTCTGAGATTACAGGTTAGGGCAAGGTTACCATAAACCGACTGTAAAAATCCAGATAGCCAAGAGACAGCAGCAAATTGATTCAGAATAATCAGCTCTTTGCTGACATCTAATGGTCACCTGGAGTTTTATAACCTAGTTAGGATAACTTTATTTTCCCAAATTCTAGATTGTGAAATTCTCAGTTCCCTATAATGCACTTCTGTAAATTCAGAAGTACCGGTGTTCTGTGTCCTACAAAGCAGCCACTTGGAGAATAAACTGGAAAACCACAACCAAAGCAAACAATTTTTATAAGACAGGCATAGGGCGACTTTTTATTCAGCACACACAAAAATCCATTATAACAAAACTAAGAAGATCCAAGCCTTGTGTATATACACGACACAATTTTAGCTATTTTGTATTATTTTCTTATCACCCTGCCATTCCCCCTCAAAATTTTCAATATAGCCTGTGATTCCCCAAAAAACCTGACCTTCTACTCTGCTATATGAGCATTTATACGTTCATGAGTTTACTTTGTTTTTTTTTCCTTTTTTTACATGATGAAAATGAGAAAAGTTCATTTGAGAAAGTCAGTTTAGCAGAATAAAATAAATAAATTTCATAGGCTGTTAGGAAGATAGGTTTCTTCCCCTGCCCCCCCCTTTTTTTCTGCTTGTCCATTTGGAGATGGTCCCTAAAAACCATTATGAAAGCAAGCAATCGTTATGAACTTTGGTCTGATCATCATACCCTTTAACAGGAAATTCAGCTGGTTGAGAGCCAAGAAGAATAGAGCCAAAATGGGGCTCTCAGTGAGGAAGTAAGAAAAGGAGAAGCATCAATAAGTGTGCGTGAATCCTGAGACAAGCAAAAAGAAAGTAAAATGTTCTTATAAAGTCATCTCCTGTTGACTGCACCATGCAGCTTCCATAAAGGCATTACAGAAGTGTTTTGCCCTTGCTTTCTTCCAAAATGTTTAGACTTTCCAGCCTAGCCAGAAACCTTGGTATTCCCAGATTGTTGCTTGTCCAAACACTAACCAGGATCAACCATGCTGAACTTTTGATGAAAGCCAAGGTCAGCAAATGCTGTACTGCTGAAGCTTAAAATAGAAAACAAATTAGGATAAATCTTGCCACTCCCAAAAGAGGTAATGGTGACGATTTATCAAGATTCAACTTCAAGAAGACTCTGGGCCGTTGAAGATGAGTGTGTTCAAACATTTACTGTGTCAATCACCTGGAATGATAGGTGTTAGAATCCAAAGCGTTGCAAGGAGTCTGAACAGGAGAGCTTGTATCAAGGAATGAGAATATTCTGTAACATTTTGTTGCAGATCCTATATATTCATTTTAATAGCACGAGAAAATTCTGCTGTACCACTGACTTTTAGAAGGCCTAATATCTGAGCAAATAAAATGAGGAAAAAATGGGAGAAAGAATCATTTTTTTGCAAATTATGACACTGGAACCAAAGCTATTTTAACACTATCCTCTCTCTAGCAGCCAATAGCACATAGTTTGAAGCCAGCTCAATTAGTTTGGGGCCTTGCTATTTTGACTTTATAGTTGGTAATAAAAAGGGGAAAAGGGCAATTTAATGTTGTTACTCCTCAGGTCTGAGATGTCACTCACTTTGTTACTAACAAAACATACAAATTCCTGCCATTTCCATATAAGAAATAGATGAGAATTGTGTTGTGAGTATATTGGTATAGCTTTCATGGGTGGTATCTGCTCATGAACTCTGACATCAGAGTTTAGTAATTGAGGTCTAAAGAACAGATATCCTGACAACTGTGACCAGCATCTTCAGAGGCAAAGTGATTTGTTTGTTTGTTTAACAGGTATTCCACCCATCTCACTGGAGTGCTAAATGAGTGCTGAATGAGTAAATCACCACTAAATTCACCTCCCAAACCATGCCCTGCCCTCTCAAATCCTCTTCAAGTGATTCTGTATATCAGGGGTCCCCACTGCTCGGGCCACGGGCTGGTACCAGTCTGTGGCCTGTTAGGAACCAGGCCGCACAGTTGGAGGTGAGCAGTGGGTGAGTGAGACACATGTGCAGGACCTAGGTTGAGTGCTCTTCTCCCCTCTCCCCCCCTGCCCCCTGGTCCGTGGATAATTTGTCTTCCACAAACCTGGTCCCTGGTGCCAAAAAAGGTTGGGGATCACTGTTGTATATTATACTGCTTTATGTTGTGAATGAGATCTGCCAGTTCAGTGCCCCATTCATTTTTCAGACTGGTTCATGGGTCTCCACCTTTATGGCATCAGTGATCTATGAGTAAGCACTGAATCTCCTGCTCAGCTGAAACTACAATTGTCTGCAAAAGCAACCTACTGAGAGATGTCGGTGGAGGAAGCCTCATGTTCTGTTGCCCTCCCCAAATTTTCAGGGTTGCCATTTTTGTTCTGGCCTAGGGCTTTTAATAGTCTGTACCTCACTAATTTTGAGAAGGGAAGCCTTTTCCAGTTGCTTTCACTACAGATATGTTTGTTTGATCTTGAAGCTGTTGTTGGCTGTACAGTGTTTTGCAAACTTGACTAGGATATGTGGACTTCAGACCTCAGAATTGTAGAAGTTGAAGTCCATACATCTTACAGTTGCCAAGTTTTTTTAAAAAAAAAAACTCGGAAGGAGCATGGTTAGAAAAATATTTGGCAAACATCTCTAAGGTTGATCTAAGTCTTCTCCAGCATGATGCCCTCCAGAGGTATGCCTGGTTGGTACTTCTGGGGGGTAAAGCAAACTCCAGGAGAGGGAAATTGTCCTGAGTCCTTAATGGCAGCCTATGGCCCATCGGGAAGAGAAGTCCCCTTAGCAGCCTTCTTTGTCCTCGGAGTGATTGGCCAGCCCACTGGATGTTGAGTGCATTAGCTTGCAGCTGGCTAGCTTGCTAAATGGCTCTGATAGCAGGTTTGCCATCGCTCAGATGTACTTTGCCAGGCAGTGCCTGAGGAGGGTGGATGAATTATTCAGGCTGCATCCCTCCTTCCTGCTCCCCTCCCAGCCTCAATTCTGTTCTGTCCCTGAAATGCTCCCTGTTTCAGGTCCTTGAACTTCCCACAACTGGGGTGAAGCTGAAGAGATAGGAGGAGGAGAGGTATGGTGGGGGGTAGACATCCATCTGCGGCTTAAAGTGATATTTGCTCTGTCCCCTTGCCTTTCACAACCCAATGAATCTGGAGAATGAAATCAGTTGTAAATGTGCAAAATCACACCCATGCTCTTATGTGAGGAAGAGTGGAGAATTAATTCTTGTAGCAGCAAGATGCAAGCTGTGGAGGAAGGGAGGGACCACAGGCAGGTAGGGCTTATGGAGAAAGGCAGCAGAGGGCAGAGTAAAGGCTTTGAGAGAAAGGGCAAGAGTCCTCTGAGGATCATCCATGAATGATGGCCCCAGTTCAGGTGCCTTTAGCAGCAGCTGATACAGAGAAACTCCCTGGAGTAGGACCCTGGGTAGTAGGAATGGGAGTAAAATCTTTGAACCCCAAATCAGTTGATAGCTTTTGCTTATGGTACAGGTAGCCCACAAGATGATTATATCACCTCACTTGGACTTTGGCAGTTGGGGGACTGGAACAAAATTATATTTTCCAAGGATGAGAAATGTTGCCCCATTCTTGTTTTTTATAATCTTGAAAGTCAGGCAAATCTTTAGATCCAGGTTTGCATATGGCTGGTCCTAATATGCTTGGGGAAGCTTTTGTCAATCCATATTGATGGAATTAATAATCATGGAGGAAAATGGCAAGTGTTTCATGCTTTGGAGAGATTTGAGATCTTGGTTATCTCCCAAAGGATTATGGGGGCTGTAGTCCAACCCATCTGAAGGCCATTGCTGTTAAAGAAACTGTCAAGGCTATTGATCTGTATGACCTGAGCCCTTTGAACCGTAGGGAATTCTTTCCAAACTAGGAATTTATTCTTCCAATCAAAGATGGTGAGAGAGGCTTACTGTTCTCCCCCTTCCACTGTGTTTTGTTCAAGGAACAGAGTCCTGGAAATAGAGAAAGGAGGCAGAAGGGGCCCTCCATACCTACAGCCAGTCCTCTGTATTTTACCTGCCTTTCACAATTCAGGCAGTAGAAGTGGGTGGGAACTATACACAGGCAGCTCAGCCAGAGATGTCAACAGTCTTCCTTCACTCAGGAAGATCCTCTTAGACAAGAAGTGACAGCAGCTGCATGTATCTTTTTTCCTCAGCATGAAGCATCCTTGGTCCCCTTCAGCTACTCACTAGTTTCCTGGCACACAGCGCCAACATTTTGATGCCTCATATTCTGGGCAGTCCTGGTTTTTCTTTGCAAAAGAACCAGGAGAGTTGAATTTTTTTTTACGTGTGAATCCCGGAATAGAGAATCTATAACAGTGTTTCTCAACCTTGACAATTTTAAGGCATGTGGACTTCAACTCCCAGAATTCCACAGCCAGCATTGCTGGCTGTGGAATTCTGGGAGTTGAAGTCCACATGCCTTAAAATTGTCAAGGTTGAGAAACACTGATCTATAAGGACTTGATTGGGGTGAGATCCAGTATTTCTCCCTGCTCCTATTCCACTGCAGATAGTCAAATATTTTCAGGTAAAGAGTGCTTCAGTGCTGATTAGTTTCTTAGGGAAATGTGCTAACTTGGCTTCTACAGAATCTGGACAAAGGCAGTAGTGGAGGATAAGATCTGGTTGAGGGAATACCTGTATTCTATTTTCTCAATGGCCACACAATAAGCAGAGAATAACCAATATGTTAACTAACCTGGCACTTGGCTAGTGCAATAGTCTATAATTTCAGCGAACTATAGAAATAAATCATTTGGTGAGGAAAAATGCAGTTTTAACCAGTCAGGATTCCCAAGCTGGAGAGCTTTGTCGTTTTCTTCTCAAGATCTTTTCACAGAAAATATGGAAGGTAAGAGTTTCAGATTTCCTCTAATAGGAAAAATGCTTTCATAGCAGCAGCTCTCCAGGGTTCAGACTATACCCATCATTCTCAAACTTGGCATGTTATCAGGGGAATCCCAATAACACCTGATTGGGTATCTTAACAGAATCTTGAAAGCCTGCCCCAAACCTTCATTACATCTTTTTAAGGACAACAAGATTAAAGTGGTGCTGTTGAGTCTTTCACACTTCCCCATTCCCAGCACTTGCCAAATATTTTGCCCCCCTCCTTCTCAGGGCTAGAGTCACATTCCTCTACACCTAGGGACTTCTTATAGATACTACAGTTCCCGTTTGTGTTTTGTGTTGATGAGATTTCACTTAATTGTTATCCTGTGAAGAACCAAGTAATCTATGCATATATTTACTGATACTTTTAAAAAAAACATAATCTAGGGTAACTGTGCTCCTTTCTTACCCATTACATCATGCGCTTGTTTTGATGGTGACATTGTACCTTGTTTATAAATGATTTTCCCATTGCCTATATCACAAGTTATAAATCAGATTTATATTATAGCTTATCTTGACGTAAGTGAAATTTATGTCACTGTTTCCCTGTTCAGACAAAGCTTGAAATTTTAGTTTAAATAAGCCACGGTAAATCACTCAAAAATGGATTGGGCCATTTAAAGATGTATGGTTGCGGGTTTGTATTTGTACCTCCTCAGGATATTTTCTTTATCTGAATGTGAAATATGTGAATGTGAAGCTGCTCCATGTAAGTTTTGTCCTCTCGGGTCCCTATGCACAATCATCTATCCCAAAAGTTGCTCAGCAAAAAGGAAGTTCTTTTTGATTTTACTGTCAAAGCAGGACCACTAGCAGAGCCTTGAGGATTATAACAAACAGAAGCTGAAAGAACTCAACCAACAGAGGAGCAGCAATAAAGCAGAAGGAGGTCTGACAGTTGCAGAGTTCTTGGGACTTGTCCAGTTTTGAAAGATATAAACTGGCCTATTATCTACTTTGACTGTGCATTAAGGAAAAGGAGATGGCTCTAATTCACCCCAAGGCCTAAAAGTGGATAAGCATGCCATGTCTTCTGCCTGTTTTCAGATGTAATTCAGATTTTTGGTGGCCAGTTGTAATCCAAGACTCCCCTCATTCCCCCTAAAATGACTTTAGGTTATGGTGTCAGAATCATCTTCCAGGCAAGCCTGAATATCCCCATGCATTCCTTCCTGGATCATTTTGTAAGCTTCCTCTCTGTCCGTGTGATGTTGCATCTGCTGTTGTGTTTCCATTCCAGGCTTGGGAAAAATGGGGAGAGCAACGGTGAGGGACAAGAAAGGAAGTCTGAGAAAACCGTGAGAACATCTCACACTTCTTCCTTTGTTTCAGAGGAACCATATGACTTGTGGCTTGTGTTTGGCAACTCCACTTAAGGCAGAAGGTGGGAAGGGCTTCCCTGTGTTCCTTATTGGAACATTCCAATTGAGGATGCCCATTGGCAGTGTCTGTGTGGAGTACAGGTCACAAAAGGCAAGATGGTCTTCCCCCTTCTGTGCCCATTAATTTAAACTGTATTGAAGCTGGAGACCTTTTCTAGGAAATGGGACCCATGGACCAACTCTATTATCCTTATCAGTGCTAGATCAACAGAGAAGCTATCTTTCTCCAATTTCACTCCCTACAGTTGTATCAGAATCACAACTCCCAGTACTTCCAGCCAGCATGAATATGTTTCTGGAAATTGTATTCCCACTACATTAGGAAGGCTCTCTGGGCCATTAGTGTGATTATAATAAATGTTTAGCTCAGGAAATTGAAAACCAAAATATAGAGAACAGAATGGGAAGCGAACCCAGACAGCTGCCTATTGGTATATCTTTTATTTTCCCCCAAAGCTGATCTCTTGATTTTTTTGGGGGGGGAGGGGGGAGAGATTAAAACCATATTCCTGTATGTTTTGCTCATTACATTTTAGCATTGCCCTTTCCCCCCCATTTTTGCTGGTCTCGTCCTGTGTCTTAACAATATCTTGATATGCAGTAATAAGGGGAAAGCTTTATCACTTGACTTTAGCTCTATATTCAGAAAAGCAAAATCAGCTATATTTCTGGGTGCTTGGCTGCCATACTAAAAGCATAGGAATGTTGATGATTAAAAAAAAGATGGATATAATCAAGCAATTGTGTTCAGTGAGGCTTGTAGGAGGACATTCTGATGGATCATGCTCCGTAATCTCAGATCTGCTTGTCTTGCAGTCCACCACCCATAATTGCTTCAAAAATCAGATTCATCTCCAGCTGCAGTACAGCCACCTCTAGCTGTGGCTATTAAAAAATCACTCTTGCCAACTGGTACCATGCTGAGGATTTGAGTCCTTTATTATTATTATTTTCACATTTCAGTAAGCCTTTTGAAACTGAATCGTAAACCAAAGCCATGTGACCATGTCAGTCATTTACATTGCCTCCCTGATTTAACAAAGAAACAGGCAAATACAATGGCATTCAAAAACTGTGCCAGAGTCTCAGTCTAAAACTACAGTATTCCTGTAAGAGATTGGAAAAAATGCAAATTAAAAAAACCATTTCCACTGCATCATCTTGAGATAAATCTCACTATCTATATGCTTTTATAAAACACGCATTCAAGTGTTCACATTGGGCTATATGCCAAATACAGATATTCTGTAATATGCCTACTTAATGCAAAATAGAATCTTGTTTAATTTCTTCCAGTTTTCCTTATGAGAAAGAAGCTAACAAGCCAGGCAGAGCAATGACCCTCATCCAAAGAACCAATTAGAATTATGCCCGTACCCTAACTTTGGTTCTTCCACAACCAATTCTCAAATCTCTCCTAGCAGCCACAGAGGTTAGAATGTGTCCTTTCAAATAAATAAATAAATAATAAACAAACAAACAAATGAATAGTGCATATAATATATCTATGAGAGCCAATCCAAAGTAGTGATTAAGACACCAAACTAGAAACTGGGACATGATTAATTCTAGTCCCACCTTAGGCACAAAATCAGCTGGGTGATCTTCGGCTAGTCACTTTCTCTCTGTTCTAGGAAGCAGGTAAGGGCAAACCACTTCTGAAATCTTGCTAAGAAAATTGCAGGAGCTTTTTCGTCAGGAGTCAAGACTGATCTGAAGGCACCAAAGTTAAGCAAAGTAATGCCCCCAGGTATTTTGGACTTTGATTTTCCTTAGCTTTCAGTTGATTGGCCTATGACAGTGATGGCGAACCTTCTAGACACCGAGTGCCCAAAAACCGCTCTGCCCCCCCTCTGCCCCGCTCCGCCCCCCACACCCCGCCTCGCTTACCCGCAGGGCCACCCACCGCCTCCATGGCCCACTGCAGAAGACCACCCAGGTGGCCCTGCAGCGCCCTGGCGGCCATGCCCTCCGCTTGTGCCCCGCAGCATCATCTGCGAGTGATGGGGCAAGAGGGCGGAGTCTTGTCCCCACTGCCCGGCTGCCATGTCCTTGGCTGCGCTGCTCCGTGTGGGCCACGCCCAGGGGTGACTCTCCTCTGGGGGGGGGGCTGCTGATGAGGCCATGGGGAGGCGGAGCTGGGGCAACAGTGCGTGCGCCCACAAAGAGGGCTCTGCGTGCCACCTCTGGCTCGCGTGCCATAGGTTCGCCACCACTGGCCTATGACAAGGGAGCTGTATTTTAATGCTTTTTACTGTTTATTCCTAAACTAGTGTTTTAAACCCAAGATTTCTCCTGGCCCTCTTATGGGAAATATGTTAGTTCATGTGGAAGAATGTAGTGACCATACATAGTCTAATCCTTAAAAAAATATTACTGCAGAAGTTAATTAGAAAAAAGTAGAGGGTAGAGGGGAAAACTGCTAAGAATATCCAAATTGTCTTAGAAGATATACTTCCTAGCTCTTCTGTTCTCTGGTTAAACTACACCTATGAAAATGAGTTAGATGCATTGAGTAGAAATATTAAATTCTGTTTAAATCCTTAAATTTGCCATTCAAATAGTCTAAAAGCAAGAGTTTGAATGGGAAATTGGAACTCTGCATTCTAAATGTAAACATCTGACAAAATGCAAATACTTTAGGACTGTTGAAATCACCTAAGCCAAGACTGGCAAGCTTCAAATAAGAAACCCCAACTATCAGTTATATAAATTTGGAGGATAATTTTAGGAACAAATGAGGTGCCAACCTTGAATCCAAAACAAGTCTTCAGGCACTGTGGTTTTAATTAATTGCTAACTTGGCAGGGAAACAGCTATAGATTGAAGAATAATGGCATGATTCTAATGGACTAAAACTGAGTCTGGTGACCAAGGTCCTAGCAGCAAATGCTAGTTTTCAATGGTGTGATTTACTCTATCTTTCTCCCTCTATCCTCTCTCAGATAGTAATGAAAATAATGTAAGAACCTTAAGATTCTGCTAGGCTTCGTGCAATCCCTTTCAAAGACTCCTGAACACATTGGGTTAACATTTTCAGCATATCTACTGTGATGCCACATCTTGAGGTGATCCTTAGATTATAAATCCTGGTTTGCATAAAATAGCATGAGCACTCTTGGGGAAAAATGGGCTTTTGTGCTTATTGCACACTGGCCAAGTGCGCTAAAACTGGCCAGGTCCTATCATTGGCAGAAAAAAACTGCATGTGACATAGATACATCTACATCTAATAACTTAGTCCACACCTACTTTGTTTTTTTTGTTTTTTTTTTAAAAAACCTTATGTGAAAGCCTTGATTGACCAAATCCATGATGGGCAGTTAAGCTCAATATTTATGACCCCTCTGGTGATGATCATGCCCTACAAAAGATGGCAATTTGGAATAACTCTAAAGAACATGAGTTAAAGAATGAAATGAAGGAAAGAAAAGATAAATGTGGGTAAGTGGAAGAGAAAGTGGAAGGAGAGAACATTTGAGTGAAGATTTAATTGTGAAGACAGAGCTAAAATGTTATATCACAAAATGTGAATTACAGTCATCTTGCTTGGTCTGAATCCACTTAAAATTTGGAATCAATAGAGGAGTGATAGATGGATCGTATATTCCAATGAATAGCAATAAGGGAAGAAATAAAGTTGAGCTTGGGAGAAAAAAATCTGTGCAACATTTTGAATAAATATGACCCAAGAGAAAACGTATTTGGCAAATAATATTAATGGTTGAGTAGGAATGAAACTAGAGATTATAGAAAAAGCAATTGGCTCATTTGGAAATCCGGAAATAATGAGAATGGTGATTATTTTTGGTAAGAATCTGTCTAGAAAAACATCTATTTGTTTTTCAGAAATGTGGTTTAAATATAAGTATATTCATATTGACACATAGTAAATCTAAAACTATAATTGGATTCATTGTTTATCATGAAAGATGGAAAACATTACTGAAGGACAAAAGAGTGACGAGAAGTTCTCAGTTATTATTTTTTGGTACTGTCAAGACTGGATCTTGGGCAAAAGGGACATGGAATAAAAACTACAAAACAAAACTAAAGTGAAGACAAATAGTTAAAGGGAGAGAAACGATGAATCCTGTGTGAAAAAAACATTAGAAGATAAATTACTCGTCCAGCAGAATGAATGGAAAATGGATGTAAGAAAGAAGGATGTGAAAACTCCTTTGAACAGAAAGAAAAGATTAATATTAAAGAGTGGAATGTGTAGAAAGGGATACTTGGCAAATGATGAAGCGAAAAAGCCTGTGGATGAGTAACGATGTATGTGAGGGACTGATGAGAGTAAAATATTGCCTTAGTGCAATTATATGGTGAAAATGCAAGGAACAGTTAGGAAAAGTGGAATGGAGTAGAATAATGGGTAGAGAAACTTTCAGACATGTAACTGCTGTTAGAAGGATAGTGTACAGTAGGTGGTCTGTTGCAGGGAATGAATGTTAAAAGAGTAAAAAATGGCTGTGACTAGGATTGTGCTTCTGTCTACTTTGCTATATAGCAGCAAGAATCACTTCATGAGAAACAGAAGTTTAGTGCGGTGGGAATGGTATTTAAGAACTGTGTTAGTAAAAGAAGACATAGGGTCAAGAAAAAAGGTGCGGAATGAATGAAGACTTAGAAAAAGGCACTGAGGTTATTTATAGGGAGAATGAATGAAGATTAAACTGTTGAGATGAGAGGGAAGATCGAGAAAATCATGATTGTATAAATCCGATGATATTCTCAGAAAGGTGAAAAATTTTAAAGTTAATGTATAAATCCAAGTATGAACAGCAAATATGATTTGTGAGGATTCTAAAGATATGGAGCAATATAGTGAATGGTGTTGGGCTTTAATTCAATTTTAGCTAAGCTTCCTTTTTTTTTTAAACAGTTTTGTGCCTTGAATTTCTATTAATTTCTTCTTTTCTGCATTCTGGCTAATGTTGCTTACCCCAAAAGTGTATAGTGTGATGTATATGTATATCAGTACTTGGGTGACATCATTATGTTATTGTGTCATTCTCAAGTCTCTGGATGCCGAAAAATCAACCACACCCTCATACTAATTGCAAGGCACACCCTGACCACAAAAACATTGTCTATCCTCAATTAGAGCAATGGAGGCACACAGATTTTACATAGGATGGGGCTACATTAAAGATGAAAGTTGAAGATTTATCCATATTTACATGGAAATGAGCTACATTATAGTTCCAGAAAATGAAACTATATAAGGAGCAATATGTGGCATATTTTGGGTAATAGTTTGATAACTATTGTTTGGGGTTAGGGCAGATGATGATGATATATTCAGATACCCCCTAGATTTTTGATTTTCCAAAGGGTTCTGGTCAGTAGTGGGATTCAAATATGTAAACAACCAGTTCTCTGTATGGATGCCGTTTCTGGAAGTCCATTCTGGGCCTGGGCAACAAAAACTTATCTATTGGTTCTGGTGAACTGGTGCGAACTGGCTGAATCCCACCACTGGTTCTGGTGCAAAAACAGAGGGTCACAGATACGTGCAGTGGTAATTGCACTACCTTTTGCATTAATAAGCTGCCAGCCGAAATGGTCTCCAAGTACTGGTGCTGAGAAGCTGAACACTTCTGCACTGATGTGGCGAACAGTAGCCATTGTTGAGCACTTGCCAATGGATTGATCCCTTTAGAGGAAACATCAGATCCCTCCTTGCCAGCTCAAAATGCCAACTGCAAGCACTGAGGTCAAGTATTATTCATGCTGCTGGAGCCTGACTGGCTGGAGTCCATCTGATGTCTGCTCTTCAAGAGTGTCTCTAACTCCAATGCATCATCATTCTACAGCAAAGGTAGGGAACTGCTATCTTGCAGATGTTGCGAGTCTCTGGTTCCCATGGGCTCCAGCCAGCAGGGCCAGTGGGAAAGTTGATAGGAGCAGACCTCTCCAGCAGGCTGAGAGGCTATCCATCACCACAATATAATAATCCCAGTGAGGAGGCATAACCTGGTTAGGAAAGATGCCACAAATCCAAGTGGCCCAGAGTCCCTCTCTGAGGGAGATGGACTGTTCAACAATGTAAAAAAAATAAACAAATACAGGTAGCATGGAATACTAACAAACATACGATAGAAAAGAAGCCTCCATTAAATGAAACTCTTGTCTAAAAGGGATAGAAAAGAAATGTGAACCTGTCCCCCCTTAAAACAAAATACAATCATGTCTGCATGACAAAGTTTTGAGAATCATGTTATTAACAATATTAAGATCAATAAGAAATAGAACATTTACTTATATAAGATGTTTTATGGATGGCATATGACACCAGTTCGCTTAGCGAAAATGTTTAAAAATGTTTCGGATATCTGTTGGAAATGTAAACAGCCAGGCACTTAACTACCATGCCTGGTGAATATGCCCTATCGCTAAGAAATATTGGTCTAAGATCCATAGAGGGTTGGAAAAGATGATGAAACTACAGATAGAATTTAAGCCGGAATTGTTTTTGTTAGGAATATTAAGACCTAATTATGGTAAAGAGAATGACTACTAGATATTGCATGTTTTAACTGCTGCAAGCATAGTATTTGTCCAATTTTGGAAAAATGAGAATTTACCATCTGACCAGACTATAATTACCAAAATTTTAGAGTGTGTAGAAATGGATAGACTAACATTAGAAATGAAAGAAAAAGATGATTCAATTTATTTTAGAACTTGGGGAAAATTTTATCAATGGTTAGAGACACGTTAGAAATTGAAGTATTCAATATTTTACAATAGATGACTGATTTTTAATCGAGCTCTAACTAACATTTTGATGATATGATTATTTTTCCTGATTTACTGATTTTCATCTGTTACTTTTGATTGTTAGGATTTTTTTGAGGTTTTATTAGTAGTTTTTACTTAATAGATCAATGTATTTGTTTACTAATTGTTTTTAATATGTTACAGTCTAACCTTCGCTAGGAATGGTTGAATATTATATTTACTCATTATTATGATCTGGACGGTAGCTTGTTTGTTGAAATATGTGATTGTACCTATCCTTATTTTACCCTAATTCCTTATTTCCTTCCCCTCCCCCTTTCCTTCCACCCCTCCCTTTATCATACCTGTATTGTTCCTATTTTTCCTCATCTATATAAACTTAATAAAATCTTGTAAAAAAAAGAAAGAAAGAAATAGAACATTTAAGTAGATCAGAAGCCAGGAAGTGAGCTACAAAAGTGATGGTGTCGTAGAATGAGAAAGGGATCAAAAAAGGATGGGGAGATTGCAGAGGTGCTGAATGAAGAATTCTTCTCTGTCTTCATTGCAGGAGGTACGCAGGGATGAATCCATCCTCCCCACTGTAGTCCAAGAAGAAAGGAGAGCAGGATCCTAAAAATAACAACTGGCTAAGCAGAGGTCTCTGAGAAAGATTTCAATTGCTAGACTATGACCTACATCAAGAGTGTAAGGAGGGCAGGGATAAGCTGTTCTCACAATGGCAGAAACAGAATTTGAGAACAGCTTTGAGAATTTTACTGCATTAGGAAGACTTTAAACTGAACCAGAAGTGGAAAGTGTCAGAGGAACAGTGTTGGGGAGGAATGCTGGGAGCTAATAACCCAGGAGGCAGCAAGAGTACCAGGAAGGAAATCCTCTTCATAATTTGTCAGTAAAAAGGTACAGAGTGACATCTCCAGCCTCCAGTTGTCAAGTCTCCTGTAGCTAGATTCTCTCTCCTGTCTACTTTCTTCCATTAGACCCCCAAAAGGATAAATGAAAATATTTTTTGGAGAAAAATAGGAACTTCTCCATATAGTGTAACAGCCCCGGGAATCCTTCCATTCATATATCTAATTCCTGGTCTCTTCCTCCCACCTTTTGGAGTCGTCTGTCATGTAGCTACTCATTTTCCTACATTGAAGTTTTCTGTTATCTGACTCTTATTTATAAAACAGTCAATCAAGATCAGTATTCCCAGCGTATGCTGCTGAGCAACATACTTGGTTTCCAATCCTCAGGCGTGAAGCTGTCTGCAGGTGGAGGACATTGATCTTTAAAAGCAACCCTTCCCTCAACATTCCCTAATATTCGTGACAGTGAAAATGTTCAGCTCTTTGGAGAGGCTCCTGTAGGGATGCCAGACCAAGCATCCCCAGCTGGCATGCGGCTTATGCCATTGCAAAAGGAAGTACAAGAGCATATTGCTACTACCAGTTTGCCAATTCCCTTATGTTGCAACTCATTCATCTCCTCTTTTAACAGGCCCCCTCTGGTGGATTCAGCATTTGAAGACCGGAAATGCTTGAGGCACCAGTCTGCACAGGTCAGAAATGATATGGGAGACTCAGGATTGTCCTTCTGGGGAGTTCATGCAGTTTACTAGGTACTATGTATAGCAGAGGTCTTCAGACTTGGCCCTTTTATGACTTGTGGACTTTAACTCCCAGAATTCCTCAGCCAGGGTGCCTGGCTGAGGATTTCTGGGAGTTGAAGTCCACAAGTCATAAAAGGGCCAAGTTTGAAGACCCCTGATGTATAGCTATGGGAAGGGTCATGGCAGACTGATGCTTTACTGTGGGCTGCTAACTCTCTTTTCCTTTCCAACATGTTAGCTTTTCCTTCCACCTGAAGGCTGCTACTGGGATACATGGGTATATTCACCTCAAAACCAAGCCACTTTCTGCCCTCTTGGATTCATCTCTGTTCTGTTTCTCCATGTGCAATATTAGAATACACTCCAATGCCTCTGTAACCATGATCTGTGCCCCCAAGGATGCCAACTTTAGAAAATCAGGTAGGTGAGGGCAAGACCAAGGTCCTTTTATCTGCATTCTCCTTGCCTGAGGCTCCAGAGCAGTGTTTCTCAACCTTGACAATTTTAAGGCATGTGGACTTCAACTCCCAGCAATGCTGGCTGTGGAATTCTGGGAGTTGAAGTCCACATGCCTTAAAATTGTCAAGGTTGAGAAACACTGCTCCAGAGGGCCAGCATGAAGCCACCTGAGAGACTTACTGCTAAGTGTGGGCACCTGTGGGGTAGTGTCAATTCTACCAGCAGAGCAGAGTATCAAAAACAGTGTGGTTCTTGAAAGCAGCTGCTATCTGCGTTTTGCTTCAATGGCAACTGTGGACTTTGGGGTATGGGTATGTTGGTGTATGCCTGTAGAGGTCTGAGCAATCAAAATTTCCCACATTAATCGTTATTTTGTTCAGCTTTGCTACATACCATTGCTTGAGAATAACATTGCCAGGTTTGACCAGACAGGCTGGAAATTACTGTTATTGTACAACTCAAGGCAGCATAGATTATGTTCCCAGCCCTTATTTTTTCCCCACAACAGCAATCCTGTGAGGTGAGGTGGTTGGCCCAAAGTCACCTAACTGGATTTTCTGCATAAGGGAGGTCTAGAACTCAATGTCTCTTGGTTCTTAGTCCAGCAGCTTTAACCACTATGCCAAACAGTGCCTCGGTTGAGAAATCAGGAGTGCATAAGAAGGAACAGAGGGACATGAAAATACAGGATGACAGGACATGACAAGAGTCACAGACTCATCACATCAGGGGTCCATTGATGGTTTGGGGGAGGAAAAAGGACTCTTGGAAGGCTTTTGCCAAATACTGGCATAACAAAGCAATCTTAATCTTTAAATTGGAAATATAATTATGTTGAACACACTACTAAGCACATATGTTGGGATGTTTACTAATTATTGTATTTTCATCCAGATCTAGAGTTGGAATTGTCACATTTTCACCCAGCAAGATGGGTGCTCAGAGCCCATGATGTTCTGGTCTGTTCTGTGCTGAAATATCTGTTAGCAGACAACGTAGAGTACAAACTAGGGACATGTACAACAACATGTCATCTGGCGTTCTCAAATCATTAATCTATGGTCAGCCTTGGTGATGTAGCTTCTCATTTTACTTTCTTTGCCTTGTTTTAGATGGTAGACAGTCTCCTGGAGGTACAACACCAGAAGCGGAGGGAAGATTTCGAGTCCCAGAGCACAATTTACTCTAACCCTTCCTATACGTTCCACCCAAGTTCTTCTCTGTCTCTGTTTATTGTAGTTGTTTGTTACATTGAACCTTATATTCCTGCTGGGAGATCAGGACCACCTACACAGCGGCCCCTTCCCAGCTGTTCTCAATCACCCTGTTAGACAGATTAGGCTAAGAGAGGGCAACTCACCCAAAGTCATCCTGGCAATTTTCACTGAACTTGATCCTGGGTTTTGCTGGGCCTACACCAGTGTTTCCCAAACTTGACAATTTTAAGGCATGAGGACTTCAACTCCCAGAATTCCACAGCCAGCAACGCTGGCTGTGGAATTCTGGGAGTTGAAATCCACATGCCTTAAAATTGTCAAGTTTGGGAAACACTGGCCTACACCAACACCTTAAACACTCTTCCACATGGGCAGTTTCATATACGTATACTTCCTATTTTTAAATGAAAGGAGGTATTTTTAGAATCTACTTATAGATGGGTAGACTGAGAGGTTATTGCTGGGGTGAAGAAATAAGTGGATAACAATACTAAAGCATCACCATTTTAGAACACTGGCGAGGATCAGCTCTCAGTAGCAGTAACTTCACAGTTATCACCCCTATTTCCTCTTCTAGAAATAACTGGTATAGAATTGTGTTTGACTCTGGAGCAGCAGCTGGAGTCAGCCTGCAATCTCAAGAAGAGCGCCTCGTTTTATTCTAAATCTAGCTGTCATTTTAAAAAAAAAAGGTCAATATCAGCTGAGTTCATTGCTATAGATGTACAGAGGAAGGTTTCTGCTGGTGCAACCATGGGATTGCCTCCTCTGCTGAAAATCAAAGCATCCTATTTTCATGGCCATCTTGAATCAGGAGGAGCCAAATCCTCTGCAAAGTTTGGGCTCCTTTTGCAAAGTCCTGAGTTGTGATTTCTGTCCCCTCAAGGGCTCCAAGTGTTTCCTCACTTTCATACTTGCAATGGCAGATACGATCCGGGTTATTCATTACCATAGACCAGGGCTCTTCAACCAGTGGTACGGGTACCACCTGTGGTACATTGGCACCTGGCAGGAGGTACGCGACCATCCTAGAAAAGTGGTAGTGGGGGAGGGGAATGAGCTGAACCAGTGGCAGCACTGCACAAGCCTGAGCGAGAGATGGCTGGAGCTGCAGGGCTGTCAGGGCTCAGTGGAAGCGCCAAGAGCAGCGCCAGGCTCCAGCTGGAGCTCGGCGCTGATCCTGGTGCTTCTGCTGAGCCCAGAAGAAGGGCCGATCAGCTGGAATGTTGCAGCATCTCCAGGGTCTTGTGATTTATATTCAGATGCTTGGCAACTGATTCATATTTATGACGGTCATAGTGTCCCAGGGTCATGTGAAGTGACCAAAACCTGCTGCAACCACCCAGCAGATGGGGGAATAAAAACAAAACACCCCCACCCCACCCCCGCTGCCAATCCTCAACAGAAATGCTCACAACAATGAAAACCTCAGACAGGGGGAAGAGCGCCGCCAGGTGGGCAGGCAGGTATCTTGCTCGGCTGTGGCTTGGGCACTTTTTTCAGTGCCATTGTAACTTTGAACAGTCACTAAGCAAACTTAGTGACTACCTGTACTTTATCACTTTTTTTCCTTTTTTCCTTTTTTTTTTTTTTTTGGTCATCAAGTTTTTGACATCTTGTTAGACGACTGGTGGTACTCGGATATTGCCATATCCTAAAAGTGGTACAATGGGTGAAAAGGTTGAAAAGCCCTGCCCTAGAACCTGGTGGTGCCAGCAGACTTCAGAGAGTGTCCGCCAGGGCGTATACTTAGTCCTTTGTGGCTCTTTTTTTCCTATGCTGACAACTACCCATGTAATATCCAGGAACAGCAGTGAGAGAAATCATGTCTGTCTTGCACAGTGATATACAGTGCTCTTGCACTATTGCACAATTCCGGAAAAGCTGTACTCTTGCAAAAACACTATTCTTTCTGTGGTTGTCAAGCAAGGTAGCTAACAAGGGACTGCATTGCAGTATTTAGTGCCAGGAAAGAGGCACAGCTGCCAAAATAGCACACTGCTGCTGCTACTAGCTTCAGTATAATGCTGGGAAATTAGTCCCCTTGTACTGGAACAGAGAAATGGGTGAAATTCAGTAGTTATTGTAGTGGGAGTATCTACTTGTAATTGAAAGTCTAATTGAATGTCTCTACTTATTTACTGGTTTGCCAGAAGTGAGGGGTGATGCTAGTAGGAAGTGACCAAGGAGTCCAGATCTGACCTCAAAGCTGGCAACACCAGGAAACGTAATTGAACATGTAATTGAATTATTGTTCTTCTTCAGTATTTGTCTCCTATGGCTGCAGAGTCTGCTGGTTTCTGCACTTTGGTCACCTAGTTTTAACAGTGACGTGGCTTTTCATTTATCAGCCAACTTGTCCCAGAGCCTGATGTTGATTAGGACTGAGGGGAAGTGACTGGTCCAAGGTCTCTCAGCTGGCTTCCATGCCCAAGAGAGAACTCAAATCTGGGTTTTCTAGCCCTTAGTCCAGTAGCTTAACCACTATGCAATACTACACTGGCTCTCAAGTAACTAAATTGTCTGCTATTAAATTAAATGGTCTGCTGCCCTGGCTCTCGTGTAATTATCTCTGCTATTAAAACCCAGCTATTGGCACTTCTCCTTCCACGTTGAACCTCATGTGTGTGTCTGTATCCATGATGACATTCATAAATATGTACTGTCATACATCCAGACGTGTGCATAGTCATGTTGGAAGGGACCTTGGAGGTCATCGAGTCCAACCCCCTGCTCAGGCAGGAACCCTACACCATTTCGGAGAAATGGCTGTCCAGTCTCTTCTTAAAAACTTCCAGTGTTGGAGCATTTCCAGGTGTATACAAATAGGATGATTATATAGCCACATTCACAGCTCTCTCCCTCTTCACTCTGCATTCTTCCTGCATGCTTTGAACTTATCTGCCAGGCTATTTTTGGATGTGGGTTTAAGGGACTTTTAATAGAGCAGTAGATCTAAGTTGAGAATTGGTTTGAATGTTAGGTCACAGGCAGGGAAAAGAGCTTGCAAGGTACATTGGAATCAGACTGACAAAGTCCCTCTTAGCTATCATTGCAAGGGAATGCCAGCACTGAGATGTACAGCATTGTGGATGACATCAAACTAAGACTTCAGAGGACAAAATCACGGTTCACAGTGACCTCAGTAGGCTTGAGGATGAGCCCAATTAAACAGGTTAGAAATATAAGATCCTGCATCTGGCTAGAAAAAAAAATGTACAGGTTCAGGATTGGGGAGACCTGTCTTGATGGCAGTGTATATGAGAAGAATTTAGGAGTAGCTGTGGAGTTCCAACTGTGTAACTAAAAAGACCAATGCATTTTGTCCAAATCACAGGAAGGAATAGTTCCATTGTCTTCCAAATTGAATCAATCATACTGCAGTTCTAGGTACTGCATTTTAAAAGGGAGATGGAGAAACCAAAGAGCTACCAGGACAGTAGGGTGCCTGGAAACTAAGCCCTGCGATGAAATATTAAAAGAACAAGGTTTATAGAGGACAACAGAACCATAACATAGTGATTATCTATGACCATTTAAAAGGCAGACGGCAGACCTTTTTTTCCTGTTGAAACTGAGAGCAGGATAAGAGCTTTTGGTTGAAATTAAAAGATAGATGAATCAAGAAGAATATAAAAAGGAATCTCCTGGCTATGGCAGCTTGTTACCCCTAGAATATTCTGCCTAGAAAAGTCGTGGAATCCCTGATATTGGGGGCGTTAAATTGAGGCTGATGTCTACCTACTGGAGATTCCTACAGTAGTTAGACTAGATGATCTATTGGTCTTGTTCATATAATTTATGATTCTATGGTTTAGTGAATAGATAAAAATTGGCTAGATTCCAATATTCTACTAAACCACGAATCATGGTTTACAAAACAGCAGGACACATACATCTTAAGCTTAAACTGAGAGCCTATGGTATATTGGTTAAGATGTTAAATTAGAAATGGGGAAACTCAAATCCAAATCCACTGTTGGCTATGAAAAGTCACTGGGTAACTGTGAACCAGTCACTTTAAACCTGTTTTTCAGGGATGTTACTGGAATAATAAAAAAATGGAGATTCCCATGCAGCTCTTGGAGAAAAGACAGGCTAGAAATCTAGGAAATACATTCCAAACCTTATTAGCACTTAAATTATTTATTTAAGAAGCCAAGCTTAAAACATGCTAAGCTACCATGTTCAGTTCTATTCATGGTATTTGAAAGATAGTGAAGATAGTGAAGGACTAAGAAAGTTGCAAATCGGGCCCACCAAAATGTTTGTTCCATGAATGTCAGGCATAAAGAATCAGGACCATACGTTAAATTCCAGTTAAGAAGATTTATTGCTCAACCCTATACACAAGAATCTAGTCAACTAACACCATTAAATTGGCATTAGATAAAAGTTAATATATTCAAGGGGAGGAGGACCTTGTTCTGTGGACACATAATGATTCTAGGCTGAGTCCTCTCTTGACTCTGCCTCTTCTTCTCTTAGACCTGAGGAACAAATGCAGTATGTGGAATTGTATAGACTGGAAAAAAGGTGAGGAAAAAGGGTCATTTGCTTGTAACACACTGCATGGAAAAAGCAAATAAGAAAAAGCTTTGCTCCTCCTCTTGTCAGGATCATCCAATGAAGCTACATGATGGGAGATTAAGAATGGTGAGAGATGAGAGAAAACAGCCTTCACACAGAAGCCTGTGACAATACACTGCAGCCAACTTGCCACAGCCAACTTGCCATGGGACAACTTGCAGGACGAGAGTTACACTAATATCAAAGAAATGATGGAATAGAACAGGGTAGACAACTTTGGCTCTTTTCTGACTTGTGGACTTCAACTCCCAGAATTCTTGAGCCAGCATGGCTCAGCTTGGAAACTCTCCCTTTCCCCTCAGTATGGCTGACCCAGGAATTCTGGGCGTTGAAGTCCACAAGTCATAACAGAGCCAAGGTTGCCTACCCCTGGAATAGAACCATTAAAGAAAGGATGCAAAAGGAGGGACAAAATGAAATGTGAATGACAAAAATTAAAATAGTTTTTTTATTTTAAATAATTAAATCAAATTGTTAAATTGTCCCATGGCAAGTTGTCCCATGGTGAGTTGGCCGCAGTGAGTTGGCTGTGGCGAGTTGTCCCACTCCATTCACAACAGGGCTTCCTTCCTTCCACACTTTTATATGTTGCTGCAGATGCCAAAGCATCTCAAGATGGCATGCCTTAAAACTTGCAACCAACTTAAAACACAAATTAAAGTTCTATGTTAAAACAACATAGAACAACAATCACAATAATTTGCATTAAAACAAAAGGTGGGGAAATGGAGCCTTGCCAAACTTCTTCAAAATTCATGCTGGGGAAGGCCAGACTGAGTACATTTTTGTGAGGCACCTAAACATGTGCATAGCATTACAGTACCTCCTGAATGCATGTGCAGCAACAGAGAGAAAACTCATTCATAAGCATCAATTCAGCAGCCTTTGTACAGGTAGCAGGTCCACAGCTAGAACCACTCATTGACAGCAGGATTGCTTCTTGAACAAAACTGTAAAATATACATGGCCAGGTGCCTCCCTCAGCAACCTGGATATACCCACCCGTTCAGCTGCAGCTTCCAAACCAACCACAGTAGTAGCCCCCATTTCAAGACTTAACAGTAATTTAAATGAGGTTACCCATGCATAGATAATTGCAGCTAGACTCTCTGTGTCCAGGAAAGGCCATACAGTAGTTGGTATACAACTCGCTCTGGCAATAGACAAGATCAGGCAGGTTCAACAGGTGTTGCACTCATTCCCCACCTACACCCCTCACTCTCTTCAGCAACAGGGCAACCCTGGCTGGTTTTACCCCCAAGACCGACTTGAACACAAAGGACTAATTAAATTATACATTAGGCCTGAGTAGTTGGCAGCCTCCCAAACTCATGTTTGTGGTTCTGGAAGCCCTATGAATGTTCTACCCACATTTCATCAGATAGCCAGAGAGTTGGCAGGGTGGATTCCTGCCAATTTGAGGCAGGAGATGTAAAACCTAAGATTGCACCTTTGGGAAAAGAAAAATACCAAACTGAATTGTACCTTAAAAAACTTAGCCTCACCAATGGGTCTGTCTTGGCCTCACCTCCTTTGCATAATTGTCTCACCTCCTGTCAAGATTGCTCCTTTCCCTGAAGAAGCTACAGAATGCTTTCTGTAGTCACCCAAAGATTATTCCCCACTGCTATGGGTGGTTTAGATGCCTTTTCAAGGGGATTAGGCAGCCTCAGGGATAAGGCATTCAAGGGCTATTTGTCAAATTACTTTCAGTAATGTTAGTTATGTTTTCAATATTGTTTTGCTTATGAAATATTGTTGATACTTAGTGTAGATGCATCTTCGATATTGCTGGTTTGTATGCCATCCAGAATCTTTAGACTGGGCAGTATAAGCATTATGGGGATAAATAAATAATAAGAAAACAGCAGACTTCTCAAAACACGATGAAAGGGAAGTCCTATGACAGTGATGGCGAACCTTTTACAGACCGAGTGCCCAAAAACTGGCCCCGCCCTCACCCTGCCTACCCGCAGGGCCACTCATCGCCTCCAGGGCCTGCCGCAGATCGCCCAGGCAGCCCAGCAGCGCCATGGCAGCCACGCCCTCTGCCTGCACCCCACAGCATCAACTGTGCATGATGGGGCGTGAGGGCAGAGTCTTGTCTATGCTGCCTGGCTGCCATGTCTTTGGCTGCGCAACTCCACATGGGCCACGCTCGGGGGCGACTCTCCTCCAGGGGGGCTGTTGGTGAGGAGGGGATCATGGCAGGAGGCAAGGCTGGGGCAACGGCAAGTGTGCCCACAGAGAGGGCTCTGAGTGCCGCCTCTGGCACCTGTGCCATAGGTTCGCCACCACTGTCCTATGAGGTCCTCTCTTTATGGAAGGCAGGCCTTGCTCCGATCCAGCCCGGTTTTTCCTCTGACCTTATGATTGACGCTTCACTCCTTTGCTCATCTTCCAAAAGGTTCTGCTTCTTGGAGAAGCCCTTTGGTTTGCCCTCTGTTCCTCCTTGTCCTTTGACCCATTACATCTCCCGTATCCAGGTTTTCAAACTCCCCAGTTCATTTTTGGGACAAGGAGTTGATGCTCTGAAACCACTTGCAGGCCACAGGGTAGTCACCTTCTCCTCCCCACCCCAAAGGCGCTGCGATGCAAGAAAGCCTTGCTTTGCTGTCTCTGTGGCTCCTCCTGTCCCTTTCCCTGGGGAGTCTCTGGCTTGCCCATCGGAAACCTCAAACCCCCAAGAGCTGCTTCACTGCCCAGAACAGAGCCAGTGCTTTGCTCTGGCCAGGCACTCTAGCCTCTGCCGTTACAGCGCCCAGCTTCTCTGGCTTTCCCCTTCCCCGGATAAATGCCAGCGCTCAGTGGCGCCGATTTAGCTCCTTTGGCCAAGGCGCCAGGGCTGCCCTTCAGATCTGTAGAGTTACAACGGCCATCATTCCTAGCTGGCCAGCAGAGCCGCTAGCGGAGAAAGGCTGTTGATCACCCTTGCAATTTGCCTGGAGGGGTCCGGTTGCTTCTGAGCTGGGCTCCGTTGCCGCAGCCCATGCGCGCCAGAAACCCAGCTGGCTGGCTCGGAAGGCTTTCGGTTGGAAGCTTTGCGGGGAATTGGGTGATCTGGGCATGACCTTCAAGCATTCTCGCCACATCCAGGAAATTATCCGGCTTCAGCAGCTTGGCTCCCTTCTCTTAATTGATTCTTTCCTTCTGCCGTTCTGCTATGGACTTGCTCGGGCTCCCATCTAATGTACTCCGCTCCCTCTGCCTCGTTTTCCCTCGCCAAGGCACCCCCTACCCCACCCCTTCTTTCTAAAGCACCGGAGACCCCCCTCCCCAGCCCAAAATGAGGGACCCGGGCGTCCCCCCCCCCAGCTCCAGGATGCTGAGAATAGACCAGGAGGTTAACCCCACCCCAACCCCACCCAATTCCCCAAATTCTTCTTAGAATACAGCAACGCGTGTGCGCGTGTCTGCGTGTGCGTGTGTGTGGTCAATAAACCAATTTCCATCTTACTCCTCCTCCAGCTCTGGAGCCGAACCGGAGCTGGGAAGGAAAGGCGGGGGGGGAGGATCAGGGGGGCTGGGTAGGGCGGGGCACGGAGGGAGGGGACTCTCCGCCGCTGCCGCCGCCGCCGCCGCCGCTGCTGCCGATTATGTCACATCGATCAGACGCTGCAGCCGAAGCAGTAGGAGTCAACGAGGCGGCCGCAGCGGCAGCGGAGTCAGCGGAAGGACGGGCGCGGCTCAGGTAGGGGGCTAGGAGGACCGAAGAGGGGAGCCGAACCGCTTCCCTCTTTTTATCAACTTCGGGGCTGTTCGATGGACGGTCGGGTGGGGGAGAAGGAAAACCGGGTGTTTTTTAGGCTGGGAGGTGGGTCTGCGCCCCCCCCGCCCGTCTTTGTCAGGACCCATTAAAAAACACCCCAGGGATGCTTTCCCCACATCTGGAAGAGAAGGGAGAATCCTGGGGTTCCCAAGTGGGTGCGGATTCCCTGGAGAGCATCCTCCTCCCCGTTAGGCGGGTTTTCGCCCCCCCCTCCGCTGCTGAGAAAAGTTGCGCGGCTGGATGTCGGGGGTGATGAAGATCCCCCTGAATCTGGAGTAACTTAAAGGCTTCGGTGTGAGGGCTGTGGTCCGATTTTATTACAGAAGAAACTGAGGAAGGGGGGGGGAGGGAAATGGCCCCCCCGACCATTGGGCGGGCGGGCGGGCGGGCGAGCGGAGTAGGGGGTTCCATCTGCAGAAACCTGTATGGGAATGCGGGGTTCCCGGGTGGAGGACCGGGGGATTAGTGAAGAGATCGGGATCAAAATCCTGCAAGTTTTTCCAACCATCGTTTAGATGGATAATGGGAGGGGGGCGAGGAGAACGTTGTTAGCAGCGTTGGGGGTGAACCAAATCTATGGCCATGAAAAAAATGAGAGGGAGAAAATGAAGAGGTATATGTTCACCTTATATATTCATCAGGATGCATCAGGGTTAACGTCTGTCTCTCTCTCTCTCTCTCTCTCTCTCTCTGTGTGTGTGTGTGTGTGTGTGTGCAAGTGTGTGAATGTGTGTGAAGGGGAAGGCTTACACTAGGAGTAGAAAAGGAGTAAGGCTGTCTGCAGGATGGGGCATTTGTGTGGGTTGGTCAGGAAATGGTCTCTGGGTGCCATCAAGGGAGGAGAAGAGAGCAATCTGTGTGTGAATGCACCACCACAGAACGGGTGCATAGTCAGCAAGGGGTGTGTGTGTGTGTGTGTGTGTGTGTGTGTATGTGTATGTGTTTGTGGAGAGCTTGGGGTGTGAGAGGCGGAAGCATTGTGTGCTGGAAAGGATACTGTGGGAATTGTGGCCAGCTTATGGGGCTGTGTTATGGCTGTGGAGTGAACAGCAGAAGGGTGTGGCAGTTGGATCCCGGCCTAAAGCAGAAGGCTCTTCCGTCCAGGAGCACTGGGATGAGATCACCTTTCTTAAGCAGCTGATATGGAGGGAGGGGGGCAAGTTGCTCCTGATTTATGTATTAGAATTATAGAAGGGTGTCGGGGGGGGTGTTGAATCTTGGGGTGTTCTTTGCCCTTGGCAGAACAACATTGTGGGCTGTTTGCTGGGAACCATCTGTGCTCAGAAGATGCTTCAGGTTGTTGTTTATTTCCAGTACAGTCTATGTGTGTTTGTATGCATCCAAGGACAGGTGGGACATGTCCTGCTGTTCATTTGTATGAGGAGTGGTAGCGATTTTGATGAAGCATTGCTCTCTTGGGGGGGGCGGGTATAGCGTGAAGCTGCACTGCTCGGGGGGGACAATAGCAAGTGATTTGGGACAGAAGGATCAAATTCAGGGGGAGATCCCTAAGATGAGGGTGGATGCGTACGAGAGTACGGGTTGTAGGTGGTGCTATGCGTGTTTGTTGTTGATACAAGTAACAGCCCTTTGGGGTGTAATAAATGAGGCTTGTGGATGTGAGGGAATATTCACTGGATGGTATGTTTCTGTATAGAAGAGTATGGGGAGGCACCCTGGTATTTGAAATATTGTGCATGCAGAATTATTGTTCTGTATTATATGGAGAATGAATGGAGCTGAGAATAGACAAGAATCCAAGGTCTATAAGATTTTTTGAGTTTACATGCATTTGCTATGTAGCTATGTATACAGTACTACTAGTGTGGCTAAAATGCCGGTAAATGACTGGCAGGCTTGTAGATTTTCTGCTTTTTATGGAGTTAGTATATAATCTTTAGTGTCTAAATCAAGTATTCAAGTATCTTTTGAACATGTCAGGAATGGCTGATTGATATTGGGAAATCTAATATATTTCTATTTCTCTCTCTCTCCATGAAAAACAGAAGCAGGAAAAGAGATAGTTTGCATATAGTAAAATGAGAGGAGCTATATGTATTCTGACTGCATTATGACATTAAAATGTTCATTTTTGTTTGGACCCCTTGTGTACATAGGGTGTCTGAGAAGCATAGTGCCTCTGAAGATGTGTTTTTAAGATGGAGAAGTACTAGGATCTGTATTCATACAAGGTAGTCTTCTGAATTGGGTTCTATAGTACTGTGTGCAACAGGTCTTATTTTGTGCAAGAGCTTGCCCAGTTAATCCACATTGAATTGGCTGAAGCCTGGAATTTCATCATAAAGATTAAGCCAGTAGCCAAAAGCACTCAAGGGAGAATGTGTTTCTTTCACAAATATGGGCCATCCTTAACTTACTAGATAACAGGGACTGAATGAACCTGGCCTTTTGTTCCTGAAATGACAGGTCCTGTGAACAAGATATCAGTAATGCATAGATATGGTGGCTTTCAGATTATCTCAGATTCTATAGAGAGGGTTGTCTGAACAGGATGTTAACTTGTATTTCAGTCATGATCTTTTTGCTTGTAGGTTATACCCTATGTGGGTTTTCAAGCTAAGACTCTTCTGAAAGGTGTGAATGTCTGACTTTGCTGAGAATGATGGAAACATCCCTCCAAAATTCTGCTTCTACCTAATTCTGCTTGCCTTTATTTAAACATTCAAAGCCATGGAGCTTTGATTGAATGCTCAACTTCAGGATCTGTTTCATCATGGTAATGCCACCATTTTAAAAGGGTACCTTCTATCATGCACAGAGTGTTTTTCTCTTGCCATGGAATCAATGCAACTAAAAAAAGAGAGAGATAAAAACTAGATTCCAGTGGCTGTAATATTCCAAGCAAGCTTTTATTTCAAGAAGGAACTATGTCCATCTATTTAAAAAAAATGGTGATTTTTAATCCTGGAGTCAATCTATTTAAGTGGATTGAAGTGAATCCAGGGACGTGGATGGGGAAAAGTGCAATTTTAATTTCACTAACTTCTAACTGAAATTTAGAAATTTCTGGTTTTTTTTTCAAACTTGAGGATTCTCCTTGAATTTCAGTTTGGAGGAAAATGCTTTAGTGGCCATGTGCCCTTATCAGCAAGACATGAATTATTGGGATCTACAATCCAGAATATTCAGATGGGTTTAGGATTAGTCCCTCTCTTCCAGTTTTATACTTCGGAAAATAGGGTCAGGTCAGATTTGTGGAGATTGATTTCTCTTTTGTTTATATTGGGGTGTAATGTGTAGGTGCTTTTTGTCATCCCACCCGTTTTTCATCTGGATAGATCTTGTAGCCCTGATTCAATATTGATGGGTGGGGAAAAGGAAATTTGTCCCAAATATTGGATTCTTCACAAAAGTCTTGTTTATTCTGAAAATATTTGAGTGGATAGACATAGCACCTGCTGACACCTTCCATGTTCGGATTCTTAGGGTCTAAACATAGACACTGCAGTAATCATTTGAGTATTTAGAAAAAAATGAATGGAAACGTAGGGCATTTTTTGCCCTGAGAGATAGTGTGAAACAGGTCCCCAAAGCTGGGTTAATTAAAATGACTGGGAAATGTGTTCTGGAAAGCTGGAACATACTTGTGATGCTGATTTTCTCATGTTCAGTAAAAGGGAAAATCCTTTTTCGCTTTGACTTTTTTTTGGTGATGGGGACAGCCTGCTGCATCATTTGATCATTTTCTGGTTCTCTTATTAGGGAGATGCTGTTCAGTTGTCCCTTTCATCAGCCTAATAACAATAACCGAAGAATGCTAATATCCAGGGACATAATTGTAGTAGCAGGGTAATAAAAAAAATCACTTATGGGTCATTCTGGGGGGGGGGGTTTGCCTCTTTTATTCCAGTGGAGAGGAGATGCTGGCCTGTGGATGACCTGTCCTCCCACTCTTGTGCAACCACAGTTAATAATCAAAATGTTCTCTTTCCTGGAAGAACGGAAGCAAAGCTGGTTGTTCCCCGTCTGTCCCTTTTTCTCCAAGGCCCTCATAAGGGGCGGCGGGGGGGGGGGAGAGGCTGACGCTGACGGGGCAGCAGGTGGCAATTGATTTACAGGAGAATCTGTCTTGCTGCTGCTGCTGGGGATGGGGAACAGATAGCTATATGTTGCTGGGCAACAGAGAATTATGGTCTGGCATGCTCCCCATCAATCCGGCTTGTCAATATTGCTAGTGATAGGACAGAGGGAAATACCAAGGGCCAATGTATCCAGCTGCAGAGATGCCCTCACTTGGGGGCTTTCTGCCCTCCAGTTGGGCCCCTTTTTCCTTCCAGCAGCCCCCTCTTCATCTTCTTATCTCTGCTCTTGGCTCTTCCTTCTGCATTAGATCCTGGTCTCTCTTGTTTTCCATGAAGGGCTCTTTGTTCCAGGAAATCCGTTTCCTCATCCAATGGCCACATTGTCATCAGCTTTGGTGTTTCCCAGAGCAACAACAGGACTGGAGACTATGGGTCCTTTTTCTTCTGGGTTTGGGGTTGGTTGTGGGCAGAAGGGAAAGGAAGAGACTGGGATTCGTGGATCTCCAGCTAACTCGCAGCCTCGGGTTTTCTTCTCAATGGCTGCTGAGTGGATGTCACCCAGGTCTACAGCTCCACCAGGGCTGCACCTGCACATCCATTAAGTGTAACCAGAGTCATCATGACTCACACTTCAATCCATACTCAAACTGCTGGTTGTCCTGCCCTGAATCTCCATGATCCCTTCCTCAGCATCTGCAGAAATGAGATTGAACTTGAAAAAGGGGGATAAATGGTTGCCCCCAATTCCTCTCTTGCATGCCTGTGCCCTTGAACTTTATTATAGATAAAAGGGATATCCCAAGAGCAATTTTTCTTTTTACTGTTCCCCTCAGAGAAGCTATCAGAGAAGTGAGAACTTCTAACTTCCACCAACCTTGAACACAATGCTCCACTGCTTAGATGCTGGGTTCTTTTCATATGTGGATAAAATTGGAAGAGCCCTTCTCAAATACTGAGCTGTGTATATATACTTGCAGCTTGCCCTAGCGGGGCATGAGATCCATGAGATCCATCCATGAGATCCAGATAGCAAAAAAGGCTCAATCCAACTGAAGGCTGAAATGGTAGAAATAGATCTACCACTCTAGGAAATCATCCATTGCTTGGTTGCCGATTGTCTTGCAGGTGATCAAGCAGGAAAACTTTCTTAAGTTGGAAGAGTTGGTTAAACCTTTGATTAGCTGAAATGACTAACAACACAGATATGTTGGGGAAGAGGCAATTGAGGCAATCGTAAAATTGGCTGTAATCCTCATGATCATATTTGCAGAGCTCAGCCCAAGTAGGTCCTATTAAAATCAACAGCAGTCACAATCTTACATAGTTCTCTTCCACTTCAACAAATCACATTTAGGGAGATTGCCTTGTATTGTTGTTGTTGTTCAGTCACTAAGTCATGCCTGACTCTTCATGACTCCATGGACCATCGACTGCCAGGCCCGACTGTCCTCTGCTCTCTCTTGGAGTTTGCCCAAATTCATGTTCCTTGCATCGATGGCATTATCTAACCATCTCAAACTCTGCCCTCTCCTTCTCCTTTTGCCTTCAGTCTTTCCCAACATCAGGGTCTTTTCCAGTGATTCCTCGCTTCTCATTTGGTGGCCAAAGTATTTGAGCTTCAGCTTCAGTAGCTGTCCTTCCAAAGAACGGACTGGGTTGATTTCCTTTGGGATTAACTGATTTGTTCTATGTGTTCTATATGTGTTCTATATGTGAATCAAGATTTTGGGATGCCACTTCAAAATCTTTCCCTCTACATGAACTTGTCACATACAAAAATAGAACTCCAGCCAGAATGTAAATGACCCATCAGATTTGAGATGACAAGAGTGTCACATTTTTGCTCAAATAATAGCACAATCTATCCCATTCAGTTGACTACAGATGACTGTAACTCTCCACATTCTGCCCTTCGTTATATTCCTGATTTGTCCAGAAATTCTATTTCTGGGGAAAAGTTGATTATGTGCTGTGGTCAGGACCAGACACCCAGGGCTCTTTGAAATAAAGCTTATGCTGTAGGCAAATCTTAAATTTGTTTCTACACTTCTATCTGTTAATCGGTATTGGCAGCCACTGAAACCCTGAGGCATCTCCTTGATTCTTTTCATGTTTTTTGACCCCACTGATAATACCGTTTATTTGGACTATTTGCCCCTTGTACATTTTTCTTCTACAATCCCATTTCCCACCTCTTAGGAGCAAATCTACTTATATGGGATAAAGAAAAGAAAGCTGTAATTCTCTACCCCAAGAACCTATATATGTTTATAAGCAGAGAATTCTTAGCATGAACAGTTAATATGAATTATGCACCTATTTCATGTTCCCTATGGATTTCTCATGACAAGGAAAAAAGTGGGGGAAATGGTAGAAGGTTTCATATGGAAGCCAGTGTGTCTGAAATTCGTGTAAAATGTTATGACTACATACAAAAGGCTCTCTTTGAAGCACTCTAGCCTTTATTTGATGGTTGTTGAGTTAGAAAGTGGGTTGGGGCAGCTGGTTCGTTTCATAGACTAATCTGCTTGGTTCCCAAGTGGTTTTGCAGTCCCAAACAATTGCCTGTATTAACTATTATGGGTTGGGAAGTGTTCCAGTAGCTGTTGAATCAGTTATCAGCATCCTTCTCAATTGAACATGCAGGCTAAGGCTTCTGGGAGCTGTAGTTTCTTTACATTTGGAAGGCTAGAAAGTCCCCTCTTCTGAATTGCGCCAGCCCAGGCCTGGAAAATTTGGCAAACATTCTCCTTATTTGTGGATAACAACTTTACTCAACTAATATATTAATTCTAAGGTTGACATGTATGTGCACTGTATTCTCTATTCAGGGAAACAGATCATACAGAGAGAAAAAAACATGTCTGTGAATTTACATGGTACACAATCAGTTATCATAGCCATCTAGGATTGTTAATATTCACCTAGAACATGATCAAGTGGTCAAAAACCTGTATGGGTTTTAACCGGGCCTCTAAAAGAAGAATAGAGGGGTGGGGTGGGATCTTGGAGCTTATTTGGAGGCTCTGCAGTCATTCTGTGGCTTGTGCTGCCATCACTACTCTGGAATCCGGGTCCAGAACAATTGGTGCCTTGTTATGTACTTGCAGTGCACTGTTCATTGGACTGCTTGTAGCCCCCAAGTTTCCGCTGCTGTGCCATCAGTCTGACCCAGCCTTAGGGCATCCTGTCTACAAAACAAGCTTGATTTGAGATCAGGCAGACTGGTGGGATTTCAAACAGAGTGGGTGGAATGTGCCAAAGATATATGGGAAGCAGGGTGGGGAAGCCATTTGGAAGGGCTACCCATCAGCAGTTCAGTACAGAGGGACAAGTGGGAGAGAAAGGGGAAAGTAAACAGCTGGTTCTCTTTCTCTTATTCTGTTGGCAGGATAATCAGATTTTCTTCTGGGAAGCAAGATGTGTAGGGGACATTTCTTGAAACCCAAAATGATAAGTGGACACTATATGATCTATTTAAGCCAAGTTTATATTGAACTGCATTGGAGAAGATCACAAGGTTCTGTCCACTGAAGGAGGGTGTGAACAGCCTTTATATAATTGTACAATAAATACAGTTGATGTGTCAGTTATGATACTGTTTTGATAACAAGAACTGGATTTACAGATAGTCCTCATTTGCCCACAGTAATTGGACACAAAAACTCCATTGTTAAGTGACACAATTGTAAATTGAAAAACCAGGTGACAATTCCAGCAGATTTGGTTGCTTTCGTTGAGCAAGCATTGTTGGTTATTAAGCAAAGACCGCATGGGACTGTGACTTCCGACTTCTTGCCAGCTTCCCCCATTGCTTTTGCTTATGGGAAGTCAGCGTGGAAGGTCACAAAGTGTGATCATGTGACTGTAGGATGTTGCAGCCAGGGATTGAGTGCTTGGATCATAATCACGTGACTGAAGGGATGTTGTGCCACCCATAAGTACTAGGTCTGATCATAACTACTACTCATTCAGCACTGACATAAGTTTGAACAGTTGCTGAACGAGTGGTTGTTAAACAAGGACTATTAGTATGCTTACTGCATGATATACTGTTAGCAAAATATATACAAGTAGTCCTCAACTTACAACTGTAATGAACCCTGCTCACTGCAGTCATAAGTCATGATGGTTGTAAGAGAGTCATTATGTGATCAGCCCAATTTTATGATCCTTTTTTTTTTGCTGTGGTTGTTGAGCAAATGCTATTCTCACTAAGTCAGGGGTAGGAAACCTTGTCTCTTTTATGACTCGTGGACTTCAACTCCCAGAATTCCTGAGTCAGCTGTGCTGTGCTGACTCAGGAATTCTGGGAGTTGAAGTCCACGAGTCATAAAAGAGACAAGATTGCCTACCCCTGCACTAAGTGAACCCAATTGTTCATTATGGGACATTTTTGCCAAAACTTGGACATAAATGTTGGTTTTGGGCAAAAATGTTATTAATTGTGGTCATGTGTCTGTAGGACACAGCAATCACCCGTAAATACAAGCCCATTGCCAGCGCCTGAAATGCAGTCATGTGACCCCTGGAGGATCTGTCTAAGTGACCGGTGATAGATCGAGGACTACCTGTATCTGCAAAAATCATATTTTTGTGGTTACTCGCTTTCCATTTTCCTGTCAAAAGATACTAGTTCTGTATTTCTGCAGTAATACATGGGCTATTGTCTGCAATTTTCTGTCAGCCTCTAGGCAAACCAAAAGAGCAAGTTAATAAAAAAAGGTACTTTGAGTCTTCAGGGGCCTCAGTAGATTAAAGATTTTGGTTTGGATTTTTTCCTCCACTCAGATGTCCTTCGCTGAGTTTTTCTTCCAGAACTAGGAAGCCCATTCCAAGTCTAACAAGAGCAGGATAGAAAGCAGGATGTATACACAAGAAAAAAAACAAATAAAAGTTCAAATGAAATTTTGCATGTGACTAAATCATAGTGCTAGTATAGTTAAAATTTATATAATTCATATTTCTTTTGAAACAAAAGACAAGACGTTCGGTATCATATATGTTACTCTTCATTTAGCTGCAAAGTCCAGAATTGGTAAATGAGGTCATATAAGCTTCAGACTTGCTAATGATTATTATGTCCATGCTGTGTATAATGTACAAACCCTTTTTATCTTATTCTGTTTAATCATACCAGAGACTGCCTGGACAAGTCCCTGCAGTTTTCTTGACAAGGTTCTTCATAAGTTGTCTGCCATTGCTTCCTTGCTAGTGCTGAAAGAAAGTGACTGGTCCAAGATCAACTAGCTGGCTTTGTGCTAAGTCGGGACTAGAACTCATGGTCTCCTGGTTTCTAACCAGATCCTTTTAATACTACACCAAACTGCGTATCCATCCAAATGGTCTGCCATTAATTAATAATAATTAATGATAATCTCGTAGAACTACTAGGCCTTTATTTCCATTTATATGTTTATTTATTGTACAGTTTTATAGCCCAGCCAACATAAAAAAACACTCTTAAGGCATTAAAATTATAAACACAACAACAGAAATAGATCAAGATTAAAAGAAGAAAATAAATAAATGTTCTCCTGATGCCTTCTCCTAAAATGTGGGATTGATCAGTCTTTCTCAAGAGGGATTGAAATCCAGCTTCGTCACATGGTCTCTCTCCATGCCAGGCAAAAGAATCTCATAAGACTGCCCTGTTTTAATCTGCCATGTTTTGGAATACCAGTGATATTTCGGTATTTTGAGATCAGAGAACCCACTTACACCACCAGTCTCAGATGGTGGGAGGGAGTTCTGAATTCCCAGTTCTGAACAGGACCTTAAGCTTATCCACAATCAGTTAAATGCCCGTTGAAGCACACAAGGAGCAGATGGTGGATCCATCCTTTTTAAGTAAGGCGGCTGGGAGTGTAAAGGACATTGAATGCGCTCGTGTGTGGGGTGATATTCATTCACTCTGAATAACCTTGACTACTTATACTAGATCTCACTGGACATCTGTTGTGTCCTGGGCCTGATGAGGAAATTCAGCAGGCCCAGAATTGTTGCAAATGGTCCCGGGCATTCTAAAAGCTGCCCGGGACCAGACAGAGCCGCACCAGCCTTGTGCGCATGCGCAAGACACGAAGAAAGAAGAACTCTTATTGGTTCACTCTGTCCGGGGTTCAAGCCCTATAAAAAGGCCTGTATGCTTTTTGCTGTTTGCTTGGAGTTGGAGTAGGAGAATAAAGCATTATTAATTGTCACCATGTGTCTTCATCATTCGCATGCGAACGAAGGATTTAACAATCTCCATTCTCAGAGCTTGGAGTGATTTGGCTTGGCAGTGGAGAAGACTGAAGGATTAGAAAGCCAAACATTCATTGTTTCTCGGAAGCAGTCACTTTGGCCAACCACCAAGTAACCCGGTTTTTGCTCTTCTGGTCAACAGAAAACCATCTGTTGACCAGAAGAATAGCTCTCCACAAAGTGACTAGAATGGAATCATATTGGTTGGGGTGGGAGAAGCCAGCAAAAGAAAAAAAAAGGGTTTGACAATTGGCTGGATCTAACTTGGGGCTGTGAGCAGAAAAAAAGAAGATTAAGAAAAAAAATTCTAGTTTGCCAATAGGAGGAGACTTGGACAGCAAAATGTTCAGAATGTTACCATCTCTCTCTCTCTCTCTCTCTCCCCTCACTCTTGGGAACATGACGCAGAACAGATCACACAGCTGCAACATGGAGGAAAAACAGACATAAGTGCAAAACACACGCACACATACAAAATACATTGGAACCACTGCTAGGAAAAAGGGTTCAAAGAATTCTAGAAGCCCTATCCTGTATGCTTTTCCTAACTTAAGAGAACACGTTTGCTTCTTAAGGTCTAAAAATATCCATCCTTTTTAAGTAAGGTGGCTGGGAGTGTAAAGGACATTGAATGCGTTCGTGTGTGGGGTGATATTCATTCACTCTGAATAACCTTGAGTACTTATACTAGATCTCACTGGACATCCATTCTCAGAGCTTGGAGTGATTTGGCTTGGCAGTGGAGAAGACTGAAGGATTAGAAAGCCAAACATTCATTGTTTCTTGGAAGCAGTCACTTTGGCCAACCACCAAGTAACCCTGAGGTTTTTGCTCTTTCAAACTCAGTAGAATGTGAAGGAGCTTGTAACCTCGCCCATCTGTTGACCAGAAGAATAACTCTCCACAAAGTGACTAGAATGGAATCATATTGGTTGGGGTGGGAGAAGCCAGCAAAAGAAAAAAAAAATGGGTTTGAAAATGGGCTGGATCCAACTTGGGGCTGTGAGCAGAAAAAAAGAAGATTAAGAAAAAAAAAATCAAGTTTGCCAATAGGAGGAGACTTGGACAGCAAAATGTTCAGAATGTTACCATCTCTCTCTCTCTCTCTCCCCTCACTCTTGGGAACATGATGCAGAACAGAACACACAGCTGCAACATGGAGGAAAAGCAGAGACATAAGTGCAAAACACACACACACACACACACACACACACGTACAAAATACATTGGAACCACTGCTAGGAAAAAGGGTTCAAAGAATTCTAGAAGCCCTATCCTGTATGCTTTTCCTAACTTAAGAGAACACAGCTCGCTTCTTAAGGTCTATATATATATATATATATATATATATATATATATATATATATATATATATATATATATATATATATATATATATATATATATATATATATATATATATAAAATTAAATGGAAAGATTCTCTTTGTTTCAGGAAGGTGTTCTGCTCGCCACATTCCTAAAAGCTGATTTTATTAAAAATAAAAATAATAAATCATAATGTATTTAAGTTTTTCTCAAAAGCCAATAGATTCCAGAATGATTTACGGTTAGCTCCAAATGGCAAAAAGTGTTTTAAATAAATAAACTAAGAAACCTCAGAATGTTTTTCTCTCTATCTTGATTTAAAAATATAGATATTTCAGCATCCAGTAATAAAGCGTAGATGTTGGTTCTTCATGTTCTTTAAAGTTGGTTATTTTCCTGCTGTTGTTTCATTATCAGGCTAGACAATATCATCAGTGCATGCGTGAGTAGTACAGAAAAATAAAATGTCCAGAATTGATGCATTTATTTATTTTTATCCCATCTCCATTCTGATTAGTAATTCAAGATGGCATCAGTAGACTTCTTCCTGTTTTATTCTCGCAATAAATTTGAAAAGTAGGTTACACGAGGATTGTTAACTGCCTTAAAATCACATCTAGCAAAAGCCTTACAGTTGAGTGAGAATTTGAAGCCCGATTTCCCAGTTTTATACCAATGCTAACCAGTGGCACAGCAAAATCATTTTCCAGTCTAGCCTTTAGATTGCCCTTTATGTGAAAATAAGTATCTATTCACAATGTTCAGGATGGAGTAAGCTTGTGTTTGGGGTACCTTCCAGTTTGAGGTCCAACCCCGTAAATGTCTTTTATGGGGGGGGGGTGTAACAGGATAATAAGGTGAGGATAGCTCTTTGCAGGTGGTTTTAAAGAAGAGGAATTTTCAGCCATATTCTTTTTCTTACCACTAAATTAAGTCTTGAAACTAGTCATCGTACAGAGCAGCTTCCCTCAATGCGGCTCCCCAAAATTACAATTCCCATCATCTGCAGGACAGAAGATAATGAGAACTGTGTGGAAAGCAAAATATACAGTACTGGGGAAAGCTGCTGAAGGGAGAGAATGGTTAGGATACAAAGGGGTGGGGCAGGGTACATATATCAACAGGAGATTTTCAGAGGGAGGAGGACGATGATGCTGAACTTTGTGGTTCAGTTCTCCCTGCCCCCAGATGGAAGGATTGGCCATAGAAATCGAAAGGGTGACATCAGTCCCCAAGTGAGAATTATAAGGGCCACCTGTTTAGATTCAGAGATCAGCTTCTTCCCATCCCCACCTTCATCCCACCCCATAATCAGGGTCTTCTTTTCTCTTGATATTTTCTCCCCTTCCTTGTTGGGATTTGCATGTTTTCTTTTGCAAATGAAGTCAATGGAGGAAAGACAGTTGGAAGTGGTTAACCCTTTAGTTCTACAACAGAAGGACTGGTCTTTGTGTGCTGGGGATATCAAGGCTTTTTTTTTTTTGTCACTGTTGAGGAAAATCACTGGGCAGAATTGGGAATTGGGGGCCTCAGGTGCTTCTCTTTCTGATTCTGGATAGGATGTGTGTGGGTGTGTCTGTGTGTGTACATGTTGGGCGATTGACTGGAGGTCAGGTTGGAGCAGAAGCCCATTCTCTTGGGTTTTATTTTCCTGTGAGCAATAAAGATTGTGCCTCCTCCCAGCTCCTCCCTTTCCTTTGTGTATGTCTCCATGTGAATTTGTGACTCTTTGAATACATGTATGTGTGTGGGTGGGTTGAGTCTTGAAGGCCTGTTAGCTTATTTTTGCCCATGGTTACCCTGGAGACCATAGACTGGTATACTAGTAGGTCCTGTGAGGAAGTTGGCCTTGAGCGGAGGATGCACAATTATATCACACCGCTTGCAAATCTGCCTCCAATCCAGAATGCATCTGCACCATTGGGACAAGGTGCTCCCCCTCCCCATGCTTCATTGTGCATCAGGAGTGACTTCAGTGGACCTAAGAGAGTGTGCTAGCTAAGGAAGGGCGTGATCTCACCAGAGAAGTCCAAGCACGTATCACATACTAAATAACCAGATGTGGAGTTCTTGCTACTCTCTGAGCTTGGTTGTTTGCTTGCAGACATTTCATTGCCCAACATCACTCCCACAGAGCAACCCTGAGCTATAGATATTACCTACATCCTCCTCTGTTGTAACCTGAAGTACCTGTTTCTGACAACAATAAAGAAATCCCTGGAAGATGGGCTTCCTTCCAAGGAAGATGAAGTGGTCCTCCAGGCAGTAAGCACTGGCTGTGGGTAACTATAAACCAACACATTTAATGAGCCCGGCTTCCTCTTGGGCATGTAGCATTGAAATGAATGGCAGAGGGAAAACAACTCAGCTTGTGTGCAGCTGCTCTTCAGTTTAATGGGGTTGGTAGAGAAGAATAGTGTGGTAGAATGTATTTTAAATGAAGTAGCGGGAAATGAGATTCTGTGAAGGTTTTTTGCCATAGGTACCAGAACACGCTGGGCTAGCCCTAGGAATCTCCCACGCTTCCCAAAATAGACTCTCAAAAACAGGCGCTGCCCAGAATATTTGGCCCAGCATCCCAACTGAGACTCTTTGTGAAAATGGGAACAACGGCTTTGGCATCAATTGTTTGCTTTCCGTCCCAGTTCTGTTCCAGGAAGATGGGGTGGAGATAATCCAGTGCCCTGATTAACTAAGTGGGTTTGCAGGGAGAAAAAAAAAGTCAGTTCAGACAGCCAGAAAACAATCTTGTGGAATCTGAAGATTTCTGAGGAAGAACAGGGGAAGATAGACTTCATGTTTGGGGTTTTTAAAAAGAATCCTAAAGTCCACCAATTGAAGCCAAATAGTGACTTGGTGGAAGAAAAGGTAAACAAGCTCTCATGTGAAAATGCCTCTAGCATCTTAGTTCCTTATTCCTGATAAATGTAGGCTTGTCCTCCATGATCTCTTGGCTTGTAGGAAGCTCATCTTTGGGGTTTTCTTCATTTCTGTCAAAAACGGGGACTTTCGATCACTTTGTATGTGATACAAGCTTGGACTTCTAGTCAGTCTTGCCCTTCCTTGACCCACTCCCTTAGATCCACTGAAGTCAAATTCCACAGGCACCTTGAAGTAAACAGGGAACACATTGTCCCAGGGATGCAGATGAATCATTCTGGACTGGGTGTGGATTTGCAAGTAATGTGGCATAATCGTCCATCTTCGGTTCCAGGCTAACTTTCTCACAGGATCTGCTATTAGGTCCATGCTAATATATGGTGTCCAGGGTAACCATAGTCAAAGATAGACTAACAGGCCTTCAAGCCTGCCCACCTATCCACCCACATGCATACATTTTTCAATTTCGTTTTCTAAGCATTTTATACATAACACATTAACAAAATAATATTTAAACTTTAAAAAGACAACAATCCCACCTTGTCAGGCGCAAAAAAACAGGAGTCAGGATAGAGTTCAAAAGTACTATGAGTTTATTTCATGCTACTTATACACAAGAAACTGATCTACAAATGGTCAAGGCAAATTGGCTCTAGATTAGAAGAATTCATGGGGGGGGAGAGACTGGGCTTAGGTCTCTTGTGGGAACCTAGAGACTCCAAACTGATGATGCATTTGATACCATCCTCAGGCTCAGCCTGTCATCTCCCCCACACACAACTAAAAATACAAAGACACCCTCTCCCCAATACATATATGCTTTCATACAGTCACAATTTCACCTGCAATCATACACACACAAAAAGGAAGATCTGGGAGGAGGTGGGCTTTTGTTGCTCATAGGAAAATAAGTATGTAAGCATGGATACATGGTATATCTTGAGCCTCATTATTATCCAGTAGCCTCAGCTGCTCAGCTGTAAAATGGGTATCCAAATAATTTCTTTTATAAGGATAACTCTGAGAATAAAGCTTCAGATTTTTAATGCCTAGGTAAGGTCTTTTGAGGAAGGCAATGTTATGTTAAGAATTATATTCTCTTGGGAATTTTTTTTATATCTGCTTCTTTTATCTAAGAAATCATTTTTATTGAGTAAAAAAAGAAAAAAGAATTTCAGAGAAAGAAAAAAAAAACTGAAAAAAAGAACAAAGACATCCAGCACATATGTTCACTGGCACACATACATATATATATGAAAATAGTACAAGGTCAATGAATGGAAATCATAATTCATTGCAATCCATATTAATCTATATTGATGAGCTATTGGTTCATAAATTTCAGGTAGCATCAATTCTGCAGTCTATTGCACATTTAGGGCAATATGTTTATCTTTCCAATGCCAGACAATAATTCTTTTGGCTTGTGAGTAGGGTACTGAAATTCATTTCCTTTGTCCAGATGTCAGCTCCCATCTTCTCTTGGGAAAAGTTGAAGGGGTCCTGAACTGGCAATTGGCAAGATTAAAGGCAAAAACCAGTGGGATAGAAATTAAATATTTCCATCCATCAAGCAGATCCAGCTCATAACCAGCTTAGATGTTTGTGCATTTACAGTAGTAGTACTGAAGTACTTCTGTGTATCTGTAAGTATGAGAATAACTGTGTTTATTCAATCTCAAAAGAGTAAATATATGATTAAGATAAACCAGTCTGCTGCAGACACCTGATGGATCAGGTGGATTTAGAATATAAATGAGACTAGGCTTCACATCTCTTCCCAGTCTTGAAAAGTCAATGGAAAAGGAACCAAGTCCTTTTTCCCACAACCTTTCTCTACTTGCACTTAAATATGGCACAAATATGTCCTGAAGACAACTTTTTTTCTGCTGAGTGCTCATGACATTATTGTTACCTTAATCCCAGACCATGAGTGAAATAGACTTAAAATTGTTCTTCACTCAACCAGGGTTAAAATTGTATTTTCCTCCTCATTATGACACCATCTAAGAGTACACACAAAATATATAAAATCTTTTAAGCTTGGCCCCCATTTTACTTTGGAGATGATTGTAAGCAATAACAGGTAGAATGAGGATCTGCAATGGGGACAGCCAGTGGTCTGTTGATACGGTTTTTGACTGACTCAAAGAAGAATGGAAAGTTTAATTCAGCCATGGGGAAAAGGCCCTCTGAATGTTTTCACATATGAGGCTTCACTTTATTCAAATGCAGTATTTAGCAGTGGGTAAGAGAGGCAGCCAGAGGAGGAAGTTTTGCATTTGACTCTTCACCTCTGCCATTAATTTATTAGGTTGCCCAAGGCTTAAAATACAGGTAGTCCTCATTTAGTTGGGACCAGCAACTTGGTCATTAAGTGAGCTGATTGCTAAATGAAATTGTGACTGTACTTAATGATCTTCAGCTTTCCTTTGCTTTACAGACTTGCAAAAGTCATAAATGCAAAGATTTGTCATAGTTGCCTTTTCATTAGTAAATGAAGCAGTCACTAAACAAGGTCTGGATGTAAGACATTTTCTATTAGCTTCGGGCCCTCATCAGCAATGCAATAAGTTATTGATTCATAAGTTGCTAATAGCATCAATTCTGCAGTCCACTGCATAGTTGGGGCCCATAACACCGATTTGCTGCTTACTTGAAACTATAACATCAGCAACCTTCTCCAACCAGGTGACCTCCAAGTGGGTTGAGATTTCAACCTGCAGAATTCTGACCACAGAGTGACCACAGTAGAATTGATTGTCTATTAAATGGCTTGCTATACCACCATAAGCTTTTGTATGTCCCGTTTAAATGGATTTATGCAAAACATTGTATTCTGAAATGAAACAAGTATAGTACATTATCAATGCAGATGCTTATGAAAATCATGGTATATAGTTGGAATGGGAAGCCTTGGGCTCAGATCATCATTATAGATAGTCCTCGTTTAGCAACCGCCTCATTTAGCAACCATTCAGTTATGATGGTGTAAAAGTAAAAAGTAACTTTATGACCAATCCTCACATTTAGGACCTTCACAGGTAAAGCAAAGGAAAGCTGAAATAAGATCATAAGCATCATTGCAGTATCACTGGTGATCACTTCACTTAATAACAAGTTGTTGGTCCCAACTGTGCTCGCTAATCAAGGACCATCTGAACCAGTGTTTGCAAAACACCAATGCATCAACTAACTAATCTTAGTTTTGTGTGCTGCAAAAACTCAGCCTATATGGCTAGGTTTTTATTTAGTATGCCTTGTGAGTCCACAAAATGTGACTAATGGAATAAACCATGATTCTCCATTTATAAGTGGATTTTGCAAATACAGATCATAGCAAAACTCGCTGGATAGATTTGGCTGTGTAACTGGCCCTCCACTTAACCTGTGCTTATAGTGAGAATAAAAGAGGGCAGATCTGAACTACATTACCCTAAGCTCTTGAGAGAAAAGATTCTAATCTGATCATTATAGATAACAATTAAACCACATCAACCTGATCCAGAGAACTAACAGAACTTCACAGTGGTATTAGGAAGGTTACATTTAGTCTAAACAGTAAAATCTCTACATTGAAAGCAACTCCAAGCATACAGTGAATTTTCCTTGCACAGAATTGTGGAATCAGAGAATCCTAAAATCAGAGAATAAGAAAGCTTCTTACAGGTTCTGCACTCCTATCACCTGCCAAGAGAGTAAGGGAATTCTCCCACTTCCTAGAGGCAATTGGTTGCACCATGTATTCCCTGATAATTAATTAAAATAAACCGCTAATAGGTTTGCATCCCCCATGGTCACAGAACAACAACAAAAAGGAGGCAGTGGAGGGGCAAATTCTTTTTTTTAAAATTGCTCTCTTTGTGAGAAACTCATTGCGATCAAATGATTAGAGTGGTAACTGCTATGTATTAAAAGCAGCGAGACTTAGACAATCTCAATTTGCATTAAGATCATTGTTTGTAGGTAGTTATCTTGACTATTTTATTTTAAGTGCTGAGCGTAGCAGCTAGGCTACTACGATTGGTGAAGGAAGTGATTTTTAACATGGAAGGAGCCAAAAGGAGGAATGTGTTTGCCTTGACACCTAATATTTGAAATCCCACCTTCTGCCATGAGTAAATTTGAATACTGAGTTGAACAGTTTCTAATTCCCTCTGACCTTTTATTGTTTTAAAACACTGAAACTGTGACTAAATCTCCCAATGAAAGTGCAAAGCACCCAGTCAATTAAAAAATGTGAAGAGCTTCACTTGATGGATATTAAACAGATGCTAGGTATATCCTCTAGAGGGCATCAGGGCTGGTAATACTGGTAGTAAATCAGCTAATTTAGAAGGAGAAATAACACTGGTGTTGGGGATCAATTATTCTCATTTTTTAAATTTCTCACCATGTTGCAGAGGGACCTACTTACCAGAGTTTACTTTTTCTTCTAGGAAGAAGCAACAGCTTCTGTTTTATTAAATTGTACAAATTAAGCCATTTAACAAGCCTTAGTAAAACGGTCTATATGTTGCCTGTTTCAGCTAGCTGAGAGTCTGCTATCTCCAGATCATAACTGGAAATCTAGGATGGCATCTAGGATGCTGTGCATAAAAATCATATCTTAGCACATGCAGTGAGTCCAGTTTGGGGACTTTGTTTGGTCTGGCTTTGTGTGTGTGTGTTTTACAGTATTTTAGTAACACCTGAACTAAAGTGTAAATAAAAGACAACTGTGGGTTTTATGTTGTGGATTTTTAATGTTGCAAGTCATTGGGAGTCCCCATGTGTGAACTGGATGGCCACATAAATTTGTTTAACATAAATATAAATATTTGATTAATCCATTTAAAGTTAGACAATTTCTATTGATAGTCTTAATTAAAAGGATTTTTTTTTTAATCCTGTGAGGATTTTGCCTCTAATATATTTTTTAAAAAGAAAGGTTTAGAAGAAAGCATAAATGCAGTGACACTTTAGCTCCCTCAAAGATCATCAAGCACTTGATCAGGGCCTGTCACAGAATCTCCCCCACCCCCATCTTTTAGGCACAATCTGCCTCTTATTATCTTTTTTTCTTAGTTCCTATGACAGGAGCTTTTGACAAGGCTTGCCATGTCTTTTGTTGATTCCCCTGCTTCCAGGATGGAAATATGAAAAGTAAAAGAAATAAGAAAAAGGTTAAAGAGAGGGTTACAATGTGTGGAGAAGGGCTGGCTCAACAAAAATATTGGTGAATAAGAAGGTGAATAGTGCTAAAGTGGTTGTGCATAATTTGAATAAATGACTGGTGTATGTGTGTGTGTGTTACCTGATACAGGTAGAAGATCCAGTTGGATGCCCATGAATATCTAAAGATAATAAATTTTTCAGAATGATGAGCTTGGGGCTTATTGGCTCTGAGGATTTCTTGCCCAAACAGCCTCATTTAAAAGAATCTGAGCTGTTGAAAGATGATCTCTCCCTCCTCTCCATTATTTTAGTGAAAAAGCTTTTATGAAAGAGCAGCCTCCATTCTGTAAACCAGATGTGTCTTTTATTTCACCCTGTTGGGTGATGTGATCTCCTCAGAAGCCTAAGATCCTAGGCTGGCCTTGCTTACTATGGGCTATTTCCATGCATTCTATTAATCTTAACCCTTTAAATAGCATTGCATCATAATCTAAATACCCAGAGGGTAAATATGTGGCTTAATCTAGAGCAATTTCAGTTGTGGTGCCTTGGAAGATTGTGACTTTTGCAGACCTGTGCTGAGATCCATAAGTCGTTTGTGCGAATTGGGTCTTCTTGAATCTTTGAAAGCATGGAGTGCAGTATTGTCTCTTGGGCTTTGTGCAGTGGAGCCCAGTGGTGATGACCAGAATACTGCCAATGTAAGTTAGCTATTTTTTGTTAGCAGTGAATAAATCGCTGCCTTAGAAACATGCTGTGAAAGTATGTAGAATGAGGATAAGTATTGATGAAGCCTAAGCCCAGGGCTTGGATTAGAAATCCAAGCTCTAACAATAAACTATGATTGCTTTTCTTCTGTGCGATCATGAGAGCTGGAAGCATGGTTATTTTTTTTTTAGCCAATAAACACTGAACCCTGGGAATTTCAAAGTTGTGCCAAATAGCAAATTTTGCCCCTGTTGCAGGGGTGTCAAATTGGCAGCCCGTGGGCCGGATGCGTCATGTGCAAGCCACGCCCATCCTAGCTCCGCAAAGGCAAAACCTGTCGCAATAGTCACGATACGTTACGTGACACAAATGAGTTTGACACCCGTGCCCTATAGGCTCCTTTGTTGATCTTTTTTAGTTGGAAGCTTTGATTATTTAAATCTACTGCCTTTGAATTGTTTTATGAACAGAACATAGTAAATCTGAGAGTTTGTCTGCCTCTTAAGGGCTGGTATAATCTGAATATTCCTAATTCAAGTCTTCTTCATCTATGAGATTTACTAAATGCCTAAATTGTAATTATAGAGATAATAGTGCTGAACTACTTCAGGTGGCTATTACAAAGATTGATTGATGATGTACCATTAAGTCAGTGTAGACTTTTAGAGACCACATAGATTTTCTTCATGATGATTTGTCCTTAACTTGAAATACTATGATATATAAAGCAAACATACCCAAATTGATCTACTAAAAAATAGAGCCAACCAAAGATAGTTTTTGTTTCTCAGAATTTTGCTCCAAGAATCATGTTCTAAAAACAAGGGTCTATGAAGAAGAAAACAAATACCCCAAAGTAGGCCAGATCTTTCACCCACAAGTCCGCAGTTCACAAGCAGGTTAATTAGAATTCGAGGGTTAACTGCATTTGCTAGTGGGAGGCATCATTGAAGTGAATTTACACCTTGCATTAATTCACTGGTAGTTGACAACCAGAAAACAGCAGTTTGTTGGATGGGTTCCACCACTGTGCTTCCAATAGTCAGGCTCTAAAATTTGTGGGTTCATTGTTTCCATAGCCTAATTCTTTAAAAGTCAACTCTAATATGAATTTTCGTGATCTTTACACTACCAAAAGAGTGATTATGCTGTTCTTTTTCCAATCATCTTATTTTTGATAGATTTTTTCTCCCTTCTCAAAAAAATCCATTAAATGATATTGCAAATGTTTCAGGTTTGACAAAAGAAAATACTGCATAATCACTGCTGCTTCCAGTACAGTGTTTACCCTATCTGAAAAAGGCTTTTTAAAGCCATCACAGAATGGAATAGTGTACTGAGGCTATTAGCACAATAACAAAACTAAGTAAAATGGAAACACTACACTCAAAGGCACACAGCCACTGATGCTTACCAATTATGTGTTGGGCAATTAAGAAGGGGATAATCATGTCTGCCTGGGCTCAGGGTATCTGATTGCCTCTTTTGGAACCAGTGTGTCTGCTTCTTGAGCTAAACAGGTACCAGGAAGAAGGCTCTCCCGAACTGACAATCTCTCAAACTGACAATCTCCATAAATTATCCTGAAGAATGTCTATACTTCCTAGCTCCTCTAGCCGAACTCTCTGATATTTCTATTAATTATTATTACTGTTTATTTATATCACGATTTCTCCTGAAGGAGCTGAAATACTTACAGGGCATTTGGAGTTCCATAGCAAAAGCTCCCTTCCTGACACAGTGTTTGCCTGGGACTTTTTCTTGGTAAAGAGGAAGAGGCTTAGAGAACTGGGAAACATACACACTTTGGAGGAGGGGGGGGGGAGGTGTCCTAGTCGAGAGATGTCCTGGCAGGGTTTGGCAGAGATGTCCAGAGACTCCCAATCTGGTAAGCTAGACCGGAAAGTGGGAGGAAAGGACCCATTTTGTATTTCGCATGAAGTCTTCAAGATTTTATTTTGGAGATTTTAATTTCTGGCAAACAGACAGTTGTATTGGATTGTCCTCAGGGGCTAGCACAGTTATTCTTGGGCTTTTTGTAAGTATACCCAGTTTTTCCACTTCTGTTCCATTCTGTGATTTGAATGGGTAAATGATTAGAATTACTTCTCTTTTCAACCACCTATGATTTCCTCCTGCCCCCCCCCCCAGTCCCCAGTTTGCTTGCGCTGCCTTGACCTTCCTTGGAAGGCTAATCAAAATTCTAGCCTGTCCCCTGTGGGGGTTCCCCCTCCCCCAAGCCCTGGCTGACAGGTTGCTATCTCCCTTCCCCCTCCCTTCTTAAATAATTCAGCTCCCTGTAGCTGCCCCTTGGCTCCATCTGCATCCTGGTTGCTGTTCTCTGGGTCCCTGCCGCGCTAACAACATAAGCCCCTCGCTTGGTAATTGCCAGATGAATAGAGGACGATCATTGGGAGACACCAGAGGGAAATGGAAGTGGCAGGAGGTGGCTCTGGTGCAGGAATGCCATCCATCCATCCATATTATCCTCTGGATTAATGGCATCCAGGAAAAGTGCCGCTCCCTGGGTCTCTACGTGTGAAGTGTAAATACAAATCACCTTTTACTCACTGGTAATCTGGGATAGTGTACTTAATAACCATTTGCAGACTGATCGTCTTCATTGTTTTGTGCATCAGGGAGGGGATTTTTTTTTTTTTTCACCAATGTCCTGTTCTTGCTCACCCTTTCTGAGGTGTTAAAGGGAGGGATGTATAAGTTTCCTTTACTGGCTAGAAAATAATAGATAATATTAGACAATAGGATTAGCAATGAATTGGGTGCTCACCATGACAATTTGGTGAATGGATAGGGATGTACACTAGAAATGGGCAAGGCTGCTTGTTTTCCTTCCGGAAAGTTGAGCAGCCCCTGGAATGGAAGGGATGAACAAAGGATTGAATTGTTCCAATGGAAATGTGGAGTGTGAAATTTTGGAAAGGATTCCAGAGTGCAGTCTAGATATGTGTAGGAAAGCTGCGAACATGACCACCTGATGATCCAGGCTGTGCTGTGACCCTCAGCATGATTCGAGGTCATCCCGAACAGGTATAAATGGGTATTAAATAGCAATTTCCCACTCTGAATGCTTTTGAGCCTGAACCTGACACATTGAACAGACACCCCCTCAGGATACAGCTTGTGAGATTCTAGGATTCCGGCAGGATGAGAGCTAGATTACAGTGTCCTTCCATATTTATGTCTTCAGGCATATAAAGCAACATCTAGCAAAATCAGGGCGATCTGCAAGTTGTACTGAATCATCTGTCACATGCATGTAGATCCAATATTAACACAAATAAGGTATTGTGAGAAGAAAAGGCTCCCTCAGAGAACTTTCTACATCTCCAGTTGCAGTGAAATTCACTTTAAACAAAAACTACTCCCAAATGAAGGTTAGTCTCCTAATGGGAAATTTCACCCCTCCATTCTGGGACTTCCAGTATGAAAAATATTGAATCTCTAAGATACGGACAATTATGCTATTTGCATTAGAAATACAATAACTGTGCAAATAAACAGTTTCATATAGGTATACAAATTATCTTAAACAAGAATCAGTCGAAGTACAGGTAGCCCTCGACTTACAACAGTTGATTTAGTCTCTGTTCGAAGTTACAATGACACAAGTGACTTATGACCGTTTTTCACAACCATTACAGCAACCCCGTGGTCACCTGATCAAAATTGAGATGCTTGGCAACTGGTTCATATTTATGACATTTGCAGTATCCTGGGATCGTGTGATCACCTTTTGTAACAAGCAAAGTCAATGAGAAAGTCAGATTCACTTAACAACCACATTACTAACTTAACAATTGCAGTGATTCACTTAACAATTGTGGCAAGAACGGTCCAAATGCAGCAAAATTCATTTAACAAATGTCTCACTTAACAACATAAATTTTAGGCTCAATTGTGGTCATAAAATGAGGACTACCTGTATTCAGTGCATTGGCCAGTCTCTTGATTCCCTGCAGAGAAATTTGCTCAGAGCTAGCAGGTTGTATAGGACAGACCAAGCTCCTTGAAGATGTAGCATATTTCTAAGACACAGAACATTTTAAAATCAACCAATTCTTCCTCCTCCCTTAACAGAATTGGAAGGGACCTTGGAGATCTTCTAGTCTGACCCCTGCTCAAGCAGGAGACCCTGTTCCATTTCAGACAAATGGTTGTCTAATCTCTTCTTTAAAATCTCCAGTATTGGACCACCCACAATTTCTGGAGGCAAGTTGTTCCACTGATTAATTGTTCTAACTGTCAGGAAATTTCTGGTTAGTTCTTTCCTTGATTAACTTCCATCCATGGCTTCTTGTCCTGCCTTCAGGTGCTTTGGAAAATAGGTTCTAACTGTCATGAAAATAGGTTGACCTATTGTGGCTGCCCCTTAGATATTGGAACACTGCTATCATGTTAAATGCCCAGGGCTATAATTTATCTCAAACAATTTCTAGGCTAGAACAGGAATTCCTGGACCACAGATAGTTCGAGGACTGATTCAAAAATCATCCTAATTCAGCAAGTGTTCTGGCTTTTGGTCTGAATTTCATCGCTTTCGTTTTCATCTATGGCAGTAGTGCAGGACCGGGAATCCAGTCTCTTAGTGCCAGAACACAGCTTGTGTATACACTAGGCCCGGTTTTCATTCCAGATAAGGCAATCTTCCCCATCATTACACCTTCTGTATGCATTGTTCTGGAACTCCCTTCTTCCAACTAAGGGAAGTGCTAATTGTGAATGATGGGAGTCACTGGAAGATTTGGGAAGGCTAAGCTAATAGATATCCAGGGCCAGGCCTTGGAAATTTGTTGCTACTCAGAGGCAAAATGTGACTTGCTATAGAACAATTTAAATTCTTTGTGTAGATTAAAAGAGCTCAAGCAACAGTGAATACTTATTCCATTCCCATGTAACCACCTTCATCAGCAATGGGTTCAAAAGCTCAAGGCTTTTTGTGCAGCTCCCTGTTTCTATATCAACTGCTGCTGGTACTATTCAAATATAAATTTCACATTGTCGTGTTATGGGTGGTTAAAAAGGGTGGGGGAGAAGAACCCACTTAGAATAAAATATAGATGGGGATTAAGACAACTGTCATGTTTACTTGGACACAGTGACTTTTTTTTTTGGCTTGCACCATACCCCTTCCCCCCAGGCCCTGCCTATGTGCATGCCTCAACTCAAAGAGAGCTTTAGCATGAAAGTCTTTGTGTGTAGTTAAAATTCAGCGGTGATCATTGCATAAATTGGCTGATCCAAACAGTTGTTGCCCCTGGGGAAATATTTAGTCCCATGTCCTAGTAATGCTCGATTTCAGACGCCCCAGTCAGACGGGCAAAGGTCATTTGGAGGCCATTATTACTTAGAATATCTTTTATTTTTTTCTCCTTCAACAGAAAATAAAAATCTACAAAGAGGGAAAGCAAGTTGCTAGAGCAGCCCTGTTATTGTAGGCTTGTTCTAGGACAGTGGTTCTCAACCTGTGGGTCGGGACCCCATTTGGGGTCAAATGACCATTTCACGGGGGTCGCCAAACCATTCTGTCCGCCATTTTTTTTCCTTTTCCATAGCTGTCCTACTCCCTCTTATTGGTGGTCACACCCACTTGGGGGTCACCACAACATGGGGAACTGTATTATGGGGTCATGGCATTAGAAAGGTTGAGAACCACTGTTCTAGGATGTCATTTCTGTACCAGCAGCTAGATTTTAGATCTAAATCTTCACTGCCTCTTTTATGGCTATGATACTCCAACCATCTCCTTTTCAATGATCCCTGAAGGTTCATTGCAAGAGAGGAAAATTAATTTAGCTGCCTGATTTGATGACTTTATCAGGGTGTCAAGGAGAGATAGTTTGATCTAGTCTAGTAGTTAAGGTGCTGGACTAGGAGTGGGGAATTGTCATTGTCTTAAGCACAGAAGTCATCAGTCACTGTCTCTCAGCCTAGGAAGAAGGCTGTGGGGAATCATTTCCAAAAATGTTGCCCAGAAAAACTGCATTTGTCCATATACTTACCAGTAGTCAATATTAGTTAAAAAAAAGTTATGTCAGGAAATTCAGCCCAACTGATCGCAGCCTATAATAGTTATTTTATAAGGAAACTCTTTGAGAGTTATGCTTAGCCATTCTCACCCAACAATTGATTGGGTTTAGTTGTTCACACATTTAATCTAATTAAATGTCTTGCAAACAGGATAACTGAAATCGTATTAGATTGCAGCCAATAAGTTCATTCCTGGAAAGTCTAGTATGTATATGGGAACTTCCTTCTCATGTGTAAACCCACCAGGACTGGTCTTTTTTCAGGTTAATTATGAAGGAGCAGCCATATGGGCACCCTGCCTTACCAAGAGAAAAATGAAGTCAAACATACGAGAAACAGTGAAAAGTTACTTTCTGATCATTTAGCCTTATACTTAGGCATTTCTTTTCATTGGTGCCTCCTCTTTTCCCACCATTTCCCCATGTTTTGAAAGTGAATGCCTGCAACAGGGATTTCATTGCATTTTCATATTCCTCCCTCCCTTCATACAGTATAATGTATCTGGAGAGTAACATTTGGAGGAAGATTGATTAAACTCACAGTAGAACACTGTATCGTACCTAGGTAATGGGCTGCACCTGGCTAGGTGGATGACAGGGTGTTCAAACAGTGATGCAGGTTCAAAATCGTGACAGGGATTTTTCTGGCACTCTCTGCGTTGACATAAACCCTTTCATTTATTGACTCACTTGTTTGTTCTATTTTGTATTTTTAAAAAATCTTCATGGTCATCAGAAATATCTGCTGGGATAGGCTAGCATGTTATGAATATATGCTGACAATCAGAGCTGCTAAAATGGAACTTTATTGAAATCTGCTGTGTTTGATGTTTGTCTTCTGCATATCCATTTTATCTCTCCATCTTTATGTATATCCAGGGTGTTCAAAAACTCATTTAATCCCCCCCCTCTTTTATCCTCCATTTTATTACTCTGTTTATCTGCCTCTCTCCTCTCTCCCATTATTCTCCTTACTCTGCTATTTCCATCCATCAACCCTAGGTTCTTTTCCATTAGTCCGTGCACAAGCTCCTTTCTTTTTCTTTTTCTTCCTTCAACACCCACCCTCATAAAACGTTCTCCAGATTCCCACCCCCTCCACTCTGCCTTCTTATGATCCATTCTCTTTCCCTGAACAAAAGAAGCTGTCCCCATTTCCTTCCATACTGAAAAGACATTCCAGGACAAATTCTCCGATCTGGGGTGTACTTTGCCTTTATTTTAATTTAAGGATATCCTAAATTCTATTTCTCTTTGTAACCCTCTTTGTGTCCCCCCCCCCTAGTTTAATAGTCATTGTGAAAAGAAGGATGCTTCACTAATTGCTTATCCACTTCACACAGCATGCTCCTCCAACAAGTTGGATTGAAGGATGATACAAACAAATAAACACAGGGCTTCACTGCTTTCCCCCCCCCCGTTTCCTCCAGTCTATTTTGCAGTCTGCACTACAGTCCTTGGGGAAAGGACATTTTAATGGGAGGGGGAAGGAAACCAATTTACACTCTTGGTTTTTTTTTTTTTTTTTGCTAATGCATGCTCTTTCTCTTGTTCTTTCTTCAGCCACAAGTCACATTAGGACTTGCATGCAGCTGTCTCATTCTTGGTTATACTGTTACCCAGGTGAAGAAGGGAGGCCTGTCCTGTGTTGCCAGAGAAGATGGCCTCAACTCCAGCCTGTCTGCTGATGCTGTGGCCACTGGTTCTGATTCTCTGTGATCCAGCAGAATCCATCAAGTTTCCCGAAGGCTGTGAGTAGCAAAGATTTTCTGCTGCATGTGTTTTAAAATGGGAAGGGTGGGAACTCTCCCTGAATATAGCTTTCACAAGGGGGAGGGTTTGTGAGGCATTTTGGCTGTCTTTTGTTAGTTCTGGACCAATTTGTGGAGTGATGAAACAGTACAGAAATGTTCTGGAGATACATGATTTAGAGGTGTATGAGTGTTTCATTTTCAATGTTTTATTAGAGTCACCGAGAATTGTGTTTAAGGCACTTTTCTCTGTTTTCTTGATTGAATTAATATTCTGCTACTTTTTGTGAGAGCGCAAGGTGACAGACCCAGAAAAGAGTCTCACCAATTTTATTCCCAAACAACTCTGTGAGATAGGTTGGACTGAGAGGTAAAAAGGGAGGGAGAGGGAGAGGAGAGGGAGAGGGAGGGAGGGAAGGAGGGAGGGAGGGAGAAAGAGAGAGAGAGAGAGAGAGAGAGAGAGAGAGAGAGAGAGAGAGAGAGAGAGAGAGAGAGAGAGAGAGAGAAAACGCTGCTAACATTGGATGTCCCCACTTTGACAGATGCTCAAAGCTACCCAAGGACTTCATCCATAGTTAAGAGGGAGACTGCTCTCCAGCCCCAACCACTATCTTTCCTATTATTTATGATATTAACTTTTCTAATGTCCCACATCTCCATCTAAGCAGTGTCATCAGAAATCTAGGAGAAGGACCCCCTTGGGTTAGCAACTCATACTGCCACCCTAACAGGACACACACTCCCCTCAAATAAGAGAGGTTATACAGGTAGTTCTCAAGTTACAACCATTCGTTTAACAACCATTTTGAAGTTACAGAAGCACTAATGTAATAGTGACTTATGACCAGTTCTCACAGTTATGACCGTCACAGCATCCTCATGGTCACATAATCTGTTAGAGAATTTTAATTTCTCTGTTGGTGAAAAATAAATCAGAACCTCTCACAGTTGACTGCATTTAGCTGATTTAAAATAACCTTTTTATATTCATATCAAAATATTTACAATACCATACATTCTTCTTTACAGCAACATAGCTCAATGAATACTTCTTACAGAGAGATACAGAGACAAACCTGAGACTGAAAATTCAGCTTCTAACTCAATACCTTTTGCACAGACTCAGTAGCACTTTCTTCACATTGGCTGACTGAGTTACCACATGACTCTTCCTGCTCATGAATATTCCAACATAATCAAACTTTGGGCACCTGGCAACTGGCATGTATTTACCATGGTTGCAACATCCCAGGATCACATGATTGCCATTTGTGACCTTCCCAGTTGTCTTCTTGCAAGCAAAGTCTATGCGGGAAGCCAGATTTGCTGAACAACTGCACGATTCACTTAACAACTGCAATAATTTGCTTAAAAAACATAGCAAAAATATTGTAAAGTTGGGTGTGACTCACTTAACAAATTCTTTGATATTTACTGTGTGCAAACAATTTCATTTTTCTGACATTTCACAACACTTAGTTAGATTAGTCATAATACCATTTAAAAAGAGACAAACAGTTTTAATAGACAATCATCTACAGGGTTAATAGTGGAAGTTACCCTTTTATCTTCTAAATACATGTACATATAAAATCATCACACTAGTTATTTTGGCTAAGCATTACTATGCAAGAACAAAACATGTACTAGCTAGATAGAGTTTATACCAATACCATTTACTACATAATTTTCTGTCCTTGAAAACTTTTTGCTTATACCATACTCATTCACTGATTCATGCGTTGTCTTTTGTTTTTTTATTCTTACCCATCTTTTTGATAATATTATTGCTTATATTTCTCTATCGCTATACATCTATAACTTTCTATCTCAGTCCATGTGCTCTTGTTATATTTGTTTTGCAGTCGAAACTCATTCATTCTGTCTATGACTAAAAAACCCTAAGCGTGTTTGTTAGGTGCTGGAGACCTTGTTTTATATTCAGTCCACATTCATTCAGGACCACTTTTTCTGTAGGCTATATAATCAGGCAATCCATATTATATGGAATATTTTTATATAATATGAATCATATTCTAGATTGAAATCCAGATCAAATTGCAATAGTAGTTGCTGCACAACACTCCCGTGCTGTAGTTTATGCTTATTGTAATTTGCCAAAAATAGGAGGAGTTACAAATCTTACCTTCTTGTCTTTTGCATACTGATTTCAGTGATAGTTTTGAATCTTCTTGCTTGTTCCTCACAACAAGCTTCTTAACCCAGACCAGTTTTCAGTACCAAGGACAACACACAGAAACCAGGAAGCAGCTATTGTCTTTTAACACTAGGGAGAGCATTCAAGATTAGCCTTCGTGAGGTTTTATCTTGTGGTGCTACAACTAATAAGCATGAATTCTTCTGGCTTGTTCAATTAATGAAAGTGTACATTAAAGCAGAGGAGAACAATGGGAGGAAAAAGAACTCTGATGTGCTTTAATTTTTTTTTAATGTCTAGATCTGTGAAACAAAATGGTCCTTCCTATTTGGCAACTTCTCTGTTAAGCATAATTTATACCCCTGGATGTGATAACAGGAGATATGCTTGCATTAAAGTTGGATTTTTATTTAATGCAAAAAAGACATGGGTAAAAGGAGGATTTTTTAATCTGTATTCAGTGTAAGTTGGTATCTAACCATCTGGAGGTTGTGAAAGTCTGAAAAGAAACATATGTGTGTCTAAATAAAATTTATGCTAAGAAGCTGGTGCATTATTTTGTAATAAGTCAGCTTCATGAAAATAATAATGGTTGTATCAAAGGAATCTTTAAAAAGTCAAGTGGGCCAGAGAGTCTGATAGGAGCCAAATGGCAGGTCCACAAACCCTGTGTTGCATACTCTTGATTTAAACCAATCTCCTACAAAGATTTCATGGAATAAATATGATGTTTTTGGACAGGATATTAAGGACCAAGGTGAAGCCGGTCTGATGGATTTTTAGTGTCAGGGAACTCTGTGCTAAGGGTTGTTGTTGTTAGTTGTGAAGTCGTGTCCGACCCATCACGACCCCATGGACAATGTTCCTCCAGGCCTTCCTGTCCTCTACCATCTTCTGGAGTCCATATAAGCTGACGCCTACTGCTTCAGTGACTCCATCCAGCCACCTCATTCTCTGTTGTCCTCTTCTTCTCTTGTCCTCAATTTTTCCCAGTATTAGGCCCTTCTCCAGTGAGTCCTTCCTTCTCATTAGGTGACCAAAGTATTTGAGTTTCAACTTCAGGATCTGGCCTTCTAAAGAGCAGTCAGGGTTGATCTCCTCTAGGACTGACTGGTTTGATCGCCTTGCAGTCCAGGGGACTCACAGGAGTTTTCTCCAGCACCATAGTTCAAAGGCCTCAATTCTTTTGCGCTCAGCCTTTCTTACGGTCCAACTTTCATAGCCATACATTGCAACTGGGAAAACCATGGCTTTGACTATTCATACTTTTGTTGGCAGGGTGATGTCTCTGCTTTTTAGTATGCTGTGTATGTGCTAAGGGTATGAATATTGAAAAGCCTTTTCCTTGACAGTGTTAGCCTGATTTTTTTTAATCTAGTTACTTGGCATAAGGTTTTAGAAGTAGACTTGAGCATATGAGAACATTTATATGTAGATGTTAGGCTTTATGCATTTTGGTGACATCCATCTGTGCTATGTAAATGTTTTGTGACAAGCCCTAATGGCTGCATTTTTTGAGACGCTAATTTTTACTGACATTGTCCAAGAATCAAGTTGAGAGGGGGCACTGTTTAATCCAACATTATTAATGGAAACCACAATACAGTAGTATGATGGGTAAATTATGATTAAAAAATAAAAATAAACAGATCTAAAATAAGAAATAAATATTCTGGTCCATTCTTGATTTTAAATTGCTGTTGTATCTCAGTAAATAATAAATTGCAAGACCCATGATAGCTATAGCCTCCTCCCTCAAAAAACACTCCAACAGACCTTCCTCATCCTATTTTCCCCAGAACAACAGTCCTGTGGGCTGGTTTGGGATGAGAGAAAGTGACTGGCCCCAAGTCACCCAGCCAGCTTTCATGGCTAAGGTGAGAGGTGAACTCACAGTTTGTCGCTTTCTAGCCTGGTGCCTTAATAACTAGACCAAACTGGTTCTCTTTTTGCATGAAACCAAAGGCTAGATACGGCTATATATATATATAAGCAGATCCATAAAATACAGTCCCTATTTTATGACTTTGGTTGTTTAGTCATACATTGTATGTATTTCTAAGATTTACAAGCTAGGGGCTAGATTCACACAATGAACTACATTCACATAATGTAACAAATTGCATTATAGTTTGGTTGTAATGAAAGAACTCAGATATTGATTTGTGCTGTTACCGATATATAAGTATCTTCCATAAATCCTAGCTATTGCAGCCATTCAGAAGGCACCAGTTTTGAGGAAAACTGTACTGTACTGACATTTCAGATCCTAAAATCTCGAAGTGCTGGATTCACAACAAAACAAAGCATTGCAAAATATGATGCTATTGAACAAAAGAGAAATTTGCCAAATTGAGATTAATTTCCATAATATTTAAATACAATTTCAGGAATATGTGAACTCCTGTTGTTATATCAGTTGTTTTAAACAATCTAATGACTAACTGAGAAGGGAAAGAGACAGCACTCTTTGTCTTTAGCTCATAAACTGAATTGCTTGTGGGTCTGTTAGTATTGCTACAGGTTACAGACACACACATAGTTTAGAATAGGCAGACTCTAATTCAGTTCACATACAACATAATCCTATTTATTAGACGTATTGTATGTCCCACTATAACTTATAGTGTATTAACTTTATTTTTTTTACATTTCATAAATTGTATGCAAATTATTTTCTTCCCCAAAGTGAATAAATTTCTAATTTTAGCTATTGATTCTTATCAATAGTTATTGATTTCATTACCAAAAAGACCCCCAAATTATATTGTATCTATTAATATACTGTAATTTTGAGGTCCATTCTCCAAACTTTTTAGAAATCAAATCAAAATCACTTCTATTTCTAAATAATGATTGATTCCAACAGCCCTCTGGAATCATGTTATGGTTTGCAAATCTTAGTTTACAGCAGAGATACAGTGGATACAAACTCTTTCTCTTATAAGCTCATAAAATTTCACCTTTCTGTTTAGGTTCTTTATTATTATTACTATTCCATTCCACCACCACCCCGCCCTTACTCTGTGTTTGTGTGTCTTGCTTCTTCTCTCCCATTCTGTCTGGATGAGTAGGCAAGGAGATCCCTGGAGACCCTTTCCCTCCGCTAATTGGATCGGAGCTTCTTTCCACCTGTCGCTGACTCAACCAAACACAACACTTCCTATAAGAATCAATTCAGCTTGTTAAATTAAGGGGGTTGAGGAGGCTAGCTGAATGTTTGGCCTCCTCCATGACACGTTTGATCCGCAAGGAAGTGAAAACACACTGGCATAGGAAATGTCTTTCTACGCATAGCCTATCCACAACAAGACCCTCAGGTTATAAACCGTTCCCTGCAAGGGCATTGTGATCTGCAGACATTCATAAGCAATGGTGTTTATTTCCCTGCTGTGAAAACTTCACCTGCTGTTTTCTACATTGTCACTGATGCTAAGGATACCATTTCAGCACTTTTTCCTCCCCAGTCCAATGGCAGTCCAGCTAGCTGGTTCTTAATGTTCATTGTCCCTAGAAATGTCAGGCAACTTTTCTTATAGGGAATTGAATGAAAATGTAGCACTTAATGTAAAGTGCATTGTCTCGTTGTGCTGATTAACCAGTGAAATAAAGAAAAGAATAGATTGTGGTTTTATAATAAAGCACACCTGCTTTGCATACAAAATATCCTGATGTTAGATCTTGGCATCATCTAGATGTGTCCTAATATCCGGAAGAGTTACTGATAGCCAATGTAGATAATATTGAGTTGGATTAATCCACTGACTTAATTAAAAGCATTTTAGAGAGAGAGAGAGAGAGAGAGAGAGAGGTGCAAAATGTTTCAAATATAAAATATTTTGAACCTGAAGTCGGCTAATCTAACACTGCTTAGACACTGTTCCAATCTCACCAGGAGCTATGTCAGTTTGAAACAAGCATGCCAAATATAAAATGTGTTGCTCTAAACTTAAGATACCTGTGGTAGTACTTCCTGTGGGATAGAACAGCCTGTTTTGAACATATCTTACATATAAATATAGATTTGTGGAGCTGAATGCGGTTATAAAGGAGAGTCACCTGCATGTCTTCTCTAAATGTCCATATGCATGCATCCATTCCACCTGCAATTATGTCCATATACTATACCTGTACTATTATTGTATTTTTAGTTTGCATTTTTTGTTCTGTGCTACAATATAATGCTGTAAAGTTTCAAAATAGTATCATATGTTTCAAAAAAGCTCCTTCTATGCTCCCACCTGTTTGACTGTATTCTCTAGAATACAACTGACAATTCAGAGAGCAAAGGAAGCTCTGAATAGAACTGTCTGCTAAAGAAAAAGGTGTCTCCTATCATTTCAAAACAAATTCCCATTCCATTTGTTTGAGTCTTCAGGTAACTTTTGATGGGAACACAAGTTTGCTTAGCTCAATAACTTTTCTTTTAGAAGTACTGAATAGCACATTAAGAGGTATGACTTTGCCAAGCAACGAGAAGTCTGAGGTAATCTCCACAGGTCACCTTTTGTCAATTTGATCTCCTCTTCCAGATGTGTCAGGCTTCAATATCTGACTCATCATAACCAAATTAGTTTTATTGAAACTCAAATGTCTGGAGAGTATCAGGTTGGAAAATCTGATGTGAGGGAGTTTTCCTTAGAATTCAGGCTATGATATTTTCCTGTTTTTTTTTAAAAAAAACTGGAAAATCTGAATTAAAAGAAGAGAGGAGATGGGCAGTAAAAGTCTAGTTTTTCCCATCCCAAATTTGCTGCTTTCAAGATCTCTTACTAATGAAAAATTGAAAAGGAAACATGGGTTTGTCAAAAATAGATCATGCCAGATAAACTTATTGCATTCTTTGACCAAGTGACAAAATTAGTGGATCAGAGGAATGCTGTGGATATAATTTACTTGGACTTCAGTAAGGCATTTGATAAAGTAGATCACAACTTACTACTCGATAAGATAGAAAAATGTGGGTTAGACAGCATCACCACCAGATGGATTCGTAGCTGGCTGACCGGCCATACTCAGCGTGTGGTCCTCAATGGAACTGCATCTACATGGAGGGAAGTGTGTAGTGGGGTGCCCCAGGGCACTGTTCTGGGCCCAGTGCTCTTCAACATCTTCATCAACGATTTGGACGAGGGGATAGATGGGGAACTCATCAAATTTGCAGATGACACCAAGCTGGCAGGAATAGCCAACACTCCAGAAGACAGGCTTAAGATACAGGAGGAGCTGGACAGACTTGAACACTGGGCGCTATCTAACAAAATGAAATTCAGTGGTGAAAAAAGTAAGGTTCTACATTTAGGCAAGAAAAACCAAATGTACAGGTATAGTATTGGGGGAACCTTGCTCAATAGTAGTAACTGTGAGAGGGATCTCGGAGTCCTAGTGGACAACCACTTAAATATGAGCCAGCAGTGTGCTGCAGCTGCCAAAAAAGCCAACACAGTGCTGGACTGCATTAACAGAGGGATAGAATCAAGATCACGTGAAGTATTAATACCACTTTACAATGCCTTGGTAAGGCCACACTTGGAATACTGCATCCAGTTTTGGTCACCACAATGTAAAAAAGATGCTGAGACTCTAGAAAGAGTACAGAGAAGAGCAACAAAGATGATTAGGGGACTGGAGGCTAAAGCATATAAGGAACGGTTGCTGAAATTGGGTATGTCTAGTTTAACTAAGAGAAGAACAAGGGGGAACTTGATAGCAGTGTTCCAATATCTCAGGGGCTGTCACAAAGAAGAGGGAGTCAAGCTATTCTCCAAAGCGCCTGAAGGCAGGACAAGAAGCAACGGATGGAAACTAATCAAGGAGAGAAGCAACCTAGAACTAAGGAGAAACTCCCTGACGGTTAGAACAATTAACCAATGGAACAACCTGCCTCTAGAAGCGGTGAATGCTCCAACATTGGAAGTTTTTAAGAAGAGACTGGACAGCCATTTGTCTGAAATGGTGTAGGATTTGCTGCCTGAGCAGAGGTTGGACTTGATGACCTCCAAGGTCCCTTCCAACTTTATTATTATTATTATTGATCATCGCACAGTCAGCCAGATGTTCAGACTGGATTTGGCATTTTGTCTACCTATCGAGTCCTTACCCAGGACCTGGGATAGGCAGATGTGGATGTTTGATGGCATTACAGATATCGTCGCATTATTATTATTATTACTATTATTATTATTATTATTATTACAAATATTACAAAACCAACAAAATTAACCCTCTCCTCAACAACAACAACAACAAACAGATGCATTCGTTTCATCCTGGGATTTGGGCTTTAGAACCAGCACAATCAACCATTAGTCAATCATCTCTTGCTTGCCATCTAGCATCTAAGTCAGTGGTTCTCAACCTGTGGGTCGGGACCCCATTTGGGGTTGAACAACCATTTCACGGGGGTCGCCAAACAACGCAGTTCGCCATTTTTTCCCCCCTTTTCCTTAGCTGTGCTACTCCCTTTTATTCTATTGGCTTTTGAAAGCCAATAAAATAGACTCTCTTGAATAGAGTCTAATTCTATTGGCTTTCAAAAGCCAATAGGAATTGTCCAGGCTGTCTCTGCCCTCCTGAGCCCGCCGAAAGTCCCATTCTGCAAACAGTGCTGCACCAGTTGAGTAGTCCTCGACTTACGACTGGTTCAGTAGTCCTCGACTTACGACTGGTTGGGAGTCGCAGCATTAAAAAGGTTGAGAACCACTGATCTAAGTCATACAAAAGGTAGAGAAAGTAATTTTTCTACTTTCAATGAATATTCCAGACTCTGTACTTTATCAGATGAGTTTCCTTCAACTGTCCTGCTTTCAAATGCAGATTGTTACTCACTCTGTTCTTCTGTAGACTTAGTAATTGCACACTGCCTTGCTTTGAATTCTCTAATGGTGCAGAGGAACACAACTGTCTCATTCACTGAGTTTGGCATGCTGACATCCAGCTGGCTTTCCCGCTCACTCTCACTTGCACCTAATCATCTCACATATGGGTTCTGTCTTGCACCCTTGAGCTTCCTATTTAAAATGTGTTCATTTGGCTGTGATTTTGCATTTTTCATCCTTTCCGTCTTGCTCTCACAAACTGCACATTTATGTTTTTCTTGAGGCACAGGAATGGTGGAATGATCACTAACAAGCACTTCTCTTTTTTCTTTTGCTGTTTTCTTGCTGACGCAGTTGACCGGACAAACTGTGAGTCTTCCATGAAATGGGTGATGGTGATGATAATGGTGATTGGGTTGGGATGGGAGAGAAGAAGCCAAACAGTGATTGCTTTGCTGATCTGAATAGCTACACTTTTATTCTCTGTCTGCAGTGTGAGGCTATCACATTATTCTTGGGTAGGGTGAGGTCTTCTAAGTATGAGACCAGTGGTCCCTTGTGTGTTAGAATTTTGTATTGCTCATTTTTCTTCCTACTTTTCTGTTTCTTAGTGCAACAACCACCTGAATTCACAACACAACCAGACAAGGAGATTGTTTTATATCCCACTGATGAGATTATCCTGAAATGGGAGGCTATTGGAAATCCCCCAGTGACGTGAGTATTGACAAGCTTTAATATTGTTTCCCTTATCCCAGTTCCATTCCAAATGGAAAACTTTTAGTGGGAATTTTCTCCTTAAGATCCTAGGATAGTTCTGTCTATATCATATGTTTCCTTGCTTTTATTTGTTGAAAAATAGACAATTTTTTATGTTGTGGAAAGGCAAGGAAGAATTGGTCTGAGGAAATAGATTTATCTATTTTTTTCTGAAGCAGTTTCAGTCCTCTTTGATTTCTCTGGTTAAAATTGCTCTTTTTTCCAAGGCAAGTATTTGAGTGTAATATCAGCTGCTTTATTTGGGGGGGGGGAGTTGGGTTGGGGCTAAGTTTGAATGTAACAGTTAACTAACATTCCCTAGTGCTATGGCCATAATTTAATTTAGCATCCCCTTCCCTCCTCTCCCCCCCTCCAATCATAAAGAAAATCAGAAGATCTAATCATTTATCTCCCAAGTCAATGTAGTTTGGCCTGGAGACACTTTTTTTTTAATTAATGGAGGCCCTCTGCATGCTGATACTGTGGAATGTTATTGTTAGAGAGACACTCCCAATTTGGTGTTTGAGGATGCTAGGAAAGATGGAAGAAAAGAGAAGAGGATAACCAGCAGTAAGATGGATGAACTTAGCTACAGTGGCAATGACTGCACTGTTGGAGGACCTGAAGAATCAAGTTAGGGACAGATTGTCTTGGGAAAAAAAATCTACATGATCACTAAGCATGGTTGATTGATGATACATAATCAATCAATCAATCAATCAATCAATCAATCAATCATTAATCAATCAATTGAGGTAGTTGGCCTGAGAGAGAGTGACTGACCTAAAATCCTCCAGTGACTTTCTGTGACTTAGATGGACTAGGTAATCGTAGATTCTTTATAATTTTCTCGATGTGTAAGAGTATATGGATGTGTAGTGTCAACCTCACTCATCCAATTTCTATATTGAGCTAAGAATACAGACTTCCTTGGAAAGGCATTATAGAGATAATATACATAGAAAGAATATTGAGAACAAAAACTGGTATCTAATTAGCTGGTGTACTTTTTTTCACCTTCAACTCAATCTTGACTCCTTGCAACTGCTTGGAATAGACCCAGCAGTTTTCTTGGCAAGGTCTTCTTCAGGAGTGGTTTGTCCTTGCCCCCTTTCAAGGGCTGAGAGAGTATCTGGCCCAAAGTCATCCAGTTGGTTTTGTGTCTAAAGCAGGACTAGAACTCATGATCTCATGGTTTCTAGCCTGGTGCCTTAATCACTGTTTTTTCAAAGTTAACAATGGCAATAGAGTAATAATCTACATCCTGAGACATAATATTTCTGCTAGGAACAAATCTGCATGAATTCCATTTTTTCCAGCTATAATCTTCCTCTGTTTCAAGCCTAAGTCCCAATTTTGAGTCAGAACAAAGCAAATTAAAAATAGTCCTTATCTCCATAATGTACAGTATATCTACCAACGAAGGAGAATATTTGTAGCTCAGGGTTGAAATGAGGAGTCCTTGGTGCTCTCTGAGCTTGCTTGTTTTCTTGCAGACATTTTATTACCCTAACTAGGACCAGCACTGATGATGTTGCCTAGTTAGGGTAATGAAACGTCTGTAAGAAAACAAGCAAGCTTAGAGAGCACCAAGGACCCCTCATATAGTATATCTATTTGCAGAAATCCTTGAATTTTCATCGCAATTCAGAGCTTTGAATTTGACTTTTCTAAGATAGTACCTGAACAGCACTGAGACTGACTGATTTTAGGAAGGGATTTCCACTGTCGATATTGGATATTTCACAGTGCACAATGCTCCTAAATTCTGCTCTGTTCTTAACATCTCCATTATTCCCTTCTATGCTGGAAATGTCCCTGACCTTACTTGGACCTCTGCTCCTCGTCTAATTGATTTCTCTCTCTCCTTACCCCAGTTCTTGTGTGTATCAGAGGAATGATTGTTTGGCTGCTTTTAAATCCCCCAACCATGCATTTCCACCGCCACCTCTCCAGTCGCACCCATCTTAATTAGTGCAGATCGAGAACCAAGGTTATTTATAGAAATAGACCAACCTGCCAGTCAGAGGTTATTAAAAAATAGCACAGGAACTCGGTAGGAAGATTGCATCCCCTTTTCCTTCTCCTTCCCCCTTTCCTTTCTCATGTGTTTTCCTTTTGGCAGGTACCGCTGGACCAAGGATGGAGAACAGTTTGATCCAGAACAGGTGCAAGGGATAAAACAGTTGGAAAATTCAGGGACTCTGATCATCCATACAAACAATGGGAATGTGCCAACTAGGTTCAATGGGCTGTATCGGTGTTATGCCAGCAACATATTGGGCACAGCCGTGAGTTCTGAGAGTCACATCATTGTTGAGAGTGAGTACCTCTCTGCCTACCCTAAGGTGTCCTTCCTGCTTCTCCCTCCCTCTTTTATAAGTGTGCCCACCAATTCTCTGCCTTCCTCCAGCTCTGTATCACTTGCACACAGCCATATGCACACACACACACACACAAACGTTTCTCATTCTGGCTTTGCTGATGAAGCTTACTTTAGGACCCACAATGATGCAGCTTAAGGAGTCTACACACATATATACACCCTTTCCGATTTTTTTGAGAAATAAATTTCTCCCTCCCTCTTACAATAAATGTCTATGCCTGGGTCTTTTTCACTTTTACCTGCCTGGACTCCCCGGAGTGTAGCGGTTGCTCTTGTTCCCATGGATACAGTTGTCATGGTATCATCGTGTCATGTGATGTAATTGCCAGCCTCTCCTTCTCCTGCCTTCTTTCTCTCCTGCTCGGCCTTGCTTTCTGCATGTCTGTCAAGGAAGAAGGAAAGATTTAAAAGCTGGAGGGATACAGGAAAGTAGACACTCATTGGTATCAGAAAGGATGTATTTTTTCAGCACTAGTAGTGATGATTTAAGAACATCCTCTCTCTGTTCCAAAATTGCAGTGATCCTTTATTCTTCATCTTGGCTGAAGTTCTCAAAATAAATCTGCCTGCTATCAATAATAACAATAGCTGTTGCTATTGAGGATGTTGTAGTAATAAAGATTTCAGAAATTAAGCATGAGTCAAGTAGTCCTTGGTTCAAGTTGCATCTCAACAAGCGTGTATAAATGACTACTAGTTCTCTGAGACTGCAGGTGAATTGGTAAACTGTTTCGGCTTTAATTGGCTGGGTATGGCAAAGCCTCTCCATTCACTGAGTAATGATCAAAAACCTGTTAAAATACATTTTTCCCTGAGGCACAGTGAATAACTGGATACATTAAAAACCTAGCCCAGAGACTATGCAGTCAATTTCTCTCCATGTACAGTAGTCTTTTTTTCCCCCTCCGTGATAATTCCCCTTCAGCCCCCTCCTATTCACTAATTGCTTTGATTCCTGCTTCATTGCCTTCCAGATGCCCCACAGTGGCCAAAGGAGGAGGTGGCACCCATCACAGCAGAAGAAGGGACCCACACAGTCTTACCCTGTAACCCACCCACCAGTGCCGATCCACCTAAAATCTACTGGCTCAACAGCAGTGAGTATTAGAAACTGTCTTTTCCAAAGACTGTGAATTTGATTGTGACAGATCAGAACACATGGACTGATTACTTTTCTCAAAGAACTAGAAGAGCTGGCAGTAAGCCAAGTGCTTTGGATGGACGGCAAGAGGTTCCCAACAGAAGTGAAGAAATCTGGATGTGGCAGATGGATGGGGATAGTAAATGGGGCAGGGTAGGTGAAGATGGGAGAGTTGCAAATACATGGTCTCAAGTAATTCTTTGATCATGTCATTCAAGAAAGACGTTGAACTCTTATAGACAATCTGATTAAAGATACAGACTCAGATAAATGCACTACGTATGGTGTTTTGCTTTGAACTGGCTGCTGGATCATTTCAGAATATATTACATGCCAACCTGAGTCCCAGAACATATGAGAAAGTAAGAAAGAGGAAAGGCTTTCTGTAAACTTTTAGGAGACATGTTCTTGTTGGAAAGAGAAGGTTTGACTGGAAAAAATATGGTCCAATCCTCCACTCTCAGGGATTAATGTACACTCTGGTTACTCCCAAGTTTTTGGAACCTGTTTTGGAAGTCAAAATTCATTTTTGAAACACAGGAAAGAATGAAGTTCCTCTGCTATGACCACCTCCTCCAAAATCTCCACATGAAGATGATAATTATGACTTAGAAGGAATAGAATAACTTTGGTTTCTTTCATCTCATGGATGTTTGGGCCAAGAAGCAAAGTTGTTTGGCATTTGGCTGTCTTATGATAATTCTTTCTGCTTTGCTATGTCTCATTTGCTTCTTCTCCTTCCCACCTCTCTTTCTGCAGAGATTGAACACATTGCCCAAGATGAACGAGTCACTGTAGGCCAGGATGGAAACCTCTACTTTGCCAATGTACAGATGACGGATAGTCAACCTGACTATATCTGCAATGCCCATTTCCAAGGTCCACGACTCATTATCCAGAAAGAACCCATTGAACTAAAAGTCATCCCAAGTAAGTCTTCAGGACACCCTATGTTGAGGTGCTCTGTGTTGTGGAGTGAGGAAGTAGCTGGCTATTGCAGGAAGATATCGACCACATTTTTTTTTTATCCCGATCTTCTGCCCACCCAGCTTAATTGATGGTCTTAACATAGGAACTGTAAAGTTCTTGTGGAAATCTGCAAAATGATGAGATGAATTCTTGCCTGAAATCTTTATTAGGCTCTATCCATGGATTTTGCTGTAGGTTGTCAGTCATTTGGTTCAGATTTAATATTTCAGTTTTTCCCAACCTGTTGCCCTCCAGATGTGTTGGATTTCCATGGGAGTTAAAGTCTAAGCATCTAATGGACAACAAATTGAGCAATGCTACAGCATTTGGTTCCCAATACTGTTCTTTGATATTTTGCACTTGGTATCTTATGGCCAGTATTGCACAGTGTTGCTGTCCACTGAATCATAAAACTGGAAGCACTCACCTAGGCTGTTGGTTCACTGATCAATGCTGGCACCCAAATGAAAATATCCCCATTTAATAGTTGCCCAACTTCTGATTGAACACATCCACAAAGGAGAATTCTTCTGACAATTAATTTCATTATTTAATAGCTCTTTCCATTAGGAATTTTCATGTAACATTGAACCAGATCTGACTTCCTGTAACTGAAAGAATGTTATTCTGTCCTTTAATTCTATTCTGTATTCTGTGTCCTGCATTATCTTCTTCAAGGAACATTAGTCAAAATGCATCTGATCAATTCAGAATAAAGTAGAATGTTTCTTTCTTTCTTTTTTTTAACTTGTAATAAACTTTTTTTAACTTGCTGCCTGTAATATTTGGCAGCAAAAATCTGTTGCTTCCTACCTAGGGGGCTTAAAGATAAGTGAATCAAAGAAGTGGAGACAGGGTTTGTGATATAACCAGGGATGAAATTATGAAAATTGAGAGGTAGATTCATGCAAAGTTTAAAAGTCTGAGAAGAGCTTTGTAGCAGTGAATTATGGAAGAATATTATTTATTATTTATCATCATCACATAATGCTCGGAAACTAATTGATTTACTAGAAATAGCAAGAAACTACAGCAAAGGTGAAGACTTAGAGAAGTGATGTATAGAACCCTTTTATATGTTCCTAGCAATGACAGAGACAATAAGGTGCGGTGGTTAGACTGATGAATAAAACTGGGGACACTAAGTTGAAGTCTTCATGATCACAGCTCTCACTGGGGAAACTCAGGTGGTCTTTTATCTCTCTGTCTAGTATACCTCATCAAGCTGTTGTGAAAGTTAAAGAGGAAGAGAAATATCCGAGTGAATTGCTAAAGCCACCTAGAGTTGCTTTTCAGAGTGAGATGGGCAGCATATGAAAGGAAGGAAGGAAGGAAGGCTAGCTAAGCTATAACCTCATTTAGAAAGTTTGAAATTGAGGAAGGCTTTATGAAGGAGTGTGTGTCAAACTGTCTGTAAGTTAGTGGAGCCAATGACATACTCTTTACTCTCAGAACATGAATATAAAGTCAGTCAAAAGCCAAACATTCTGCAATTGTGTTGGCCTAGGCCCGGGGTAGTCAACCTTGGCTCTTTTATGACTTGTGGACTTCAATTCCCAGAATTCCTGAGCCAGCTAAGCTGGCTCAGGAATTCTGGGAGTTGAAGTCCACGCGTCATAAAAGAGCCAAGGTTGACTACCCCTGGCCTAGGCCATCTGCATATGTGGTCTTCTGATATCAAGTAACTCTTTTCTTCTCTCTCTTCCCACAGCCAACACTTTCTCATACCAGAAACCAATTCTAGTTGTGCCAGAGAGCACACACAAGACCTACGTGGCCTTGTTAGGAAAGCGCTTGATACTAGAATGCATTGCAGCAGGGCTGTAAGTATTTGGAAATATCTGCCATCAAAAATAAAACATATATGGCAATGCAATCCTGTATCTTTCTAATGCCACGAGTCCAGAGAGGCTTCCTTCCACAGGGACTTTGAGTGAAAAATGGATGAAAATAAACATTAGTCAAAAGATTGCTAGCATAGATCTGAAAGATGCTTCACTAAACCCATAAACTGATGAAATACAGGTAGTCTGTGACTTACAACCACAACTGAGCCCAACATTTCTGTTGCTGAGCAAGACAGTTAAGTGAATTTGGCCCCATTCTATGACCTTTCTTCCCACAGTTGTTAAGTGAATCACTGCAGTTGTTAAGTTAGTAACATGGTTGTTAAGTGAATCTGGCTTCCCCACTGACTAAATAGGGAATGGGAATGAGAATGGGAGAGCTGGCTATATCTTTTGGGTTATGATAACAAAAATGGTCAATGAGATAAGAGTACACCTTGATTTCAGTAGTTGTTTTTAATGCTATCCCTAATGCTATCCCTATTCTCTTGTGAACAGGCTGATAGATTGGAGAGGCCTCTATCTGCCTGTGTGTTTGAAAGGGAATGGATATATTTTAAAGCAGGGGTCCCCAACCTCTGGTCCATAGATCAGTACCAAACTGCGTGATGCCAGCAATCGGTCCGCACAAATAAGGAAAGCCCCATCCGCAGGATGCAAGCAGCACAGAAAACCACGCCCCTCCGGTCTGTGGAAAAACCTCTCTCCACATAACCGGTTCCTTGTGCCCTTATGGTTGGGGACCTCTGTTTTAAGAGGTTGTGACTTCCAACTTCCAGTTGTTGGGGAAAATACAGCTTGGGATTTCATTTTTGTTCCTTGCTGGTTTGGAGAGGCAATGGAATTCTCTAAAGTCATTTTTTTTCTCTTTTGGACTGCATAGAAATTTCCCCATCCTTGAGTGGCCTTGGAAGTATTTATTGAAAACATTTCTATAGCCACCCATTTTATAACCAGCTCTGGGTGGCTCCCCATCAAGTAGCAGAGATTTAAAAATCAAAATACATCAGCAGTAATTAGAAAAACATTTTGTTCATCTGCTACTCCAGGGACACTCAGCTCCTCCTGCCATTCAGCTGCTGGTTTGATGATGAGAAGGAAAACATCAGCAGAGAAGTGGAATGATGCCCTTTGATTACATGCTTTAGTAGTGGTTTAATTAACTATGCTATTAGGTAACAACAAACAAACAATGAAGAGCAGACTGAGGAGGGAAAACAGCCTGGTGTCTTGCTGAGGCAGTTGGCAAGCCAATCCCTGCTCTTGCTATGAAGCTCATGTTTTCTCTAGGCCAAACTACTTCACAGGTTTCTTATGAACATAAAATGAATATGGTAGGAGCTGAGTGTCTGGTAGGCTGATCATCTGAAAATCATCTACTACTTCATCCAGCCGTGGTGGCACGGTGGTTAGAATGCAGTACTACTTCTGCTGCCTGCTGGCTGTCTGCAGTTCAGCAGTTCGATTCTCACCGGCTCAAGGTTGACTCAGCCTGAGGTCGGTAAAATGAGGACCCAGATTGTTGGGGGCAATATGCTGATTCTGTAAAACTGCTTAGCGAGCGCTGTAAAGCACTGTGAAGCGGTATATACGTTTAAGTGCTATTGCAATTACAATAATCCCAAATGCATTTAAATCAATGAGATAATTAATCATGTCCTGAGTCAGCTCTCACTAATCTAGCACTTTCCAGATGTGTTGGACCAGAACTCTTGTCATCCCCAGACAATGAACCCATAGGGATCTAGATGATGGACTTTAGAATCCAAGAAATCCAAAAAGTGCTATGTTGGGGGAAAAAGGACTTAACTGATTTGAGTGGTATCACTAATACTATTCTCTTGATCCAGATGCATCTGGTGAGTTCTAAGGAAAAATTAATTTCAAAGGTAATAAAGGCCACTCTTTTACAAATAAATATGTATGTAAATACATTCTTAAAAAAAGTTTCCATAAACCTCACAAAATGCAAGTATCCCCCCCCTGCTTTATGCACAGGAGAAAGATACCTCTTCTAAGGTGATGAATTCTCCCATCTGCAATTTGTATATGTTCCTGTTTTAAAAATAGTCTCAAGTAAAGCCCTTTTTTAACTGAAAAAACATAATTTTAAGCAGTGACGTAGATCAGTAACATTCAGCTGAGTTAGAAGCCAGCTTTATACACGCTCCTTTTCTTCTTCCCTTTCTCTGCAGCCCTACACCGTCGGTGGAATGGATCCACCTGAACAGACTGAACCCTTCACCTGGGGTGACCTTTGAGAACTACAATAAAACTCTTTGCATTCCAAGTGTGACGGAGGATGATGATGGAGACTATCAGTGTATTGCTCGTAATGAGCATGGCAGCATCCGCCACACCTATACCGTTAATGTTGAGGGTATTTCCACAATTTTACTCCAGCAGGGCCCGATAGGATAAAAATGGGAAAGATTTTGAGTAGTCTAACTGGCACCTAGCAAGACTGCTCTTTTGAGAAAAGATTATGGTGAGATTAGTAGATGTTACAAACATAATGTCACTCCAGATTGCTTACTCCTATAGCCTGCCATTTGATGTAACATTATTAGCTTGCGTTTCTCTCACTAAATGACATTCAGTTCTGTGCAGAAGATCAAGTGGACTGGAGGCACAGTGTAATTATGTCATATACTGTGATTTAGGATGTTAGCAGGAAGAGTAGAAAAAAACAGAGGCAACAGCCATTTTTTTAATGCTTTGGGAGAGGGGAAAGGAGTTGCATTAATAGCAAAATATTAAATAAGGCTGCTTACTTTGAAAAATGAAGTTTCTAAAATTTGAAAAATGAAGTTTCTAAAATTTCTTAATATAATTTTGTATACCCAAAAGCCATCTTTTTTAGCCAGTTATACTAGTCATCCATGTATGACTGTATTAAATGAGGCCATATCATTTTTCCAATATATACAGGGCTTTTTTTCTTATAGAACGCCCAGAATGGAGTTCCAGCACCTTTTTTGGATGGAACCTTGTAGGGTAGGCAAGGCGGGTTGTATGACTTTAGTGGAAAAGCAACAAGATAAGAGCTGGGTAATCCAACCCACAGATCTTAGCAGCTCAGTGCTCTATATATGTGATGGTGTAAAACAAAATATAACTAAAATATTGACTGTGAATAAAAACCTAAATTTTAAGCTTAACCAGTCATGCTAGCTATAACCCAGCCCAAACTTAGCACTCCATTGCATTCATTGGAGAAAATTTAAGCAAATGCTTTATATTTTAATTTTCCAAACTTCAGCTGGGTTGTTCTCCTTTTAAATAAAAACAATATTATTATTCAACTATTATCCTGATATTCCACGCTTTTAGAGCTTAAACTTAAAACCAGTGATTGCCAGCAAGGAACACTTTTTTTTTTTTGCATTCAGAGGACTACGCACACCACAGCTTAGCAAATCTTTACACAGTGTTTTATTGCAGCACACAATTTCCCCAACAGCAGCCCATAGCTCTGGGTCAACTCCACCTTTTTAGAATTTGCAAAGTGATGTTGCCATGCAAATGTGTATAATACACAACCCTTTATATTCAGTCATTTCATACTCAGTCCAAAAGCTAAAATGACAATTATTTTGAATTAGATGAAATTTCCTAGTTGAAGAAGAAGGCAGGTTCTTCCCTGCCTTGAAGAATTTATAAAAGAAGGGGGATGCCACTTTTGCCCTCTAGGTGTTTTGTGTGATGACACCCCCCCCCCACACTCTCAAATTATTGGTTGGCATGGTGATTCAAAACAAAGCATCTACTTGCCTATATACCTGATTGAAATCTGAGAGGTAATAGAAAGGGAGTCTGAGGACAACTCATTATAAAGTGAGCGTTGTGTTAGTCTATATAAAAATAGACCTGGGAAGCTCATTTTCCTCACTGTAGTGAACTAATTTTGTCTTAATGGATGCTATTTTCATCCGGTCTTCTTTTCTCAGCTGCTCCATACTGGATAAAAATGCCCGTGAGTCAGATTTATGGACCAGGGGAGAATGTCCGCTTGGATTGCGAAGTTGATGGAAAACCTAAGCCAAAACTGTCATGGAGCATAAATGGAACTCCTCTGAAAGGTGAGTGAATGGGTGAGAAGAAAGGCAGAGAAAAAGCAGAAGGCTATCATACCACCTTAGCTCCCTGGACCTAAACACTTGGCTGCTTTTCAGATGTGATGCCAGATCCAAGAAGAAAGATTCAATCAGGAGCTTTAATCTTCAGTGAAGTGCAACCCAATGACACCGCTGTTATCCAGTGCCAAGCCCACAATAAGCACGGCAGTCTCCTGGCCAATGCATACATCCTTGTTGTCTGTAAGTTCATCTCTCCACTTTGAATCAAAATTGGGCTGCTCACTGTTCAAAGGACAGGAAGATATTACTATAAAAAAAACCTAGCAAAGGCTATTCCAATTGTTCTTTCATATCACCAAACTTTCAGTTTTCACTTTAAAATTCCTCCAGTACAGTGGTTCTCAACCTGTGGGTCGGGACCCCATTTGGGGTCGAATGACCATTTAACGGGGGTCGCCAAACAACGCAGTCCGCCATTTTCTTTTCCCCTTTTCCTTAGCTGTGCTACTCTCTTTTATTCTATTGGCTTTTAAAGGCCAATAGAATAGACTCTCTTGAATAGAGTCTAATTCTATTGGCTTTCAAAAGCCAATATGAATTGTCCAGGCTGTCTCTGCCCTGCTGAGCCTGCCAAAAGTCCCATTCTGCAAACGGTGCTGCACCAGTTGAGTAGTCCTCGACTTATGACCGGTTGAGTAGTCCTCGACTTACGACCGGTTGGGGGTCACGGCATTAAAAAGGTTGAGAACCACTGCTCCAGTAGCTCTTTCTCCTACAACAGGGGAGTCAAACTCAATTTCATTGAGGTTGCATCAACATTGCGGTTGCCTCGGGGGGGTGGTGGCCAAGGTGGGTGCAAGCCTACTGGTGGGTGTGGATGGAGTGGGTGTGACCTACTGGGTGGGCATGGTCAGCTCTACATTGTTCGTGTCAAGGGTGCCTGTGGGGGCCTGGATAGGAGTGGGACAGATCTGAGGGTCTCTGGCAGAACGGGGTGTGACTGGAGCAAGCGCCAAGGCATGGTCCATTTCTTCATTCTTCACAAAGGGTGACATCTCCCCAGCATGCACCCAGGGGGGTGGGGCCGACAGGGCAGGAGCTGGTTCCTCACTGTTTCTAGAGGGCCTTGTGGAGCTAAGACTGAATGCGTTTCAGCATAGTTGGCCACCACAAAATTGTACATTGGCTCCCGGCTGGCCTGGGCCAGGGCCAAGCAGTGAGGGCCGTTTCCTCACTGTTTCCAGTATGGCTTCACGGGCCACATGAAACCACTTCACAGGCCGCATCTGGCCCCCGGGCCTTGTGTTTGACATGTCTGTCCTACAGCAAGATAGGAGTATGGATGAAGTCTGCAGTTCAGACACCTTTCCAGGGAATGGCATTCAGTATTTATAAGTTATGTACAGAGTCTGTTTCTCTTTTTTGCTCAGACCTGATGACAAAGGCCTTACAATGACAAAGGCCCCTTTTGCCTCCAAATTAATGCTATGATGTGGCATTGGAGATAGCACCCCACTGAGGAAGTGGGTGGTCATCTTAGTGGTTTAGCAATGGCTCTTCCCAGAAGCCTTTAACTTAAGGAAAGGAAGGAAGGAAATATATTACAAAGTGAAGGTTTGTTTAACTTAACAAGCTAATGAGAAGAATACTTACAGTATTCTTGCCTGCTATTCTGGCTCATGTGTCCAGAATAGAGCATGGGTTTAATGCTTATCGTGAATATGCTGAGTGCAGACTTTTTTTTCTGGTTGTTTTCCATTGACTTACAATCCCTTTCTTCTGGGGTGGTACTGTGTGTTAACAGGACTTAGGGCTAAGGAGGATTTCTTGAGGAGATGAGTATTCTGCCTTACACTCATTGGCCTTTTTGCTTTACTCCAGGGTTGCCAGCAGAGATCCTGACCCCGGATGGCATAGAGTATGCTGTGGTGGAGAATCAAGTAGTGATCCTACATTGCAAGACATTTGGGGCACCCAGACCTAAAGTGCAGTGGTACAGTTTCTGTTTTGTGTCATTTTCAGAAAGCACAATGTATTTTGTCCATAGTTGCTCTGACCTGGTTTATTTGGCCCCAATTATATATCAAAATTCTCTTAGTATCACTCATTTCATTTGTACTTGGAAAAAATCAAATGCCTCTTTGGATTTTATTAGCCTAGCTCTACAAACTAATGGGCAAAATGCCAGAGCCAATGGAGGAAGAGAATTGGGCCAGTGAAAAACACAATTATATTATTAGCATGTTCAGGAAATTGCAGAAGTTACACAAGGGAAAAAACAAACAAACATATATATTCCATTTCTCCATTTTCTTTTGGGATAAGCAATATTAGGCAAAATATAGCAAAGGCCTAAGAAATAGCACTTTAAACAAAAGAAATTAAAGGCAATTAAAGGTGTTATATATGAAAAAATTATTAGAGCTGGATTGTGTTGCAAAATAAGTGCACTGAGGGTACTGTAGAGAGAACTCTATTTGTCGTACCCCCTTCTTGTTTTCATTTTCCAGGTTTATGGAAGATATGAACCCTGCCCTAAAAGATGAACGAACCTTTATATTCACAAATGGATCCCTGAAACTTGAGGAAGTCCGACGTGAAGACGCAGGAAACTTCACATGCTTGGCTGAGAATGATCAAAACAATGTCTCCATCATTGCCCGCCTAGTTGTCAAAGGTGAGATTAGATTTTCCAACTATGCATTAAATCAAAGAGAAATATGAGAGAAAATAGTTGACCATAACAGATGTGATAGGAAGGAAGTAACCAGAAATGAAGTACTGTAGCTTTCAGCTAAATCCTCTAAAATTGTTTTTTTCCCAACATTCCACTTCATAAGTGGATGTGGCAGGTTGTGCCAGAGTTTTTACTATTGGTCAAAACATCAGAGGCATCTGTAAAATCCAGTGAAATGAGCATTGTGTCATGATACTCTATTCCTTACACACATGCATATGACATGATGACAATAAATATCAAAAGCTTGTAATACAATGTTGTGATGCTTAATTCATCATTTGTCTCCTCCTTGCCCCCCTACCAATGCCCACATTAATGAGGTTCTGCCAGGCCATCTGCCTGTGGCACCAGACTAAGCTTTTAATCTGGCAAGACTTTCCGAGCATTCATGTCCCTTATGGGAAGAGGATGAGGGGAAGTTGGTGTTTATTTATGCTTGCTAATAAATTCTTTGTATCTAAAGATGTATTGTCTTTTCTCCAGTGTGGAGAATGGTTTAAAGATAATCTCTTCATGTGGAAAGTGACCTGAAGACTTTTATTTAAAATTAAGTAGATGGCAGTTTTACTTGGGAGCAAATGTAGTGGATGTTTTAGAGAACTGTGATGCTGTCAAATGTGAAATGATTTGTTTACACAGTACACTGAAACATGGATTAACAACTAACAACATTTCAGCTTACCAAATTGTGTGAATTCAGCCCACACAGACCCTTTATGGTTCAATGCATTGTGCAAACCCAAAATTAGCTCAATTGAGTAAAGCACGATTAGGTTTTATGTGAACTTAATAAAAGAGTAGCACAAACAGATTGGTTGAAAATGTTTTTTTCTGGCTCCTTTCAAGGCATATGCTAGGCTAAAATGTTGCCTTGTTTGTAGTTCAGTCTGTGTTGAGTAGACAGCCTTTGTGAAAAATGCAGGACAAATTTTCAGCGGAAGGAATCACATTTCACTTCCTTACGGTGAAAAGGAGGGACTGCTGCTGAGATTTTCAAGCTGGAAAATGACTTGGGCCAGTCATAGTTGTATTAAGAAACATTCAAGCCATACTGAAGAATGATTTAAAAAAAAAGCCAAGTGGGATAAATGTATGAGAGGACGATAGATGCCCACAGTAAGACTTCATGGGTGGAGAGGCTACAATGCAGTATTCCATTCCTATTGCAGGAGCAACACAGATTGAAGAGGGACCTGTCAACATGGAAAAGAAGCAAGGTGAGAGTGTGATGTTCTACTGCAAAGTACTGTTTGATGAGAGTATTCCGAAGCGTGGTATCCAATGGCGCCTAAATGGAAAAGATATTGAGGAATCAGATGACAATAACAAGTAAGTTCAAAGAGCACAATCATGTTGAATAAAAGCTTAGGGTTCAAAGGACTTTTGCATTAACTTTACTCTGACTGTTGGTCTTTCCCTAGATACATCATTGGTGACATGTCTCTGACAGTTACCAACGTGGACTACTCTGATCAAGGAACATACAGCTGCCTGGCTTGGACCACCCTTGACTCTGTAGAAAAAAATGCCAATCTTTTGGTGTATGGTAAGTACCAAAAAAAAGGAAAGATTAGATCTGGATTGTTTCTCTCTTGAGGTTAAACTTCAGACCAGGGAAATCTCAAACGGATGCAGTGATATTCTTGACACATGGGTAGTAAATTGGTATTTTTTTTAAAAAAGCACTAGCTTTTTGCTGTGTATCTATTTTTGCAGTTTGGCCCATGTATATTTCTGGCAAAGCCATCGACAGTACAGCACTTTTACAACAATAAAAACATAATTGAAACAAAGCAACTTGTCAATAAATAAAAATAACAGTAATTATGTAACAGTGATATACCAAATATACATGAATTTCAAGAAAGGAATGCCAATTCCAAAAACAAGGTTTCAGATTACGTTTTGAAGTAATTAACAAAGGTATAAACTGTACCATAATGGGAAGGGAATTGCATAGCATTGAGACAGCTACAGAAAAGGCTCTTTTTTGTATTGCACTGTTACTTACTTCCCTTACTTTTTCTTTTAAAATGTTTATTGTTATTAATTATTTAATTCATTTTAAATTCTTTTTTTAAAAAATAAAAATAAAAATTACAGATAGTTCTTGACTTATAACAGTTCATTTAGTGACCATTCAAAGTTATAACACCCGTTGAAAGTGACTTATGACCATTTTTCATGTTTACGACCATTGCAGCATCCCCATGGTCACGTGATCAAAATTCAGATGCTTGGCAACTGACTCATATTTATGACCGTTGCTATGTCCTGGAGTGATGCGATCACTTTTTGCAGCCTTCTGACTAGCAAAATCAGTGGGGAAGCCAGATTCATTTAACAACCATGATACTAACCTAACAACTGCAGTGATTCACTGAACAACTGTGGCAAGAAATGTTGTAAAATGGGGCAAACTTCACTTAACAAATGTTTCACTTAGCGACTGAAATTTTGGGTTCAATTGTGGTCGTAAGTCAAGGATTACCTGAATAAGAAAAGGCTCTCCCTCCAGTTGATTCCAGGCAGGCCTCTCTTCCTAGATGCATTCCCTCAGAAATCCAAGACTGTATGTTCTGATTGGTAAATTATTTAATTTTAGTGGGATATTATTTGGGAGGAGATTAACTCTTAATCACTGAAATGTGGAGAGTTCTAAACATTGATAGCAAAATATATTTATCAAATTTATTTTCTGCCCATCTCGCAGTTCAGGCAACTTGCAAAATAAAATTTATAAATTATATAAGTATAAATGTAAATGCCATAAGACAAAGCAGACATTGGTCTGTTTTTTTTTTTAATGAGGTGAATTTGTTTCTACTGTGTTATAAAAATATAGAATGAAACCCAATGAATAATGGCTTTGAGCCACAAATGTACAGAAAACTGACCATTCTGAATTTTCAGAAATAAGCCTCTGTTTAAACAAGCTAATTTTAATTATATTTAATCAACCAACAACTTTAAAGGCTGCAGATTCAATCTACTTTAGATGGCGGATAATTTGTAAAAATTAATGTTGTAATTCTGAAACTGAAGGGGGAGTGAAAGGATTCAAATTTTCACACTGTGACACAGGCTTGGAAAATTTGTTTGGGGGAAAAAATCTTGGATTTTTCCTCTGTAGTGAGGACAGACAGGTGGGTGGCTGTCTCATTATAGTCTTTTTTTTTGGTCAGGCAAACCTGGCCCTGTATCAAATCTGGAGGTGCAGAGGCAGCAGAATCATCAGGTAAAGCTGACATGGACCCCCGGAGATAATCACAACAGAGAAATAAATGGTAAGGAATCGTGCTGAGTATCTTACCATTAAGGAGAAATGACCCCTGATTAATCAGAACTCATGGATTTTCCTTGGAAAAGGCATCCACAAGGACTGCTGCTTTCATCAAAATGACAAAAGCAGCCCTGTTGCACCACAACCTTGGGCCTTTTTGTATCCACGTGCAGGGTCACGACATGGGTGAGGAAGGGGCAGAGCTGACACTGCAGCTCTGCTTTCATCCTTTGCTTCTCATTTGACACCCTCCCATGGATGTCTCTGCTTGGAAGAAGCTTGGGTGAGGAAGCAAGTGGTCAATCATAGTCATCCCTGGCTTCTATTTTTCTCTTATAGCAGCACTTAGAAAATATTTGTGACTAGAAAGCACCCTAGACAGCAACTTTATATTCTTTGTTTATATTGCTACTTGCAACTTAGCATAGTTTAACAAAAGACTGATGGAAAAGATGCAGCTGTCTATGATGTATAAAATGATGTATAAAATGACTATTCAGTACTTCTTTACAGATATCTCTGAATTTTGAAGCTAGATATAAATCACACATTGGTGAAAATGCCATTTTTACATTTCCCTGTTTCTGTATATGTGTAGAAATACAGAAACTATTCAGTAAGTCAGGGTACTGAATGAACCCAAGTGCCTGGATTTGCACATGATGCTAAACCAAAAATTAGCTTCATCTATGTACAGATGCATTTTACCTCAGCTTGTAGCATGAACCTAGGAAAGCCGTAGGGGCCTAGTGAAAAGTAATAGCAATTTTAATGAGTTTTTTTAAAAAAATGTTCAAACTCTGAGATTATGTTTCCCTTCTCCTTCACAGAATATATTGTGTTTTGTGAAGAAACCAAATTTGGGCCAGCAGAAATGGAATTGTTAACCACCGTCCCAGGGAACCAGCCATGGACTATTCTTCACCTCTCTCCATTCAGAAGTTATAACTTCTATGTACAGGCCAGCAATGACCAGGGGAAAAGCGAATTAAGCAGCCGGTCTGCCAGTCATGCCACAGAACCCGCAGGTAAGAAGGTTCAAGATGCTGGAAGAAGGCTATAGGCAATATTCCTTGTAGGTGTTAACACAACCATGCCATGCACAAAACAGTGCTGCCCCACAAACATTGGCTCCTAATATCCCTGGGACAAGCATTTTCAGTCTGGGAGGCACAATGGACATTTGGTTTTGGTTGATTCAAGACATACTGTGTTTTCCCGAAAGTAAGACCCAATGGGAAAATAAGCCCTAGCATGATTTTTCAGGACACTTTTAATATAAGCCCCACCCCCAAAATAAGTCCCAGTTAAGATCGTCAGCCAGACAGATGCATTTAGTACTGTATTTCCCCGAATATAAGCCCTAACTGGAAGACAAACTCTAATGCGTCTTTTGGAGCAAAAATTAATATAAGATCGGGTCTTATTTTCAGGGAAACATGGTAGAGACATCCCAGTATATCTCCAGTCTCTTTGTTTTTCAGCACCTGAGCGAAACCCATCTGATGTCAGAGGAGAAGGAAATGAAACCACTAATATGATCATCACCTGGACGGTAAAATATTGATTCATTCACCTCAGTGATATTGGTCCCAATCTCTCCTCATCCACAGATTCATTGCCACTGGCATCATTTGTAGGATTATGTTGTAGTGCAAGGAGTGGTTGCTAGAGTTGTTGAGTTTTTACTGAAAAGAAATTCTGAAAAATACCTGATGGGGTAATTTTTCAAGGTTGATGGATTTATTATTCATGGAAAGACTTGTTCTGTTGCACATGGTCCTTGAGCATGTCTGCACAAATACAGCTCACCATCATGAACACAATCCATGGATTTAATGTTCTCGGATACATGGGAGGCTTAAACAGATGCCACCAAAGGATGTAAACTACAGTTCAGTTAGCTCCAAGGATAGAATAAAGAGGCTTGCAAAAACCAAATGTACAGGTAGTCCTCAAATTACAACCTTTCATTTAGCGAGCAAAGTTACAACAGCACTGAAAAAAATGACTTATGACTGGTCCTCGCACTTACGGCGATCGCAGCATCCCCACAGTCATGTAATCAAAATGTGGGTGCTTGGCAAATGGCATGTATTTATGATGGCTGCAGTATCTCAGGATTCTGTGACTGCTATTTGCAGCCTTCCCTGTCATCTTCCAAGAACAGAGCCAATGGGATGAACTGGATTCTCTTAACAATCACATGATTCACTTCAGTTATTCACTCAACAACTGTGGCAAAAAAGGCTTTAAAATTGGCCGTGACTCACTTAAGAACTGCCTTGCTTAGCAATGGAAATCCTGGTCCCAATTGTAGTTATAAGTCGAGGACTACGTGTACATGAGTAGAGATCTACATTTGGTTTTTGCAAGCCTCTTTATTCTATCCCTGGAGCAGATTGGACTGGAACTGTCCCATATGGTGAGACTGAAGGATGGCAACTTCGGAGGATGGGTACCACTGCTGCCTTCAAGGTGATCAGCATTTTTCAAATCCAGCTGCACTCATCCTGTTCAACTCCCCGAATTTTGCAGTGTTCTGAAAACAGTTGCACCCTGATGTGTCTTTGGGGTGGAAGTGTACCTCCATTTTACAGTTCACACAGTTATCTAAATATGACCAAATTTCATGAGAAACCTTAGCTGTTTTTGTTTACATCCTGCCCTCCAGAGATCAAGCGGATGAGTATGCAAGAGCTTTTTAATAATAGTTTCTTGACTGTGCCATTTCCTCCTGAGAAAGTGTGATTTGTTTCTACCTAATTTGATATTAAATGGGAAGCAAAGACCATTCTGTATCATCAAGCTCTTGATGCTATATGTTTATCACATCCACATTACCTTTTGTGGTTTATTTATTTATTATTAATCATGTACTTTGCCGTTAGGCATCTGTAAGCACTTAAGGCAGTTTACAGCAATGCAGAGAAGTTGCTTATGTGCAAATTTGTTAAATTGCTATTGCTTTGCTGGCTTCCTGTGCCGTTCAAAATCATATGGGCTACTTCACGGTGAATCTTCCTTTCTTGGGTTATTATGTGTGACAGTGACAAAAAACGTGTGTGTTGCAAGGTCTGGAAGTCATGTTTGTGTTGAAGCAGTGTATGCCCCCACACCCCAATTGTCCATTTTAGTCTCTTAACTCTGTTTGGGTTTGCTGTGTTGTTTGTGTTCCAGCAGAAATAGGTGGCAGCATACCAGTGTGCTTCTCTTCCAGTATTGTCCCTGAATTGTCACGCTTGTCATAATGATAGGTTATTTTGGCTGAATTCCCAGGAAGGAACTGATGCCAGATGCTTCATTTCAGAGAGGTTTCTACCAAATTCAGCTGCTATTCCTGCTACAGCTGGCCCGGCACTGGTTGCTTCGCATGGTTCATTTGTAGCGCCTAGAGGAAGATGCCATGTAAAATCCCACACATTTCAAAGATGCCAGTTGCTTTTTGTCTCCTGAATTAGAAATGTCTTTCTCTTCATGGAAAAAGGGGGAGTTGGTTATGGAAATCCCCTTCTTTGTTGATGCCATTAGGATTCCTAGAAGTGCTTTGACTCAGAGAAAAATTGGGATAATAAAATTAGCTTTATAATCAAGAAGCGTTAGGCATATCATGCTCTTATTTGGAGAAGGTGAAATGAACAGAAGAATTTAATGAAAAAAAATCCTAAGATTTTTTAGAATTTCCTAGTAGAATTAAGAGCATAAAGCTGGTTTAATCACTTTAAAAAAGGTTTTGTTTGCTTATTTGTTGCTAAGGAGAAGACAAAAAGTAATCCTTGCTTACAAGTGATATTTACATTTGAGAAGTGTAACAGGTGAACTTTAACTTTGCATTAGGCATTAGATGGATGACCTCTGAAGAAAATTTGCAACAAAACACCTTATTATAAGATATTTGCTTTTTTCCTTGTTCCCATCTCTTCTGTCTTTGTGCCTCCGCCTGCTGGTGTTTTGGAGACTTGTGGTGCTTCCAATGCATGGTTTCCTCAATCTTTTCTCGAGCTGTGTCTTCCTTCCAGATTTGATCATTTCTGCCTTACCTCATGTTGTATCAAGAGATGGAAAAGTAACGCATCTCTTGTTTGGATGGCCAGTTGAGTAGTTACCTATGGCAAGCAATTGGCCATGACATAACTATCAGGCTGACATTCAAAAAGAAAGTGGCAAACTGCCATTATTTCCCATTTATTTATTTATTTATTTATTTATTTATTAAACAAACTTATGTAGCTGCCCAACTTACACATAGTTAACTCCAGGTGGCTTACAAAATATAAAAGAATCCACCATATAATAAAAACCCATAAAAATTGACACCAACAACACAATCAAATCAGCCTCTTGATTGGCTCCCTCTCCGTCTCCATTCATGGTCCCCAGGCCCACTGACAAAAGTTTTTTTTAGGGCCTTTTGGAAAAACAACAGTCAGCTGTATCTCTTGGGGAGTGATGTTCCATAAAGAAGGACCCACCACCAAGAAGGCCCTTTTTTGTGTTCTCACCAGATGTACATCCCTAATTGATGGATTTAATATACAGACAGTGAAAGTATGCTTTTAAAAACAAGCGTGAAAATCCTCACTTAACAAATTTCTCGCTGAGCAATGGAAATTTTGGGCTCAATTGTGATCATAAGTCAAGGACTCCCTATATTCTACACCATAGGCCCTTTTATGATTTCCAGTTTGACAACTTTCTGGTGCCATGATTCTGAGTGTTACAAGAAAAATCAAGAGTGGACATTCTGGAAAGCATAGGAAGAGGTGATAACAAGATGGGAAATCAAAGAACAAATATAACAGACAGACAGGAATCCATTGCTGCAACATGATTCTTCAGACTCGGGTTTTTTTATTTACTCACATCAAAGACCATATTACTAAGATGGACACTACTTTGGAATGTTCAGACCTCTAGTCTGAACTACAAAGAGTGTATTTTTAAAATACTATTCACTTTCCTGGGAATTTGGATGGGATGGGCTAAGTAATCTAGCCTACTGTGAGTGATACCTACCTCTTTATACTATAGATAACAAAAGCTGACTTTCCTATCACCAGGACAGAAGAAATATGAAAAAAAAAAAACACAGCAATAACTTTCTGGCCAGGCCTCTGCTTCCTGCATATCTGAAATACCCACTTATTTTTTTATGAAGACTAGATCACAAGTTGATTTAAATTCAGGATCAGATTTGGTAAACTCAGCTATAAGGTTGTCCATTAATCTATTTGTCTTCTCAATACTTGAGAGGAAAACAATTAAAAAGAAATGGGGTAAATCCCCTTCCTGAGCTATTTTAGGTCAGGTGATAAATTAGTTCTGTATTAATAACAATTCAATTGCTAAACCTTTATCTCAACTCAGTCTTGTTAATGAAGGCACTGTAAATAAAAATCATGCTTGGAAAAGGTATTTTCAATCAGGAACAATGTCCAAAGGCTACAGATTTGTCTTCTATACCCACATTTCTTTGGTGTAATATTCTGGTAATATTATGATGGACTTTTATTTCTAACTATTAAAAATGTAATATTCTTCAGTTTTTCTTTTGCCGAAAGGAAAAGAAAGGATAGGAAAGGAAAGGAAAAAAGGTTTAAGTTTGTCATTTCTTTGATTGCATGACTCACAGCTAATTCATATATAAAAAGAATCCCTCCTTTTATTACTTTTCTTCTACATTCTATGGATCTGCTCCTGAATTTTGGGATCGAGTTAACCCAGTGGTCTGCCTCCAAGTTCTAATCCCTTCAATTTTGATTCAAGCTCATCACAAGGTGACCTTTCATTATAATCTCTGGCCCAGAAGTCAAAAACCTAGAGTCCACATTTTCTCTACAAGAGAAAAATATCCCTTTTGTGAAACAGTTGTCATTTTTAGCTTTCAGTCAATGTGCTAACTATACTCCAGGTACTGCCCACATTATCTATGAAATGGCTTAGCTACATCCTTCCTTCCTTCAACTCATATCTTGCTAATGGAAAACCTATATAATATAAATGATAATATAAATGATATTTTAATTTAAATGCTAAATGTCCTTGTCCCTAAACTTCTATGTTCAAACTACTAGGTTCCCAAAATTACTTTTCAAAATAACTTCCATTTCTTCAGTTATATCAGTAGCTTCTTAGCAGATTTGCTTTGGTTAACCACTAATCTCTGAAATGGATGCATTCAGTGAGATGTTGTATTGGTAATATTGAAAACCAGCCATCCATGTTAAGCAGGATATAATCATTCCACAAATGGATGCCCTAATCTGAAGCCTTGCATCTCCTCTTCGTCTGCTCAGCCTACATCTATTTGCTTCTACTAACAAGCAGTGTCTGAAGTTCATGATCAGAAATTGACAGACGGTTGATTACTGGATTAAATCACTTTTATAGGTGTTTCCTCTCATCCTTTGCATTACTAAGATTTATTCTTGCCTTCCCCAGCTACTATCACTATGCATTTTAATAACCCCACAATGACAGAGACAACTGAAGGTGGACTTCTCACTGGGATATTCTCTTTTTATTTGAAAAAACTTATTTTTCAAGGAGACAGCAGGATATATTACACCGACCTCGAAGCCCTCCATTTGACAGCATGGATTCTCTCTCCTATACAGACATTCAACTGGCGGGTCACATTGCTAATTCTTAAAAAACTTGTGCCCTTAAAATGGACTTTGATTTCTAAGTTTGTTATTAAAAAAAACTGTAATATTTTAGTTATTTTTTTAAGGGTTTCTTTTTGTTTAAAAGACAAAAGGTCTAAATTTATCATCTATTTCAGTTGAATATGTTTCTATGTTATACTATCTTCTTGCACAGCTAAATGTTTCAAAGAACTGTTGAATTTATCTCCTCTATTCCCCCTGTGATGACAGGCTGTCTCCATGATCCCAGTTCCAACATGGAGTCAGTTTATGTTTCTAAATCTTCTAATAGCACTGCTATGCAAAACTGCAATATTTATTGGTATGCACCAGTTGACCCCCTATGATTGCAAACTTTGAATGCAATTGCTTGAGTGCATCGGTCATGAGAACACCGTACCCTTCTGAGCAGATATTTCTTATCTTGCTTTCCATGAAGTCATGGCCCATTTTCCCTTTTAAATGAAAGCTACTGTCAAGAGGATGGGTGGACTCACATTTCATCCTAAGCTATAATGAGCTTTACTTAAGCTAAACAAGATGCCAGAATCCATTCGTTATAGCTTTCTTATGTATATAGAAGATCACTATAATTTAAACAGCCTGATGTTATGTGTAAATTATCTGTAAATTAATTTATCCCTTCCATGAATTTACTTTAAAAAATATAGCTGCCCAAACAAGTAATCACCTTCACATGTTATACTAGGATTAACCTCATAATGTTTCAATTGTCCCAGAAAGGCCATGGACAGGACAAGAGTAGGATAGAAACCTTCTTTTTGTGTGCCTGAGCAATTATTGTCAAAAGGCTCACTCCCTCTGATATTGAAAATATTGTGGCTAATAGGCATTGATAGTTTTATTCCCCTATTGATTTTTCTAATATCTTTTTAAGGGTAACTGAGTTGATAGCCACTGCTACTTTTTAAGATAAAAGAATCCATGCACTCTGTGGTGCAAAAAGCCTGTTATTTAGTCTGTCACAAATCTTTCACCTTTTGTCTTCTTTAAGTGAACTAGAGTTCTAGAATTGTAAGAGATGATGAAAAACCTCTGCTTTCTCTTTATATAGTATTTTTTCACAATTCTTCTGCCATGCTGGCTGGAGCTGCTAAGAATAAAAATCCAAATTAATTAGTAGGTCACCAGATTACAGTGCCTTCCTCTGTTGGAGGCCAATGTACAGCTCTGATTTGCTATTATTATACAGGAGTGAAAGTGATCTCATGGCCTGTTTCAAAACAGCTTGAAAAGATTATTGGAAAGAGTGTTCCTGCAAAAGGGTTCCCACTCAGTGAAGCTTGTCTGTCACCCAGAGTTGCTGTTGATTGTATGTCTTTCTCTTCCACCTGCTTATTTTTCAGCCCTTGCCTCACAAGGAGTGGAATGCCCCAAAGCTGAGGTATCGTGTACAGTGGCGGCTAGAGAATGAAGACCAATGGGAAGAGGTGGAAGTTGACGACTCTCCTGTGCTGGTGACAGATACCCCTGTCTTCTCACCGTATGAGATCAAAGTGCAAGCACAGAATGATTTTGGCAAAGGGCCTGAACCTCAAACTGAAAAAGGTTACTCAGGGGAGGATGGTGAGTAATGAGGGATCCATTTAAGCCCATATATTGAACAAAACACAGCTATGTTACAAAGTGTGGGAGTTTTATCCCAGCTCATCTGGAGGTATCAAAAGGAGAGGGGAGGGAGCTAACGTACTGTCAACTTCTGAAACGAACCTGGCAGAAGCCCTCTTTGTCATTCTCAGTTGTCAAACAAGTTGGGAGGAAGGGGGGGGAGAAACTGAAAGGATCACTAGGTCAAAAGGTCATTCCCACAGATGCTGGGAGGTGGAGAGAAGAAGTATCATGGAGCCCGCCAAATGCCCTCATTGGGTAGCGTGAGCAATAGCATAGTAGGGGGAGAGAAGTGTTACATTTAGTTACATTGAATTTCTGGGGGGAAAGTTTAGAGTTGGTATCACTTTTGACCGTGCCGATATTATGTATCCAATAAACATGTTCTTTGAGGGAACTTCAAGCCTCAGAGTTCTGATTTGTTTTGGTCTGTTAGTCGGAACCTTGACATGTACATTATTTCAGTACCAACTGTGGCCGGAAACCAAATTAGATGCTGAGCGCCGATTTTTTAAAAAACAGTTCAGTAGAACCTTGCTCTCCACCCTGCATCTAAGATTTTTATTTCCCCCACGTTTCTGAGGTATTTTTAAAACCCTTATTTCTGAAAATGTTTGTTTTTGAAAAAAGAAAAAAGATTGTGATTATCTTCTTTATCTTCTTTTAGATGTAAGATGATTCCCCCACCTCCCTTGTTTATGTAAGAGTTATTTTCTAAATAGGATTCAAATGTGTTACTCTTGCTTCGTCCAACGAGAAGAAGTTTGATAGCATCCTTGCAGGCTTGTTAATTTGAAAAGTGCTGCCAGAAAATTTTTGCTGCCTCTTAATTTTTGAATTCCATAGTTCAATATTCTCAATCTAGGCAGTTTTAAGATATATGGACTTCAATTCCCAGAATTCCCCAGCCAACAATGCTGGCTAGGAAATTTTGGGAGTTGAAGTCCATGCATCTTAAAGCTGCCCAGATTGAGAAATACTGCCATAATCTATTGTGGCTTTTCTCCTATAATGACTGGCTGCCTTCAAGGACAAGTAGCTCTGTTGGATAGGGAATGGTTTTACTGTTCAGTAAAAGAAATGAAGCAGGATTTACTTCTCGCCCATACCCAGCAAAAACTGCCAGAAAGATAAGAAACAGTTTACCCCAACAGTCCTGTATAATTGGATGTTTTAGGCATACAGAAGTCTTTAATGACAGAATTCAGTTATTGCTTTCACGATCATAGTCAGCTTGGTCATACATAAATAAAAAATACAGGTCCTTGAAATTGCTGGATTTTATTTTTTCTAAATTGAGGGTGGGTTATTGCCTGCTTGTTCAGCTAGCAGTTTGCACTAAAACTTCCCCCAAAAGTTCAAACTGAAATTCGTGTAGTACTGGAAGACCTTGACCCAATTAACATTCCAATGCTGAACCTACTTCCCATAATAACCTCACTGGGAGATTCCTTAGTAATCATTACTAAGATTGCACAGTACATTAGAGATTTCTTTGCACCTCATGTGATACTCCAACTTTTCTCTCTCTCTCGCTGGCAGGGAAGAGTTTTATTGTACTGTTCAGAAGGATGGGAAATGCCATTTCTGATTATTTTTTCTTTGACAACTTTGCTTGGCTTCCCACTTGATAAAGCAGATTGTACAATTAAAAAGCTTGCTTACTACTTTGTGACATTTGGGACTAACTTAATAAAGGAATTCCCCAATAGGTCTTTATTTGGGGATTTGGAGTCTGGGCACTTGCAGAATACCCAATGCCATGTGTCTTTGTAGAACTTTCATCTCCCCTTCCTTTCTTGCTGAAATTGTAAGTGTAAAGGATCCCTCTTTTCCCTAGTGCCTGAGGCTGTCCCTGAAGATTTGCTGATTGAGATGATAAACAGCACTACCATCAAGCTTTCTTGGATCCTTCCCAACAGAGAGAAAATTTGGGGACACCTCAAGGGATTCAGGGTATGACATAAGAACTTTGCATTGCATTCTGGAGGACAGCATTTGAAGCACCTTCTTAAAATACTTGGTGCCCTTGAAATATGTTCGAATTGGACACTTTTATGGATCTACCACCAGGGCTACAAAAATCTGGGCTACTGTATTTATCCAGTGGTTGGCTAGATTTCTGCAGCCCAAGTGTGGTAGTACTACTCCTAGAATCTTCAAAGAACAGGCTAGCTGGAGTATTATGAGTTAAAATTGAAAATATTTGGAAAACTCCAGGTCTGGGGTGGGTAGGTAGAGAGAAATCAGTACTGCCAAAATTACTGTAACATAATCCCTTGTATAAATTCTGTAAACTGCCTTCATACTGTAAACTTTATCCTTCATATAAGTTCCCAAACTGTTGTAATATTGCATCTCCAAGTAGTAAAACCAGAGTAAATAATGTAAAAAGAGTCAACTGATGCAGAATAAATTTCACCACGTAAGAGGAACAGTGGAAAGTCCTCAGATATAATACATCCATGCAGGTTACAAGATGTGGATGTTTATGGTACAGAACTGAGACTGACTTGCTACAGAATTGCTTTTTAATTTTTTGTTTTTTAAACTCAGGGTAAACACTGGCCTGTGGGACTTCAGCAAGACTCTGAATAGAACTGCCATTCGGCCAGAAGTTTACTGACCAGGCTAGAATTACAACTGAATGTAAACCCCAAAATTGTATGTTTTGTTTGTATCATTTCCCTGCTTTTTGTGAGAAATTCCTTGTTAAAGGTGCCCTTCAAGGAAGGGAACATTTGATACATGCTGAAAAGCATTTTGGCCTATAGTATGCCTTCTATTTATACAAATTAAGAAGGAGAAATAATTCTTGACATGCTCACAGGCACCCTTCCATCACATTTTGGAGGGGAGGAGTGAACGATTCCACTCATGATGACAGGCATTTTTCAAAAAAACTTGCCAATATCGAGTTAGCTGGTGGGTGTCTTGAAGTCTGGGCAAATAATTTCTCCCTCTTTCTCTTTCTTTCTCTGAAATTCCACCGTCACCAGGTGTATTACTTCAGGTTGGGAACCCTGGCAGAACGTAGCCGTCGACAGGCCCATCTTCACTTCCATTCCCACGGGGAGCTGCTGATCTTGGGGAATGTGTCTGAAGTCATACTGGGGGGCCTCAGGCCCTGGAGCCGGTACCAGGTTCAGCTGGCAGTGTTGAATGGGCGGGGGGAGGGGCCCCGCAGCGAGGCCATGGAGTTTGTTACACCTGAGGGAGGTAAGAACCGGCGGTCTTTCACTCTCAGATCTTTCAATCCGTGCCTCCCTCTATGCACCTTCTGAACTTCTTTCCAACTTCTGCTCCTACTCCTAGAAGCTCTCTCCATCCATATTACTTTATTCAGACCTCGCATTATGTGCAGAATATCGGACAGAATGTATAAAAGAGTTGAAAGCTGTAAGCACAGAAATACTTTGCTCACACACCAGGTCCAGGTCTGAAAGGCATGAAATGTTCTGAAATGAAACAAATTCCAAGGTGTCCAACTTTCTACTGTTTTCCTATTTGGCAACCCCATTTATCACATTTTAACTTCATGAGAAAATATGTATGAGGCAGTGTATGAAGCATAAATCTGAATTTGGGGACAGGTGGGAATCTAATAAATAAATAAATTAAAATGAGCCTCTATTAACCACAGCTTCCCTTGCCCATTCACTTAATCAGTTTGTAGAAACTAGTATCTTTAAACATGTCTTAAAAGTGAAAATTTGCATTAAGCAGATATTGAGGGGGGAAACTTATTCTTATTGCTACTATTACTTTATACAAAAATAACGATATGGTAGGTGTGGACAATCTTTTAGGTTTGTAAAAGAATATCATGAAGGTTAGCAGTGCAATAGGAGGAGTAATAGTAGAAAGGGGGCAGATTATATTACTGTATATCTGAGTATGTTGCTAGAGCTGGATTTTTCTGGATTGGAGGAAATTAGGTATTTCTTTATGTTATTAAAACTTAGTGAAGGCCTCATTAGTTAGCATCATTTATAAGCTGCCTCAGTCATAAATTCTTGATGATCTACATCTAAAACTCATACTAAATTCACAAATTCTAAAAACATAACAATAAAATGCAAACCACTAAAAACAAATGCTAGAGAGAAGACTGGGCTGGCAACCTCTTCCTCAAAAGTTCTATGGCAGTGTTTCTCAACCTTGACAAATTGAAGATTTGTGGACTTTAACTCCCAGAATTCCATGCATTTAAAGCTGCCAAAGTTGAGAAACACTGCTCTATGGGAATTTTTTTTTTTTTAAATCTTAAAAGATTATAGTAAACGATCTTGGTTTCAAGGGTAAGATGTTTCGTTGGGCTTGAGCTGATATAGAAATTCATTTTTGGAACTCAGGACCCCTTGCTTTTTGTGGTCTGGCAATCCTCAGCACATGCTCCCAATTTGTGTTCATATGAAAGGCTCTTGTAAGTGTAGTATTGGGTCACGTAGTAGAAGAGACATCAAACTCTCCATTTCCCACACTCACCATGACAGAAAAATTGCAGTACAGCAATGCAGGCAAAAAGGACTCAAGTCATGTCTTTGGGACTTGAAGTTTCTCATCCATTGTACTGAAGGATAATTTATTTTCTCTTCATAACAACAGTGATTTCATTCTATCAGGAGCTCTGTTGCACCTTTGGTTGCAATACTAAGGTTACAGACAGATATAAGTTAAGGATTATGCGATGAATGCTTTGTTAATGGCAGACAGATCTTTTGTTATGATGGGCTTGTTCTTGCTAATGGGACTTTGCTCCAAGTATTTGAAGAATCCCAAAAGCTGGAGCATGCCTTGTCTACTACAGCTTTCTTCCCACATTCATAACCCTCTCCTTCCCATTTACATTCCTTGTGCCCTTCACTCTCCATTTCTCTTTGCCTCCTTACATAGTACCTAGCATCCCTGAATCCTTTCAGTTGGACTACCTCTCGGACACAGCCGTGTTGCTAGAGTGGATGCCTCCAAAATTCCCTAATGGGAGATTACTGAGATACGTGTTGGGATACCAACAAGGTGAGTCTGTAGAAGGTCTGGGTTTTTGGGAGGCCTGTAGCACAGCATCCTGGGAACCTGAGAGGAAAACCCTCACATATTTTGTATTGAAGTATGTTGCTTTTGATGCTGCTGTTCTTGTCACAACTTTATTTGAACGATTATTACTGTTGCATAATCAGAACTATAGAATCAAAGGACCTTTGAAGGTGATCAAGGTTCAGCAATAAAGGATGCAGTTAGAGAACCTTTGTGAGATGACTATCTGGCATGTACTTAAAAATCCCCAGCAAAGAAGAACAACTGCTTCTCAGATCAAACACTTCCTGATGTTTTGCTGAAATTTGCTTTCCCACGGGTTCCACCTGATGTTGTAATCCTACCTTCTGCAGAATAATTCAGCCCTCAGTCTTTCAATTACTTCAAGAATCCTAACATTTCCCCCCAGTCTTAATAATAATAATAATAAAGTTGGAAGGGACCTTGGAGGTCATCGAGTCCAACCCCCTGCTCAGGCAGGAACCCTACACCATTTCAGACAAATGGCTGTCCAGTCTCTTCTTAAAAACTTCCAGTTGGAGCATTCACCGCTTCTGGAGGCAGGTTGTTCCATTGGTTAATTGTTCTAACTGTCAGGAAGTTTCTCCTTAGTTCTAGGTTGCTCCTCTCCTTGATTAGTTTCCATCCGTTGCTTCTTGTCCTGCCTTCAGGCACTTTGGAGAATAGCTTGACTCCCTCTTCTTTGTGGCAGCCCCTGAGATATTGGAACACTGCTATCATGTCCCCCCTCGTCCTTGATAGCAGTGTTTCAATATAAGCTGAATTTACCACTTCTTTCAATATTTTTTCAAGGCAGAGACTGGTTTCCAGGCTCCTCACCATGCTGGCTTCCATGTACCAATGTCTTAGTAAAATATGTGACACCAGAATGGGTCGTAACTTTTTGAAATTAAAATGATTACATTCAGGCACCATGTTTCTATTAAAACTTATGATCAGATTACTGTTATTAGCCACTGTATCATACTGTGAATTGCTAAGATATCTAATTCATTTCATACATATTGCCAAGTTAGTTCTCTACAAGGTTATAGTACCTAAATTAAGTTTTATTTCTGAACGTAGTGTAGGATTTAACCCACTATTTCAGCCTGTTAAGAATTTTTAAAATTGGATTCCATCTTCCATAGCATTATAGAATCTTATGGCCATATTTCATTTTCGGAACTCTCTATCACTCCCTTTATAATGTTGTTACTAGGTGGGAACACTGATACTTTTGATCTGGTTACTGTTTGGATGGAAGATAACAGAGAACTTCTGAGAATTTTGAGCTAGACATGAAGGTAGCAAAACATTCTAAAAGGCAGCAAAGGGCCATCAATTCCATCATGTTGACAAGAACATGAAATTGATATATCAACATAATCACCAAGGCCCAGCTTATTTAAAAAAAAGATTCTACTTGCTTTTCCACACCCTTATTGGGGTTATTCATGAAAATGTTGAAGATTGTAGAACTTTGTGGCCTCTGCTCCATTTCCCCTTGCAAACAGTTCCAGGGCAGTTCAACCAGTTGCAGATCCACTTACCAAGAGCATCCCATCTCTATTTTATCAACTCCAAGAAGAATATGGTAGGAATCCTTTTTTACAGGGATGAATACTTTTTGGTAACCAAAGGCCAGACTTCATGTTTTTTGATGTCTGGGAGTCCCAAAGTGGATGAAGTCACATTTGTGTGAAATTGGATTGTGTGGATATTTTTAGACAGTCATATTTCAGATCTTCAACTATAGTTTTCATATGTTTCCCATCTCAAAATGGCAGAAAATGTTGCTATCACATTCTTTACATATAAAGTTCTTTCTCTTCCCTTACTTTTGGTTCTCCCCTTTTGAGACAGATGGTTACAATTCAGTTATTAAATTTCAATTATGAACTTAAATGATATCCATAATCATAATTCCACTCCATATTAAGATTTCAAATACTTCTTTCCCATAATCTGTGCATATAAATACTGTAGCCTGTCAGTATTGCTTCTTCTGTAATTGTTTGGTGTATTCACAGGGACATTTCTGGGAACCATTCACTTATCCTCTTACCTCATATCCCTGACCCAGCCAACTAGATTTGGACTTCTGACATTTCCCCAAAAGTCAAATTAAAATATTATTGATCAATTTTCTTAGGATCTTGACAAATGTCTTTCTTCTAGTACCTATGAGGCTCACTTCACCTCTTCACTAGTGAATTCAAAATGTCAATATATGTTACATCTGCAAGACCAACTCTTTCCAAAAGATGCCATCTACTTAATCAGTTATTTACTTTTACAGTTGTTCTGACCTTTGCTAAGAATTGATTAAAACATCACTTGGGGCTCCAATTCCTTCCTTCATTCAGAGTCTCCTGTGCTTGGATATATGTTTCAATTTCTTTTGGTTTATCCATTGCTGTCCATATACCTCAGTAGGAAAGAATACTAGTCAATGGGTTTGGTTTCTTAAGTACAGCTCACCAGATGAAATGGCCTTCTTAGTCTTCCTCCATCTTCTTAGTAGGAACTCTGAGAGATTCCTATCAAGATTACTATTGGTCTCCTTTTTCCTGCCCAGGTAGATTTCTGCATTTCTCCCTGAATGGTGCCTGCTTCCTTCTTTAAAACATTCACCTCTTTGCTATTGTGCAATTTTCTTTACAGGAAATAGAATTAACAACCATACAATGCAACCTCCTATAACACTGGAAGAGTCTTGGTCACCTGTTAGCCTTGTCTACGGGGTATTTCATCAATAATATATCCCCCCAAAAAAGTTTCAACATATGTACAAATCCAAGCTGGAAATCCTTCAAGAAAGGAAATTCCCAACACTAATCCTCCAAAACTGTTTACACATTGCATATTATTTAAAAAATTGGTTACCTATGCATTTTTGCCTTATGTTTTCTTTGGATGTTTGCAGGTGGGGGATCTGTTTTGATTGAAGATTTTCATCTGCTCTTTTTTTTTTTTTCAAAAACTTGGGGCATTTCAATTGATAATGCAATGATGCATTTTCTTTTTTGTACAGGATTGAAAGTACCCATTTTCTAGATGGGCAGAATTGGAGAGTGACACTTTGAAGGCTTCTGTATTATTTTGTGGGGTTTTATGCTCTCCTCTTTCTACTGTGGACTTTTTGTGGGTATACTTTCACATTGCTAAGGCACAGGGGCTCTTTTTGGCATCTGAAAATCTAGATCAGTGGCAGGGAACCTTTCCTCAATGAGAACTGCAATTCCTCTTCCTGGTCAACTGGTGGACTGCAGAAGGCCTTCTGGTGCTACTGGAAAGAGAAGAGCTGAAATATTTTGCCCCATTTTTCCCAAAAAGTGGGGCTTGGAGAGGGACTTTAAGGATAGGAATGAATGTCTGCATCATGGAAGCCTTGTGTTTCCCTTCCTACCCTAAAAACTACTTCCCTTCATATTGAATGAATATTATACCGCTAATGGTCATGTACAATCTTGGGAATCCTTGAGCCATGGATGGAGTGCTAGGAGGCACACCTGGGCCATGGATTGTCATCTCTGTTTTAGATGTCACTGGTCATGGGATTGTTGGTTGTAGACAGATCATATGTTGTTTCCAGCTGTATCCTCTGCTAGTTTACTCAGCAATGTGTTTCACTGAATTCAATGAATCTAAATCCTAATTAATTAGCCATAAAACTATGTTTATGCCCCAGTGAATTTACTTCCAAATAAAATCATGCAGAAATTCTGAAATACAGCGTGAGGTTGCTTGTTCTACCTGCTTAACTGAGAGAAAACTCTCCTGATCTAAATCTTCTTTGCCATGAAGTTCTATCTGATTCACTGTTTTTCTTGCAGTTGAAAAGCCATAGCCACAATCCAAATAAAAGTTCCTTTTTGAAAGCAAAGACATGTTTTACAAAAGAATGTGTGCCCAGCGTCATAACTACTTCTAGAAGGGACAATTTAGAGTAGAAAAGAAAAAGGAGAATGTTTATTATAAACATTTACACATAATTTTTACATCTTTCTTCCATTTCTTTCGTTTCAGTGGTAGATAATTATGTTTCTGATGAATCTGAAAGGACATAAAGAGACTCAGGATGGGAGACATATTAAAAATGGAATCTGATTTCTAGCATAGGTGGCAAGAATCATTAGCTAACATTCATTGATCCTTGTCACAATATGCTAGAAATCAAATTCCATTTTTAATATCTCTCCCATCTTCCCTACCTTAATGCATGGTTCCTTCTTATCTGTTTTGTGCTTGTTGAGCATTGCCAACTCAGTAACAGGATTTGCATTTTCTGGCATGATACCCATCTTCTCCAAGCTGACAAGGTTCTGCGAAATGAAACCCATCACATATGGACAGCAGGTTGGATGACAGTGGCATTATTTTCTGATAATTAACCTGTTACTCTTCTGCCGTCTTGTGCCTAGCCAATCAGACAGAGATGGACATTGGCAACATCCATATCCCAGCCACCCAGTTAAGCCTCAATCTCAGTGACCTTGATCCCCACACTCCCTATAAATTCTCCTTGTGGGCAGAAACCAAAGAGGGTCGAGGAGAAGTATCCTTACTTGAGGAATATACAATGCATGAGTCAGGTATGTGAAGCTTTAAAAAATATTTCCTGCTAATCTTAGAGAAGATATTTCCTACAACATTCACCTAGAAACCATGGTTAGTGTGCTGAGCTTAAATATACTTATTTTTTATTACTATTTACTGTTTGGTTTGCTCAGGAGCTCATGTTGAAAACATAATGCTCCCTATTTCAATTTTCACCTACAATAACTCTGTGAAGTAGGCTGGGATGAGAGACTGTGACTGACCTGAAGTCACCTCCAGAACATCCATGGCTGTATGACCTTTATTTGCACTTACAACCATCACACTATTCCAGCAGTCATGTGATTACAGTTTTGGGCACTTGGCAGCCAGCTCATCTTTACCACTACTTGTGGCATCCTGTGCTTTTGTAATTGTGACCTGTGGCCCATTGAGGACGTTGGATTTGCTTAATGACTGCATGGTTCATTTAACAATCATGGTGATTCATTTAATAACCATGTTAAGAATGGTCATAAAGTTGAGTCCAGTCATGTAATGATTCGCTTTATGACTGCCCTGATGATGGAGATTCTGGTCCCAGTTGTGTTCATAAGTCAAGGACTTCCTGTAAACCCTAATTGGTCCATGAGATTTCCATAGATTACATCTCTACTCAGATTGTTTACGCTATTAGCCTGTGCCTTTCTTGATTTTGCCCTACTTTCAGCTGTAAAAATGACCGTTGAATGTGTTCTGCCTACTTTGTTATACAGAAGCGAGAGCTGGTATTCAAAAGAAGCATGAAAGTTGTAAAGATGCTAAGAAAAAGACTCAGGCATGTCTTGAGCAGAGATTTGAAGCTGCTGCAGAGCTGCTTGTCACAGCTTGAGACAGCTTGAGAGTCTCTGTGTGTTTATTGGTTTTTATATACTTTTTACATACATAGGCTTTTACATTAAATGTTGACATTTTACATTCATAAGTTTAACTATGAGATGCTGACATAAAGTTTCTTCATTGGAAAATTCCTTCATATAAGCAACTATTTTCTAGTAACATATTACCTGTTCAGAGACCAGGTAAAAACAAATACAGGGAGATGAAAAGCAGAAGGAACTAACAAAGACAGGAAGAGATAAGAGGGAACAAAGGGACAAAGGGTATCAAAAGTTTATGAGGTTTGTGGGGGGGGGGAAGCATGACAGTTTGCTGCGCTGCTTTTTTTTCCACAAAAGTAAATTGAATACAATAGAATTCGTTACTTAGTGTGTGGTCAAATAAGAAGAGATAGGGCCAAGAATGAATGAGTGGTGAAAGAATGTGGATGGAATTCAAAATAAAATGACAGTACAGACTTTTAGGTGGTTTGGTCATGCAGAGGGAGTGAGTGTTGAATTGTACAACAACATCTAGGAAGAGAGAAGTGGTGAAGAAGAACACCAAGAAAATCATGATTGTATGGAGTTGTTGAGATGTTGAAAAAGAGAGAGGGCCACATATAAAGAATAGGCAATGTGTGAAGCAGTGTATGGACATTGTAGGATTGGTTTACCTTGATATAAAAATATGGAGAAATATGTTGAATGGTTTTGATATTGTAGGTATGTTTCCTGATATTTTCCCTTATCTCACCTTCTAATTTCTTTATTTTACTATTACTTATTCCTTTACTGTGCTATACATAATGCTGCTCGCCCAAAAGGGAATAACATGATAACTTGACGATACTGAGGTATCAGATGTCACAGTGGATGGTCCACATGTGTAAAGCAATTTGAAAACAAGAAACTACAGCAGTCGGGTATCAGGTTGTGTTGGCAACATAGTTGGAACTTATGGAGAGAGTAACCATTAGACACACCCAATGTAAAACCCCTGATTTTTTTTAGCTAAAATATTAATATTCAGAGGGACTCTTTTGTGCAGTTGCAGCTGCGCCACAGCAGCTCCTTCAGGGTGGGGGAGTCCTTTTTTTGATCTCGGCTTCTTTACTTTTAAAAAGCTCCTTTCCAGGGATTTCCCCCCCCCCCCAGATGCCTGATTTTGTCTGGCCTGAGAAACTAAGCAGAGGCAGGCACGAATGAGAAACTACCACAGAACCTGATAGGCCACGGGCTGCATTGGCCAACTAGTTTTATATTGCTGCCACAGAAATTAGATTAGTATGTCCCAATTCCCGCAGTGAAAATATTGTTAATCTGGCAGTTTTTCTGAGGTCTTAATGACCTTGCTGTTTGCTCTGAAGCCTACAGTGGTGGGACTTGTAGATTCTCCAGTGAAGACATAGTGATATTAATACTTTTCTCTCTCATTTTCTCCCTGCCTCTATGCCCAGTGAACTTGTCTTTTGTAAACATCAGTTTGGGCGAGACAGGAGAAAACTTCACCACCATCATCTGGATCCCACGTCAGAACCAGCGAGATATGGAGTTTGCAGTCCATCTTATGAGCAAAACAGGTAAGAGATGTCCTCTTTCTTGTATAGTCTTCATGCTGCTACCTCAGCCATGGGTAAGCATCTTTTAGGATGAAAAGTTCTGTAGATCACTCATTGTTGGCTTAGGAGCTATACTTGTTCATATATGCATGCTCCCTACAAAATCCTCTTTCACTATAACATCTCATACCATATACTTTCTACCACTCTCTTCCTCACCCATTTCACCTTGCATTCACTGTTGCTTCATGTGCATAAGCAGAGAGAGAGAGAGAGAGAGAGAGAGAGAGAGAGAGAGAGAGAGAGAGAGAGAGAGAGAGAGAGAGAGAGAGAGAGAGAGAGAGAGAGAAAGAGAGACTGAGACTGAGACTGACTTTTTATTCTATTCAGGTCTTCAAATGTGTGAGCTTTCCAAATCTTTCATTCCAGCATTAAATGCTGGACTAAATGGATCTATGACCTGATCCATCAGGTCTCTTCTTATTGTTCTTTTCTTCCCTCTTTCCAATCATCTGGGAGCGATGAGGAATTCTCTCTGCCTGGCCATTAGATTTATTGAAATTGCTAATTTTATATATTGTGAAATCAGTGGTGTGTAAGTGGCTGCCGGCTGGAAGAGGTCAAGTTTCTTCCTTTTGAAGGCCTCTTTTTGTAAATTTCTAGTTTCCTTATGAGGAAATAAGTGATTTTCAATCAGCGGGAATCCATAGCAAAGTCCACCTTCCATCAGCTACTGGTCGGTGAAAAATAATGAAGAATGGGGTGTTAATCCATGACAATAATAAATTACACCTGTCTGGATTCCCACTAGAGTAAAATCAAAGGCAACACATTCTTCTGGTTCTGGGGAACTCAGCCACAATCTTTCTGTCTCTATTTCAAACAGACAAAGGACAGTGGCATGATGTAGGAAAGGCCAGATCTGGCCAGGGCTCATACAGCATTCCAGATTTGCAGCCAGGCAAGCAGTATCGTGTCCGACTGGTGAAAGTACATCGAACTGGGGACGTTCAAATCATTTGGGAGTCAGATGTGGAGACCAGTGGTGTGGGTAAGTTACATTGGAGAACCAGGAATCATCCAAAACATAATTATTAATTATTTACTAATTATCAATCTAGAAATGCTCAAAATTCATCTGTTTTTAAAATTACTTATTTGTTGTTTCCTTAATTAACTTATTTGGCCAGAATAGGATCAGAAGTTGGAGGATAGTTAACTCTAGTCAGGGCATGAGTTCATTTATATTGGAATAATAATTTTATCCATAATTTAATGTGGATCTAGATTGCAAACTATTCCTACAAATCCCTCACTCAGTCAAAAAGTAGGTATTTTGCTGATAAACACCACATAAATGTCACCTTTGGTAAATTTTGATTTTTCTTTGTCACTCTTGCAAAACAACAATTGGTAGAATGCAAGAAGGAAGGAAGGAAGGAAGGAAGGAAGGAAGGAAGGAAGGAAGGAAGGAAGGAAGGAAGGAAGGAAGGAAGGAAGGAAGGAAGGAAGGAAGGGGTTTCCAGCAACAAAAGAATGTATTGGATCTATTGTATTATTTTAAAGTAAATGAATAATATCTATTGACAGTTAGCACTCTATTTTGTCTTTGGAAACTTGTATCATTTTGATACGTATAGTTTGGAATTGGGTTGTGCAAAGCCTGTTGAATGTTTCACAAGGATGGATCCAGAACTTTGGAAACAGTCTATCTGATCTAAGTTGCTCTGGAAATAATTAATTTCTACTCATTTCCCAGTTCAATAGCAAGTTGGGAAAGATCAAAAATCTGCCTTCCAATGATCAAGCCTAAAGTTTTTAAAGAAATCTCTCTCTTTTTCAAGTTTAAATTCAAGTAACATTTTTACTTTTTTGTTTTGAGATGGAATATGATTACATTGAAAAGGGAGAAGGTTTACCTTGTTAGGAACATGCATGGCAAATTTCAAATAGAGACCCTGAGGGGCTGATTGTATAGGAACTCCCTTTTTGTTCACAACTGTCTATTAGATTAACCAAATTAATCCACTAATCCCTCCCGTGTCACTGTCACTTTTTCCTTACTGCTGTTAGTCCACCTATTACAAAGCACTCTGCCTGCACATCTGCCAGTGCTATGCTGTCCAGTGAGTTAATATTGTGCTATTTTAAAATGTAGGATGACTTTTCTAAGGTAGCAAGGAGAAGGCTGTTGCTTTGTTGCTTCATGGACAATGTGCTCCCAAGCCAGTACCTAACTGGTTCAGCTATGAAGCTAGGAAAAATGAAAATGGTATGGCGATGCAGTTTCAACCACTTGGCCAATGTTGAATCTGGCTTTGTGGTCTAGTTTTAGTGCTTTTCCACTGTGTAGACTACATCTAGCAGATAGGGATGAAACCAGGTTAAGAAATCTCTTCAGCCCCTTCTTTGGCAATTCTTAGGATTATTTTTTTTAAATATTCAGTCAAAATGGAGCTTCCTATAACTTGAATCTATCTGTGCTCTAGAACCAAAGAGTTCTTCTTTTAAGTGACATCCCTCCAGGTATTTGAACAATCTTTCCTCATGGGAGTTCAATTCTAGTCATCTGATCATCTTTATTGCCTTTCTCTGAGCCTGTTCCAATTTCTCCAAATATAGTGCCCAGAAATGAACACAATACTTAAGGAGGCTAGCCAAAATAGTTGAAATTCCTGTGATTTATGAATTAAATTGTACAGTATTTCTTTTAAACATATATTAAATTATAAGTCTATTGGAAAGTAATCATAGATGAGTACACTGAATATGCTTGTTGAGCCATTTTGGATCCACTTAATTATCATGCTATCCAGCCCACATTTTACTTG